>NC_140595.1:666805657-667207690 GCF_964204655.1 Triturus cristatus
TATTCCCATATCTGATTCCATTGCACTTTACCTTCAGGAACTGGATGGGTTGCAAATCTGCTCATTTGGAGTGATGAGAGACAGAGTATAATGCTTCCTGTGTTGACGTTTATACCAAAGGTGGGTGTTAGATGCAAAATATGGGCCTAATTTCCATGTAGTCTATAGGGGCCAGTATTGATTAAAGCAATCAGCAAATTAGAGCCTCCTTATTAGTGGCTTGATAGCTGTTGACATATTTATTATAACTGATAAAATGCGAGCTGAAATTTATCGGGTATTTCAAATGCCATCCAACTATGAGCTGTTGGGGAATAGCATGCAGATCTAGGCGATTACCTCACCAAAATCAGTATGTTCCGGTAAATAGCGGACATTTTTTGCCAATAAAGATCAGCAAGTTTAATCTGCTGATCTTCATCACAGAACTCTTAATTACATTTTGTCCAGTAATCGCAGTTACTGCACATATCACAATTTATTGGGCCTCTACTAAGATTGGGAGGGAGAAAATGACCACTCTGTGCAGAGAATGTGTATTAAACTGTGGACATGTCCGCCTGAAAGCTATGAAAACCTGGGAAGCCTGGAGGGGGGAAATGGAGTGTTTGGGTTGGTGAGTAATGCATCTAGGTGAAAACGAGGTGTCTAATTTCTACAAAGGAGTTATCTGTTTCTAGAAGTTACATACGTTCAACACAGAAATTTAGACAGACTATCCTCTGGTTGTTTTTCTTGTTTAAACTTGTATGAATACTTGAGCGTGAAGCCTATTTAAAAGGTGGTTGTCTACAGAGTAGAAGATTCTTACCACAACAATAAGGAAAATAAGGCACAGGCATAAACTTAATTATTTCTTCAGATTTGATTAATAGGCAATTTGTAATCTTGACAAAGTAGAAAAAAAGGCGTAATCATATTGGGTAAATCATGTGAAGCAGACAAAGAGATGAGTTGGGGATTTTGCCTCCAGTGGCTGAAATATCAGATGGGATGCGCTTTTAAAAATATTGGTAAAACTGAAGAAACTTGGTGTAGAAGCTGAGTGGGTTCTCCCGACGCATACATCTTGATGAAAGAGGTGTTGTC
This sequence comes from Triturus cristatus, assembly GCF_964204655.1. Taxonomy (NCBI): domain Eukaryota; kingdom Metazoa; phylum Chordata; class Amphibia; order Caudata; family Salamandridae; genus Triturus; species Triturus cristatus. Next base: position 666,806,747 of record NC_140595.1, read on the forward strand.
TCTCTTTTTGAAGAAAACTAATTAAATGGTTCCAAAGTGGTATAGAGGGAAAGGTCTTTAGTTGAGGTAATTTCCTTATCCCAAGAAGGTAGGAATTGAAGCCAAATCTAAGCTTTGAGTTTCTTAATCTATGTTTGAAGAAGAAAGATTAAAAGTGGTTGTACTGTGCAAGGTGTTACCAGATATGCAGGAACTGAATTGGATGTTCTTCCTAAACCTTCAGGGAATGTGTTTCCATTTTCATTCAGAAATGTTAGAAAGTATCTAAAGTTTGTGGTGAGCAGGGTGCATCGGTTTGCCTTTCTTGGAATTGACTTGCCCCCATGATATTAAGTTTGTTTTCAACAGTGGAAAATCTTCTCTATAACCAAGGCATTCATACTTCTCTTTACTAGGACCACTGCAACCTAAAAGTCAGATTTCCATCGATTCCGATGTCGTTTGGGAGGGATCCAAATCGGATTCGGGTTTGCCGAATCCGATCCGGAACCCTTGTTTCCGACCGAATCATACACAATTCCCAACGATCGATTACGATGCCTGGAAACCAATTGGGCTGTCCGAATCGGTTCCGTAAGGCATTCTGACAGATCGCGTCTTTCGGAGCCGAATCGTACAGCTCTATGGACTCTGTTTCCGAGAGAGTACGATGACCGATTGGGACAGTCGTTTTGAATTGGTTTCTCCCGAACTAATCGGCTGCCTGAATCCCACAAGGGATCGACCATCGGTGTCCTGCAGCATGTAGGTATTGAAACGTTTCATTGGTGGGTATTGGAAGATTGCAGCGATGAGGTTGTGTTGGTGGCAACAACGGTTAACTGTAAATCACTGCCATAAATAGGTTTTTTGGGTCTGTAGTGAAGAGCTATGGGATAGTGATGTTTCATGGTGCAGCAGCAATAGCATTATGATCTTTTTGATACATTAATAAAACCACACACACCACTCACTCCTCAGTTTAAATGATTTATTAATTGGATGGTCGACCTCAACTAATTTTCAAGATGCAAATACAAAGAACTGTTTTATCTCTGCACTATAAATTAAGTTAATTATCTGATATCTGTTTTACCACTACATTCTGTCTGCGTGATGCCTGTTTTGTTTGTACGTTTTACTGCACAGTCAATTAATGTATTTATTGTATAGTTAAAACCATTACAAGTGGGCTTGTTGGGTACCTTTCTTCATATCCTATGGGAATGTTCGGAGGTTGTACGATTTTGGAACGGGGTACATACTGTAATGGAGGAAGTCACGCATGTCGCTTTGTTACCAGAGGCCAGGAGGTGTTTGCTGAATGTCTGGGAACTAAATGACTACAATGCGGCGCACACGCAGTGGGTGACTTTGGGGTACATGGTGGCTAAGCGTAATATAGCACAGTTGTGGGGTTCCCCGAGGCCGCCTACGATTTCGGTATGGAAGGAGAATATGGATTGGTGTATGTTCAGGGAGAAGACGGTGTATGTGGCGAGAGGCAAGCCTGGGAGGTGGACTAAGGTGTGGGTTCCATGGAATTCCTATCGTGGGAATATCTGCGCTCCGCCTCTGCTGCGAGAGGTCGACGTCGCTTTGTCCCCCTAGCCGCACATTCTACGTAATTGTGCATGCTTTGTCCTCTTCTCCGCCGCCCCCCACTACCACCTCCTGTCAAGAGTTATTCTAGATAATGTGGATCTTCCCCCGTCCTGGGGAGCGCACGCTGCTATTTCGGACTCTCATTGCCTTGTTTGTGTGTTATTGTGGGTTTTTTTTCCTTTTTTTTAGAAAATGTGAAACCGTCCTTTTCGATCGCCCTTGAACTATGGCCGCGGCCTGTTATATGTGCTTTCGAACTTTCGGGAGCTCTTGCGTCTGACTCATTTGAATGTATATAGTTGCCTTGCTGGCTCCCGAGCTTTCTAGCGGCCGGCCCTTGTGGTTGTAGGCCCTTGTTTGTATCTCTTTAATGTGTAATAAAGGTTTCTTCTTAAAAAAAAAAATAAAAAAAAAAAACGTTACAAGTGTATCAGTGTGTTCAAAAGTAAATATGAGCAAATGATAACATCAGCATACACAAAGATTGTCCCCTACAGCTCAAAAATTTTGGCAATTTCTTAAATGATAAATAATTCAATCGTATTGCTTTATTAACCTTCCTACTTACTCAAATTTGCTTGGAAATGCACCATTTATCCACTCTTTTTTCAAAATTTTCCAGAACATAACTTTAAGTTGTAAAGACAGAATTAAACAGCGATATCAGGAATATTATGTGTCGCAAAGGAGGGGAAATGCTGTTTCTCGGTCAACTATAACAGGTCCATTGCTATTTGCATTGCCCTAAGGTTGGATCCATATTTAACTTTTATAACAAAGATCTAACCATCTTTTTTGTCTGACTAGTTTAAGGTTGAGCACAGTGCATATCTCTCTAGGATTTGCTACCAGCTTATTCCTGTGATAATATTTCTATCCAAAACACATTTCACTTTATGCTGTTTTACACATTTATACACTGCACCCTGTTGTTTTTTTTTGGTTCCTATTCCAAACCAAGCTAATATTAGATCCAATAAGCCTGTAATGGTACTTTTACAGCAAATAGAGACGCCAGCTACTTGCTATGCAATTTTACATTTTATAAGAAGTGCCATTATAATAAGGAAATGGCACGAATTAGGATTTCAGAGTTGCTGGCATTATTTTTAGATTAATTCTAGTTGTCTTTTATTATGAATTTTAATTTATCTGCAAATAGCTAACATACATGGGAAATATTGTGAGAACTGAATTTCTTTTGATTTATGAACCCCTTTGTAAACTATGTTTTTATTGGAAGTATTCGTCCTACTGAAGAAGTAGATGATTGCATACATTGTTTGTTTCTTTGTCCCTTTTATGGCTTTTTAAGCCGAATAAGGAGTTTTGACTGACTGATTAACTGGAAAAGTTATCTTTATCAGAGCCATATTTTCTGCCATTTTCACCTTCCAGTCTCGCAGCAACATGTGTCTCCTGGCCTAAACAGGAACCCTTATCGCTCAAGCTGCTGACTGAATGGAATCACAGGAATTGTTTGACAAAAACATGGCCTGTTCCATGTTCACTAAGAGATCTGAACAATCTCCGCCTTCCTGCATTTCAGGAGCCAGATACTAAGCCTGGGCAAAGCACTACGCTACACTTGCGTAGCTTGCAAAGTTTGCGCTACTTCGCACTACGCGAATAGCACGTAGCACAGTGCAAACACGCGTATCGTAGCGGTCATTTTTTGCTTGACCGCGGTCCTCAACGTCAAGTTGGCGACCGCGAGCAAGCAAAATGACATCCCGGCGAGACTTTTTCCTCGTTCGCGATCAGCAACATCAAGTTGCCAATCGCGAGCGTGGAAAATAAACCTCCCGGCGAGCTTCTCAACGTGGGGAGGTCAGGTTTCTTATTGCGAGTGGTCGCGTATGCTCGCGACTGCTCACGATGAGAAACTACCAGTCCGCGTTGAGAAAGCTGCCGCTCGAGTAGAAATCTACTCGAGCGGCAGAAAACGACCCCTTGTACTGTGCAAGATGCAGTTTGCACTGATTGCACAGTGCGGACAAGCATCCGGCAATTGTGCAATCAGTGCGAACAGCATCTTGCAGAGTGCACTACGCAGTTTGTGAAGCTAGCGTAGCTCACGTGGTGCAAAGTGCACTTCGCGTAGCTACATGTAGCGCTACTTCGCCAACTATGCCTAAGGTTACAGATACTCAAAACCCTTCACCAGGGATTGTGCTGTGTGTGCTGCATACGTTCCAGCTCTTAGTGCAATATTCTTTGCTTCATACGCGCTTTTCATTGCTTTTTCAATTATTTTATCACTTGGTCTTTGGGAGTGTAATCTTCTGGGTGTAACAAAGTATGACCTATTAATGTGACTAGCATAGCCTCACGTTTGATAGAATGGGAGAGCTGATGCTCTGCTTAATCCAGGACATGCATCGTTTGCAGAAATCTTGGTGTATTTAAATGTTCCAAGCCTTTCATAAGGGGTCAAGCTCTTTATCGTCTCATGAAGAGACATAGACAATTCTGCCAGTCTCGAACATAGCTGAAAAATATCTTTCTGATCTTGCAGTTTCACTGTTTCAAAAAAATCTAAAATTACTTCTCACATGTCCAAAACCTGGCTGATTTCTTCTCTGCGGGTATATTTGCCACTCACCGCAGAACTTGTGCCTGTTTCTGAGCTGGAGAATGATGAATCATTTTTTTTTTGCCTCCCTCTTATTTGTATTTCTTTATCCTTCAAGGCAATTGCTACTGCCTCCTCGATCAGAGTTTGAATTTCATTAGGAGACAAGGATTCCTTCGCCAGGTGCATCCTCTTATCTGTCGGGTGCCAGGAACGACTTCTACTATTGAAGATGAATCAGAAGAGCAGTGCCGTCTCCATGGTAAAGACAACAAAAAAGTAAACTAGGTAGGCAGGCTAAAAAAAGAAAAAGAAAAAAGAAAAAAAAAATATATATATATATATATTTATATTTACGCATTTCTCTCTCTCTCCCTATCTCTCACTCTATCTATCTATCTACATATATATATATATATATATATATATATATATATATATATATATATATATATATATATATGTATATATATTACCTCTACTAAATCACAAACCCCTGACATGTCTTCTAGAAGTTGCTCTTTTTTTTATAACCAATCCTTTATTGTCTTTCATCCTTTTTTCCCATTTTTTTTAAACAATAAAGGACTAACATTTTATTTTCTCCTTTCTTTAACAATATGGCGCCATGTGAATCCACATATGCTAGAGAAAGCAGCCTCCAAACCTTGCTTCGTCATCTTGAGAGACACCCCAGAGTTTAATTATTCTACTGCATGCACTCGCACCAGCCTCACCCTACATTGTAAACACAATCAGAGGAGCACGCTATCCTTGCAGATGCTTACTGTTCCTAGCAACAGGCACAGAAGCAAAACCCCACCCCTGTTGCATGCCATTAATGCAGCAGCCTGTGAAGGCTCTAAAGGCATAGCACAGCCCATTCATCACTATTTGGCTTTAAATATACAAGGGACAAGCAAGAATAATAATTGAAAGGCTTAAGAAACTTAAAATAGTCCCAATCCCACTTACCTTATGCGCAGCCAGGCCATTGCACTTCTAAAGGGTTGTCTTCTGCACAGTGTTTCTCAACCAGGACCCAAGCTCCCCAGAGGTCAGGGGAGCTTCTAGACAAGTCTACGGTCTATGGCCTGCACTCAGCTGAACCTCTGGAGACAAAAATGTACAAGAAGACTCAATTGAGTGGTGAGCGTACATGCTGCTATTTGGGGAAAGGAGTATGCTGAAACTTATGTTTGTATGAAATGTAACCAGTTAAACCTCTCTGTGGAGTCATAGTAACCTCATTTTGTAAAGAGAGGACAAGAAAGGGGTAATGATAATGGCAGTCTCTGCATCAAGGCTCTTAGGCAGCACATGAATCAATGGCCTCAGATATTATATGATCAAGCTAAAGACGGAGACTGCATCAATGGGCAAAGTCACCCCTGTGGCGTTGTACAAGTTAAAAATAGGGCTCAGCTGACAATGCAGGTTCATAAGGAGCAATGCGATGGCATGGCCCTGAGGTGGAAGTGCTAGAGCAGAGTTTTCTGTTGAAAATCTATTGGGTTTTTAAAGCTCTGGTTTGTCTATTTGTCGATTAATAAAATATTAATTTTAACTATTAATTATTTGTTTTGTGTACATGTTTTAACTAACCAATACGTACTAATGAGAGAAAAACGACACGTGGGAATGCTTTTGCTTTGCTATTTAATAAATGTGCATGTTTTATTAATAAATGTTGCTGAGTGCTGTTTATTTTAAAGCACGGAAAACGCTTTTTAAATGTCATGTACTAATGTTTTTCTTGTGTTGCAAAGGCTAGATAATTACATACACATAAGGGTATTAGTGGGGTTAACATTGTTTAATCACTATGCTGTGGTAACGTTGTTTTGTCTCTTTTAATTAAGATGGTACATTTTGGCCTGGTGGCAAAATGGCTACCGTTTAAAGCCTGTATTCGAGTGAATTTTGTGATGAGAAGGCCTTGCTGAACATGGTCGAGAGTCATCTGACCACAGTCTTCGCCTGGTAGAAAATCTTCCGTGAGGACAGCAGTTCTGGGAGAATTGCCAGCTGCCTTTGGACAAGGACAAAATACAATGAACATTGTCCAGTCTGCGGTGACTTTGCTGAGATATTGAGGAAGAACATTTTAAAAGATACTTTTGCAAATTTGAGTTTATACTTCCGTCTTTTTATTTTTGTGATTTTTCCTGAGCGGAGATTTTCCAAATGTAGCGATGCTACATCCTTTCCTGCTCGCTCTGCTCAGTGGTTCAGCGGATAACGAAAATATTTTATGTTGCCTTCTATTGTTAAACACATTATAAATATTGTTAGCCTAGAGAGGGTTTTTGCCACTTTGCCACTTCTTTCCAAACCTGCGTTGGTGAGGACTTATGCTGTGAGGACGGCGACTCGGGAGACTTCTACTGAGAGACCTGTCCTGACCCATTCTGACATTTAGCTAGAATAGGTAATTATGAGAATAATGATTTACTTTGATTGATTTTCATTTGAACTAATTTAGATAAAGAATCATAATTTTAAAATACAGTGTTGGTTATTATTTCTTGTCAATTATTGAGTACTCTATTTTGATTATTGTTGTATAGATTATTTAGATCATGACTCAGGACAGTCACAATTAGGTCTTATCGACCATGTGTGTAGATGTAGGGTGTTTAGAAGGTTTCTCTCCACAGGTTCAGTGCTAATAGAGTAATCTGAGTGTATGTTAGTGAAATGGGCCCAAGCGTATGATGAGTGTATGTGCGTGTATCTGTGAATTTATTCTATCTGTGGAAGTAGGGAGAATTTGTACACCCCAATCTGCACCAATTTCCTGGTAGCAGAATTTGATGGTTATTGATGATTGTCTTGATCTGATTAGATTGCTTGTACATTGGCTTTTGATTTATTGATTATTGATTGATGTTGGTATATGTACTAATACTATATGTTGAAGTCGTCATGTTGAGTTTTATGTAGTGCTTCTGGAATTTGGGAGCTGGTAGCAGTTCCGTAGTAGGGCAGAGGGAAGTATATGCTGCTCTCGGGAAAGACGGGATTGTTGGTCCTGTATGTATGCAGGAAAAAAAAACGTGTGACAATTGAAGTTGCACGTCACATTGTCTGTGTTCGGAATTAGTGACATTGTTGTGTGTTACTATTAGAAATATTTCTGGTATAAAAGGAGTGTGTATGGTAGCGAAGGTTATTTGTGAAACTCTGGTCTTAAGTCCCAGGGATCCGTAAGGTTCACCGTTAAAGCTTATCGCGGGAGGAGTAATAGGTATTCTCTGAGCTTGTTTTGAAGGACTGGGCAGAGGTAAACACTGCTTGGTTAACGTATGTTATAATTCTGTAGTGGGGCAGATTGTTCGCTGTTCTCAGGAAAAGCAGGATTCTGTGTGTATGTACTACATTTTCTTGTATGAATGTGCGTGAATGCTCATATATTTAATTAATTGTAATACTCTTTGGAGCAGTCCTAGAGGAAACAGTTAATGAATGCATGTTAGAAGGGCAGAGTAGAGGGATGTGCTACTATGTCAACGGGATTTTAGTGAAATAGATTTTCTTTACTATTCTTTGGTTAGCGAAGCAGACAATGGAGATGTTTATATGTTGTAACTAATAGATTTTGTAGAATCTGACACGAAGTCTACTGAGAAGTTTTAAAGGAGGGGTAGACGACTGACAGGAGACTGGAGCAAGAGACTGCAGCGACTGCTGACGTCAAACAGACCGCGCTCTGATTGGATATTAGATCAGAACAGTGCTCGCGCTGAGATTGGTGCGTTGGTGTGAGCCGCGCAAGGATTGGAAAGAGTCACTTTGTATTCTAATGACGTAGACGCTCCAGGATTGGTGCGTTAGTGTGAGTCGCGCTGTTATTGGATAAAACATCGTACTATTGAGTTGTATTACGGAAAGGATTAGAAAAGTTTGGTAAAAGCTAAAATGTATTACCAAGAAGAGAAAAAGAAAAAATCTTTGTTCAGAAAGATTAAAAATTGGTTCGACAAGGATAAAGATGTTAAAACGAGAGAGGGTGAATTGTTACCTCCATCGAAAACGCCTGCATCCTTCATGGCTGCGAGATATGGGTATCATACCTGTATATGGTTGGAGAATTGGGTTAGGTATACAAAGGAAGATGGTGTTCTAGCATTTCCAGAACATGGTTCATTTAATTTGGCCGTGTTGAAAAATTTGCGGGAAAAGATGTTATGTCTTGACCCAAGACCAAGGCCGACACAGTTTGAGGCTTTAGTGGAATGGGAAGAGGAAGTACATGAGCGAGAAAAACAGAGGTCTGGGGGAAACTATAGGTATATGTTTGGGAGGAGACATGGTCGTGAAACTCATCATGATCGAATGACGAGATGGCGAGATGCTAGTATGTTAGAGGGATTATACCCTATGAGAACAATTGAAGAGAAGGGTACAGAAAGGGTTCCTGAGGCAGAAGTGAGAAGATATGGAGTTAATGAGTATGAGGATGAAGTCTTGAATGACATGATTTACAAAAGACCACCTCCATATAGACCAGAACCAGAAGAGAGCACACCAATTGTTTCTCCGATAAGAGATACATTGCGTATCATTGAGACAGAAAATGTGACACCTGAGTTAAGAAGTGGTAATCCTTTCAGGGAAAGAGAGAATAGAAGCGGTGGCGAAAATACGAGAGAATTAGCCAGAACTACATCGGAGTTGACTGAAAAGATCAAAGAGCTGACAAAGAATCTAGACGCTGTTACGGTGCCCGTAACCATAGGTCCGATTATGCCTGTTTTTGATAAGCAGAGGACAGGTGAGAATGGTTTGGTGATTCCATATGTTGGGAATAGATTGACAAGTTTGGCTGGTCCTTCAGGAGACTCAGGAAAAAGGACAGAAAAATCCAGACATGAGATATGTAGTGAAGGATTAGAGATACAGTCTAATTCAGGATTGGATGCTGGTGAAGCTAGTTGTTCAGGGATGCCGATTTTAGAACCGCAGAAGAAAGTGGTTCCAGTGAGAAAATCTACTGAAATAACAACTGAGGATTTGAACGAATGGATGAAAGTTCTTCAAAAGAGGGATAAAGATTCACAGGCAATTGATGTGGCTAGGTTACGTGTAGAATTAGAAGAGCTTGTTGCAGGGACAGTTCCTACAGAAATTCTAAAAAATCATCATGATGGTGAATTGTTATTTATGTGTAAAAATATCACCTGGAGAACTAAAAATACACATGACAGGTTAAGAGCAATAGCAAATGACTATGGAGTTGACATTGATAAAGTGAAAGTTTTGCAGAAGTCTTACAGGATGGATTTCACAGACAAAGATATTGAAAATCTGAATGGTGCTGGTAGAACAGGACAGATTAAAGAGATGATCGCTTTATTGCGAAAATGGGGTGATGTTGAGAAGTGGAAGGATAGGTGGTACAAGAAGAGAGAAAAATCAGGGGATAGGACTTATTCAGCATTTCCTGTGAGAGAAAAAGAGAAAGCATCCACTGTTGCTTATCCTATGAGAGAAATACCTGGAGGAGGATATGTACATGTTCCATGGACCAGACAGGATATTTAATCATTTACAAATGATTTCCCTCGACTGAGAGAAAAGCCCGTCGAGTGGTATAGGCAGGTAGACAGATTTGTGAAATTGTCAAAAGTGCTGTGGATTGACCTGAATAGTCTGATTGATATAATTGTTCCAGCAGACTTGTGGGCTGAGTGTAAAATAGTTGTAAGTTGGCCTACTGAGGAATATCCAAGAGATCAGAGAACAGGAGCACCAGATCCAGAAGTAATGAGAAAGTATGAGCAGGTGATCGTATACCTCAAAAATAAAGTACCTCCAAAAGAGACAGACTGGGTTAAAATAGATCGAACACATCAGGAAGCAAAAGAATCGGTTCATGCTTTTTATGAGAGGCTGATACTGGCTTTTAAACAATTCAGTGGGGATGAACACCTGGGTGACAAGGATTTGAGTCACTTTGTATATAGATTTGTATATGACCTGAGACCTGAGATTAGTGAGAGAATTCGTGAGCATACTGTGGATTGGCAGAGTAAGAAAATAGATGAGATTCTGAGACATGCAAAATACTTCAGTGATGAAATGGAAGCAAAACAGAGAAAGCTGAAAGAGAAAGCAATGTGGGCACAAGTGAAAGTTGCGGAAAGACAGGAAGCACAATTAGTAGAACAGGCGAATAATGCAGGAAATAATCCAGGGAATAGACCTAGATATGCAGGTAAAGGAAAGGGGAATCTTGAGGAAGCCAAAAAAAAGTTCCCGTGTCACAACTGTGGCCAACTGGGACATTGGAGATCTGAGTGTACCAATCCACCATTAGCAAATAATGAGAATAAAAACTTAAATCAACAGGTGCAGAACGAAGGGAATAATCGACAGCAGCAACAATCTTCTGTTGTGAAACAGCAGAGTCAAGAGCCAAAACCGCCCTTGCCGCAGAATAGAGGATCACAAAAGTATAATCCGGATTCGGGATTCTACAATGATGAGCAGGTAAATAAACCAAGGCGTTCTAACCAGGTACAACAGTACTTGTTAAAGAATGAAGGGAGTGAGTCTGAAGGTGATTATTGACGGTGCCGAAGAGAGGAGGAAGAGTGCATACTTGGTGCAACTCTAGAAATAGACCAGGCAGGACCATTTGTGGATGGAAAAATAAATGAAGAAGGTGTTACTTTTTTAGTAGACACAGGTGCAACAAGATCAACTGTCAGGGCAACAGATATTAGAAATCTTCCTCTCTCGGATGAAGCAATCCAAGTAGTTGGTGTAGCCAATACACAAATCAAGACACGTCTTACTGAACCAGTAAGAGTACAAATAGGGAAATTTTCAGACATGCACAGATTTATTGTCTGTGACACTAGTCCAGTGAACCTGTTAGGTAGGGATCTACTTTGTAAGATGAATTGTACAATTTTTTGTACACCGGATGGAATAGCTTTTGAAACACCAGATGAGGATGTTTTGTACCGAATGACTCTAGAAAATAGAGAAAGTGAGTTAATTGGTGCATATGCTGTGTTTGATCCGGAGGATTTGCCTCAAGAGTTGAGAGAAACAGTGAAAAGGACAGTTTGGGATTTTACTGGAGAAGATGTGGGATTGATGAATAATGTAGATCCTGTGCAAATTTCAGTGAAAGAGGGAATTACTTATCCTAACATTCCTCAGTACAAAATGACACCAGAAATAATTGAGGGAATAACTCCTATAATTGAGAAAATGATTCAGCAAGGAGTTTTGAGAGAACTATTGAGTAGCCCGTGTAACTCACCGATAATGGGGCTAAAGAAACCTAATGGGAAGTTCAGGATTGTACAGGATTTGAGAAAAGTTAATCAAATTGTGGTGGCATGTTGTCCTATTGTGCCAAATCCGTCAGTGATTTTGTATCAGATTCCACATGATGCTGAGTGGTACACAGTGATTGATTTGTGTCATGCTTTCTTTTCAATTCCATTGCATCATGACAGCCAGCCGATTTTTGCATTTAGATTTGGCCAGCGTATTTTAGCATGGTGTCGTATCCCACAGGGGTATACGGAGAGTCCTTCGATATTCAATCAGTTATTGAAAAAGTCATTGGAGAGTTTGATCATGCCTGAAAACTCAGTGCTAGTACAATATATTGATGACCTACTAGTGGCATCAAAAACACGTGAAGCTTGTGAAGTAGATACCATAGCTTTACTGAATCATCTGGCAGATGGAGGGTTAAAGGTATCTCCAGCTAAATTGCAATTTTGCAAGAAAGAGGTGCATTATCTTGGACACAATATTGAAAAAGGTCTGAGAAAAGTGACTGATGACAGGATCAAAATTATCAGAGAAATGAAAGCCCCAAAGACCCAGAGGGAAGTGAGAATGTTCCTGGGAATGGTGGGTTATTGTCGTCAGTGGATAATTAATTTCTCGCTGATAGCAAAGCCACTGATTAAGCTGACAAAAAGTGAGATGACAGATCCATTGGAATTAGATGGAGAACAAATGGCAGCATTTGAGGAGCTGAAGAGCAGAATGTGTGAAGCCCCTGCTTTGGGTATGCCAGACTATGAGAAAGAGTTTGAATTGTACTGCAGTGAGAGAAATGGATGTGCACTTTCAGTGTTAATTCAGAAACATGGATTACTGAGAAGGCCTATTGCGTACTTCTCATCGACACTTGACCCTGTAGCTGTGGGTTTACCAGGTTGTCTGAAATCTGTGGCTGCAACATGCAGAAGTCTGGAACAGAGTGAGGGAATTATAATGGGATATCCTGTAAGGGTATTCGTACCTCATAATGTGGCAATTCTTTTGACAAGAAGCAGAACTCAGTACATGTCACATAGTTGGCTGACTAAATATGAGAAAGTCATTCTGGGAGCATCAAATGTGACTCTTGAGAGATGTGTGAATGTGAATCCAGCGACATTGTTGCCGGATATTGAAAATGTGGGTGTGAAGACAGAAGATGATCACAATTGTTTGGATGTGCTGGAGTACTGTACAAAACCGAGACCAGACATAAGGGATCTTCCCTTACTTGAGAGTGATCATGTGCTGTTTGTAGATGGATCATGCCTGAGGAATGATGAGGGTGTGCTGAGTGCAGCATATGCAGTGTGCAAAGTTTCAGAAGTAATGGAAGCATCACCATTGAAAGGAGTGAAATCCGCACAAGTTGCTGAATTGGTGGCATTGTCGAAAGCTTGTGAGATTGGGAAAGATCTGAGAGTAACTGTGATGACTGATAGTCAGTATGGATTTGGAGTTGTCCATGATTTTGGCCATCTTTGGCTACAGAGAGGTTTCTTGACGTCGAGTGGGACTCCAATAAAGAATGCTGAAGTGATTGGGAAATTGCTTGAGGCGATACAGCTGCCTAAAGAATTAGCAGTGGTGAAATGTGCTGCTCATGGACAAGGAGATGATTTTGTGACAGTTGGAAATAGATTTGCCAACGACATTGCACAATATTGTGCTAAGAACAATCACTCAATTAATAGGGAACGAGAAGGTGAAATGTCTTTTTGTTCTGTGATGTTTACTAATGTTCTAGAAACGTGGGATGAAGTGAAACAGTTGCAGGATGAGGCAGGAAAGGAAGAAAAGAAAGACTGGATCAAGGCAGGTTGTGCCCCAAGAGAAACAGACCATGTTTGGGTCTATAGAGATGGCAGACCAGTCATGCCAAATTCCATGCTGTCAGCAATGGCAAGGATGTATCATGGCCAGGGACATTTGGGAAGGGATGCGATGATCAGGTCTTTTAAACAGACTTGGTACAATGCAAAGTTCAGGACAGTTGCAGAAAGCATCTGTCAGAGGTGTTTGATTTGCCAGCAATTTAACACTGGGAAAAAGACAGTGGTGAGTCTGGGAACAATAGGTAGAGAAGGTGGTCCTTTCACGAGAATGCAGGTAGATTTCATTGAAATGCCCCAAGTGAACAGACTGAGGTATGTTCTAGTGGTAGTCTGTTTGTTTTCAAGATGGGTGGAGGCCTATCCGACTAGGAGAAATGATGGAATAACAGTGGCAAAGTTACTGTTAAGAGAGTTGATTCCTAGGTACGGGTTTCCAGTAACAATTGAGTCTGATAGAGGTGGACACTTCTATAATGAGCTCATGAGTTTGATTTGTGAAGCATTGGGCATACAGCAAAAGCTACATTGTGCATACAGGCCAGAGGCTTCTGGTGTGGTTGAGCAGATTAATGGCACAATAAAGAACAGGATTGGTAAGATGTGTTTAGCCACTGGAATGAAATGGCCTGATGTCTTGCCTCTAGTACTAATGACTATTAGATCTACTCCAGATAGAACTACTGGTTTAAGTCCGCACGAAATCCTAATGGGACGCGCAATGCGACATGCATATGTGCCTGTCAATAAGTTGATGACAATAACTGATGACATGATTTTGGATTACTGTAAAGGCCTGGCTGACGCAGTTCATTCTGTGTTTCACCAGATTGGAGAAGAAGCTACCACACTTGAGAAGAAGCAAGCTCATGATCTGAGTCCAGGAGACTGGGTGAGGATTAAAGTACACAGAAGAAGAAATTGCTTGGTTCCAAGGTGGGGAAGACCAAGACAAGTTATTTTGACTACGACAACTGCAGTGAAGTGTGCTGGTGTGAAAAACTGGGTACATGCAAGTCATACTCTGAGAGTTCCAAACCCAAAGGATGGGACTGGCAAGGAGTATTTTGAAGAATCAGATTCCAGTGATGATGAAGACCCAGAACCAGTGAGAAAAAATCAAAGTTCAGGAAAAGAAGCAGAAAAGACTTCAAGAGAACCATTGAGAATCTCAGAAGGGAGATCAGATTCTGTAAGAGAGCCTGAAGTTCCAAAAAGCAGTGGAGGAAAAATAAAATAAAAGAGCAGTTCCACAGAAATTACTCCTGAATCAGAAGAGGAGGAGATTGAAGAACCACTTGAGATTATACCTGAAGAAGTAGGGTCAGAAGAAGATAGAGAGGGAAAGATTGCGGAAGACCCCCGAGGAGGTGTAGGGAACATTCTTGATAAGCTAGGTAAAGGGACAAGTAGACAGCAAGAAGATTGCGTGTCGGAGACTCGAGGAGGGAAAGAAGTAGGGAAGTCTCAAACAGTGGTGAAGAAGACTGTGGAGCGAAAGAAAACTGCTGAAGAAGAAGAGGCATTTGAAACAGAATCGGATGAAAGTGAGAATGAAAAATCAGAAGGTCGAGTTCTGAGAAAGAGAACTTGGATTGGAGAAAGAAATAATACAGAAACGAGACCGAAAAAGGTTGTAAGAGGAGATTTTTGGCCTAACAACAGAGTAAAGAGGCTAAGATACAGACTGATAAGAGCAAATACATCGAAAGCTGAACAAGTGAATGAGGTGTCGAGTCAAAACGAAGTAAAAAGGAAGGAGCAAAAAGAGTCAAGAGAACCTGAGGAGATAAAGAGAATTAGAAAACCCAACCAAAAGTACAGATCACCGGAATGGTCTTATGTGGCACTGTCTGAAGGAGGAGAAGAAGAAGAAACAGTGAATCGAGACAATCCGGAGGGGATCTTGAGAAAAGTGGTTGAGGAAAAGGACAAATCTGTTGGAATCTTAAAAGTTATCCTGACTGACATTGGAGAAGAGTCGGATGCACAGGATGTTGTTGATGATCTGATACAATTTGATGTTGCTGAAGAAGAAGTGAAAAGTGATGAATATCCAAATTGAGTGAACTGAAGAAATCACTTGGAGAAAAGTGAAAAGGAGAAAGTCTGAAATCCAGCTGTTTGAAGTAATCCAGAAATAAAGAGTAATACAGTAGTGGAGTAGTAGAGGCTAAGTCAAAAGACAAGGTCAAAGTAGTAAAATGGCTAACATAGAGAATAATCAAAGTAGATGTGCCTTCTTAAGAAGATGGTGTAGAATGTGCTGGTGCTGTACTGCATTATTAATGTTATTATGGGGTGTTTTAGCTTTATTAGTTACATTTAGAGTTTCAATAGGTACATTTGAAATACATACTGAGAATGAGACAAATGTAGAGAAAAGTTCACAAAAAGTAGTTCCAACTAGAATTAGTAATACTTACATGCATAAAGATAGGTCAATTAATGATTTTTCTAGCAATGTTTTTTCAAAGTTGTTGTACGAATATGTGAAGACAATGGAAGTGAGGGATTGCTATGTTTGTATGCAATTACCTGCATCCGTTTCAGAGGGTGTTACTTATCACCATTTACCAGCTACGTATGGAATTTCTTGTAGTGTGTTGAGTAGTGTTTTTTATTTGCTAGGGAAAATAGATTATAAGATGTCTAACAAAGATAGTATTTTTGGGCAATTGCCTATGAATGAGAAGCTGAATCCAGCTAAAGAAGCTAACATTTTTGGTGAGATTTTTATTGAGAAAGAAGAATTAACATTAGATTACATTGTTAAGAATAATTTAACTTGCAGTTTGAAAGAAGAGGAGAAAGCTTTCCTAAACATGGTGGAGGAAAGGAGATTGAGCATGCATGAAAAGGCAGGGAAATATAAAGTGAGTGAGACAATTTGGGACATTGAGATGGGAAAAGAATTGAGAAATGGAGCTAGTCCAACTTTAGCTTTAGATGCACCACAGAAGGGTAAGCTGTGTATTACAAGAAAGAAATCCCAATATGATACATACTTTGTTGGGACTAGTGAGTGTCATGATACATACTTCATTGCAACAGGATGGGGTTTTAGAGGAGAGGATCCAATTTTTCCAGGAGTGTATTATGTTTGTGGGAACACGGCTTATTACAAGTTGCCTGACCATTGGTATGGCACGTGTTATGTGGGCCTGGTTTTTCCAAAGATTTTTCATATAGATAGAATAGAAGATGTAGAACATATTAATTTACTAACACGTTTTAAGAGAGAAACTTGGTCTGAAATAGTGGGTGACATTTTTGGAGCTTTAATTCCCGCAGTGGGAATTTCTTTGAATGCATATAAAATTCGGAAACTGTCAACAGTGGTGGATCGCTTATCGACAAATACCGCTGGAGGGTTTGTTTTGGTGAATACGGAATTGATTGCCGTACGTGCCATGTCTATGCAAAATCGACTTGCCCTTTATATTTTATTGGCTAAGGAGGGTGGAGTTTGTGGAATATTGAAAGTTCAACATTGTTGCACTTACATTCCAGACGAAAGCAAAGACCTGAAGGTCTATATCAAAAATATTACTGATTTGTATGAAGAATTAGTACCACTGGAAGCTGAGAGTATTTGGACTAAAATAGCTAATAAAATAGTTGCTGTTAAGAATTTTATTGCAAAAATAGGTAGTACAATTATAGGTAAGATATTGTTTCCTTTGACTTGTATAATTGTTGCTTTATTGATACTAAGATTAGTGTGTTTGTGTTGTAAAAACAGGGGAGGGAAAAAGAAATTAATTAAAAGAAATATTGAAAGGAGAAATAAAAGAAAAAGAGATCCACAAGAAATAGAATTAGAAGAATTGAGGGAGAGTGTTTATTTGGAGACAAAGAGGGATGATGAAAGGGAGTCTGGTGTCTAGTGTTGTGTATAAGAAAAAGACATTTCCAGTTTCTCCTAAAAATTGGGACAAAAATTTTACTAATTTTTTTTTGGGTTGTTTATTTGGTGATAATATCACCAAAGGGGGGATTGCTGGAGCAGAGTTTTCTGTTGAAAATCTATTGTGTTTTTAAAGCTCTGGTTTGTCTATTTGTCGATTAATAAAATATTAATTTTAACTATTAATTATTTGTTTTGTATACATGTTTTAACTAACCAATACGTACTAATGAGAGAAAAACGACACGTGGGAATGCTTTTGCGTTGCTATTTAATAAATGTGCATGTTTTATTAATAAATGTTGCTGAGTGCTGTTTATTTTAAAGCACGGAAAACGCTTTTTAAATGTCATGTACTAATGTTTTTCTTGTGTTGCAAAGGCTAGATAATTACATACACATAAGGGTATTAGTGGGGTTAACATTGTTTAATCACTATGCTGTGGTAACGTTGTTTTGTCTCTTTTAATTAAGATGGTACATTTTGGCCTGGTGGGAAAATGGCTACCGTTTAAAGCCTGTATTCGAGTTAATTTTGTGATGAGAAGGCCTTGCTGAACATGGTCGAGAGTCATCTGACCACAGTCTTCGCCTGGTAGAAAATCTTCCGTGAGGACAGCAGTTCTGGGAGAATTGCCAGCTGCCTTTGGACAAGGACAAAATACAATGAACATTGTCCAGTCTGCGGTGACTTTGCTGAGATATTGAGGAAGAACATTTTAAAAGATACTTTTGCAAATTTGAGTTTATACTTCCGTCTTTTTATTTTTGTGATTTTTCCTGAGCGGAGATTTTCCAAATGTAGCGATGCTACATCCTTTCCTGCTCGCTCTGCTCAGTGGTTCAGCGGATATCGAAAATATTTTATGTTGCCTTCTATTGTTAAACACATTATAAATATTGTTAGCCTAGAGAGGGTTTTTGCCACTTTGCCACTTCTTCCCAAACCTGCGTTGGTGAGGACTTATGCTGTGAGGACGGCGACTCGGGAGACTTCTACTGAGAGACCTGTCCTGACCCATTCTGACATTTAGCTAGAATAGGTAATTATGAGAATAATGATTTACTTTGATTGATTTTCATTTGAACTAATTTAGATAAAGAATCATAATTTTAAAATACAGTGTTGGTTATTATTTCTTGTCAATTATTGAGTACTCTATTTTGATTATTGTTGTATAGATTATTTAGATCATGACTCAGGACAGTCACAATTAGGTCTTATCGACCATGTGTGTAGATGTAGGGTGTTTAGAAGGTTTCTCTCCACAGGTTCAGTGCTAATAGAGTAATCTGAGTGTATGTTAGTGAAATAGGCCCAAGCGTATGATGAGTGTATGTGCGTGTATCTGTGAATTTATTCTATCTGTGGAAGTAGGGAGAATTTGTACACCCCAATCTGCACCAGAAGCACAGCAAACGCCAGTGCCACAATGCACCAGTGTAACCTTGAGGCAGGAGCACACCAATGAGCATCAATTGCTACAGTCGTCAGTATGCATCAGTGGAGTCAGACATTGTATGCAACTATAACCCAAGATATTAAAATGCATCAGTGACCCTTGATTTCAATAAAATGCAGGTAAGGACCCGGACCACATGTGCATCAGTAGTCATCAGCAACGCATGCATCAATTGCCTTGGTCATTATATATTCCAGTAGCCACACACAATTTTTGCATCTGTTATGTGTCTCAAAAGCTGACAGCAGAAAGACAGAATGCTGAGGTAACCATAACTGGATGTAACTTGCATTCTGCAGATGACCATACTTAGTTCGCGTTTACCTTTGTGAACCATTCTGCTGACACGGTACCCCCCAGCATTAATCCGCATCAAAGGCCCCAGAGAGTAACAAGTGCTAAAGTTCCCATCCATTAACGAGCCTCAGTGGCTCCAAGCGATAACGAGGACCAATAGCCCCAGGATGCAGCAAGGACTAATGGCCTAAGACAGTAGCAAACGTCAACAATCATAGACAATATAAGCACAAGTGCTCTCGTGCAGTAGCAAGCATCAATGGCCCCGGACGGTAATGTGTCCCCAACATTATAAGAATAGCAGCCTTTGAGGAGACATGTGCAGCACTGGCTGCTAACTGTGGTCAATGGCCTGGAAGGACTGTCTGCTTTGAGCCAAGCAGCCATGCTATTTTGTTCCCTATTTTGGGTGACTCACCACAATTTGTGAGAAACTGACCCTGGCAACAGATTTTTTCATCAGCCTCCAACAGCTTCAGGGACATCCTCTTTCGCTGATTACAACCTGCCTGCACACAAAGATGGCAGGGAGCATCAGGCATGGGAGGGCACTATGGAAGGCGCTTCAGGTGAACTTTGCACCTGTGAAGCTATGGCTGCAGTAAAGAGCCATAAGAATGTAGGGGTGAGGGAATAATGGACAATGGTTTCCAGTCTCAAATAAGAAGACATTTCAATGTTAATTCTGGCCAGAGTCACCCCTGCTGCATTGTACACATTAAAATAAGGCTCAGCAGTCAACGCAGGTTCATTGGGAACAATGGGATTGTGTGACCTACAGGTGGAAGCACTGCATACAGATTGGCATCACAACAAACTCCAGTCCCACAATGAACCAGTGTAACCTTGAGACAGAAGCACAGACGGGCACCAGCCTCTACAGGCAGTGGGTGTCTTGTGTTGACCTACAGGTTGAAGCACTGCATACAGATTGGCATCACAGCAAACTCCAGTCCCACAATGAACCAGTGTAACCTTGAGACAGAAGCACAGACGGGCACCAGCCTCCACAGGCAGTGGGTGTCTTGTGTTGCATCTCTGAAAATAGGCGCTAAAAGATTTTATGCCACAATAAGGAAAAGATTTCAATTCCACCTGGTGGGCTAGTGCATCTCCTGGGCGAATGAAATGTCTGGAAACTGATAAAGGTGGAAACAATATACCATGGCTGATCGCTGCAACACCCAGCAGCTGTAAAGACACGCTTATCAAAAAGATGAATAATTCCACAACCATCAGCTGTGAAGTTATGACTATGACCACTCTCTGTTTTTATTGCTTATTGTCTACTGATGGTTTAAGCTCGGGAAGACACCTAACGCTGTCCCTAGACTGGCCTAACATATTAGTCTCTGTGAGGCTCATTCAGTGAGAGAAGAAGGCCTAGACCTGGAGGCTGGCCTCCATTCCTTTCAAAGTTCAGAGCATGATTTTTGTCTTACTCTGAACCCTGACACAGATGCTGCTTTTCAAAGTCTGTGCCTGTGCAGTCTCTGAGGAACTGAGCGGTGGGACTTGGACATCTGACTGACCAGATGTGTACTGAGGTTTCAAGAGCAAGAGTACAAACGTGTCCCAGGATATTCAGAAGAAAGCAGCATAACAAGGCAAATTAACATAAATGTATTGCATTGTATGCACCAAATTGATGTTTAGTGCAAGCAGTAACACTTGGTACAGGTATTGCATGCAGATTGCCATGTCCAACTAGTATTACCACATCTATCCAAATAAGTTCCCTTTGGGGTGTGCAGCTTCCATTCGTTTCTTTTAAATATTTCACTAACACACTTGTGGAAACTGATTTGGAAAAGGCTGAGGTAGACCAGTTGAAGGAGTTGGCTAGGTTTCTTTAGTTGATGTAAAAAGTTGCCATGGTTTGAATACCTGACCTCGGTTTAACATCGGAAAAGCATCTAAATAGCCCAGTAACTCCGAGGTGCTCCAGTTTTCAATGTTCATGGGCTGTGGCATTGAACCACTTTTCATTATCCCAAATTTGGGAGGAATCATGTGATATCCTGCTCTGATTAAGTTGGAAAATAATGTCCATTTTTATGTTGTCAGATAATTATGTGACAATTACTAGAGGGGGTCTCTGACTCCATCCACATGTTGGAAGCCAAGAGTAGATTTTTTGATTTGGCTGAAGTTGTGTGCTTCCACAAAAAAGTGCTTTCCCTCCATGCAGCTGTGATCATTTTGTTTATTTATCAAGCTGCCTGAGCTTGACCTTTCAGGGACACACATGGCATCGTAATCCTATAAAAGTGTTTCAGATGACCCAGTCCTTTATCATATTTTTCTCTGGCACAGGACAGATAGGAAGAGGTCAGTCATAAACCTATATGCATGTTTAGCTCTGGCTTGACAGTGCAAATGTCACCTGACCTTATAACCTACAGAGCTGCGGCCCATGCAGGTAAGAGCGGTAGGGTCAGGTGTGGGGGGGGGGCATTTCGGCAGATGATTGTGGTAAATAAAATTCCTTTACCGGGACTGAATTTGATACAGAATCATAATAAAATAGCTCAGTAAAATGAGAGACAGAATCCGTGATATTAGAGTTTCGGAATGGGCTTTATTCCAATAATCGATTATAATCGGATGCTCCAAGTTCCATCACCACGGGGGTTCAGGAAGTGAAGTACATACTTTATTGACAAGAAGTAACTTTTATAGTACATACATTATAATGAAGCAAATACAGTAGGCGTAACAATTGATAAGGAACTTGACGTGGTACCTGCGTAACCGAAAATGGGTGTAATAAGGAGTAAAAAGGAAACATGATTGGTTATGATGTCGTACATAGGTGGATCTATAAGATAATACTTGGCATAGATGCGCGCGCAGCAGTATGACGTGTAATTGACGTGTAACTAGGGGGTGAAGGGGACTTGACATTAGCTCTACATGTGGAGACGAAAAGTCTGGGGGGTCAGGTCAACCTAATCCCAAATCATATCTAACATCCTATGTTTAAAGAACTATGTTATCCACAAAAGAAGGACTCTCGGACAAAATCTATTCTATACTGACTGTGCGTGCGTGTACAAGCGTCTAAGTGTCTACACTGAATGCGAGGGGGTAGGAATATTCCATGGTGACAGGGCTATGAATTACTTGCATGAGGACAGAGAAGCCGGGCCTTTTGCTTGGTAACTGGAAGAATGTTTACTTAAACTACTAGGCAGGAATGCATCGGCTGAGGGGGAAACAGATAATTCGAAGGTAAAATACAGTTCTTGGCAGAGAATAGGCTGATGTCAGGCTTAGTGAGCCGCGCAGAGAATGAGACAAAGTTCATGGTCGCAGATGCAGGCTCAGACTGGAGCTTTCAGAGGCAGAAGGCAAAAGGAGTTTGATGACAGAATCAGGGCCTACTTGCCTGGACTGTAAAATGGCATAAGTGAACCATATAAAGCCGGTGGCCTTTCATATTTAGGAATGGAATATCCGGCCTATTCATGGCGGATCTGACAGAGGACATGTTGACGGTGGACGCACATGTATTTGCGTCTTCATAACTGGAACTGGAGGGAACATACATGTACTTGTGACATACACATAGAACCGTTGGGGTCCAAGATAGGGGACATAACTGACCAGGAAAATCCACATTTCCACATTCCCTCCTTGTCCCCTACTTGCCCTTCAAGAGATATCGATCTTCATCAATCCATTGATCTGTTCATATAGCATCATTTGTTCTTCTTTCTTCTTCCGTGATCTTGAATGAAATCTTGGTGGTGGAATACACGATGTGGCACACAGACCACAAATCGCTGGTCCACATTGTAGACATAGACAGCAACTGAATAGTATGAGGAGGCCAATACCTAGGAAGGATAAAATTCTCCATCCCCAGGCTGATATCACACTCCAAAACCAACTGGACCAAGTCCAAGTGCCTGGGTTCTGGTGTATCTGGTTTACAATCTTATGAAGGCGGGTGATGGCTTTATATACAGATGGCGAATTTTCTGGTATGAATACGCAGCAGCTTGATCCGATGACCCTACAAGCTCCGCCCCTATCAGCCAGGATGACGTCAAGGACAAGACGATTTTGAAGCACAACAATCCGCATAGCAGACTGCTCTTCTGTTAAATTGCCTAAGGCGGAAATAGTCTCATTCACTACTGCTTCAAGGGTTCTGGTTAATCTACGTATCAGCTTCCTATTAGTAACAGTACCTATATAGGGAAAGATGCCTTTATTAAAATCTACATATTTGTCCCATGCCGTCTCAGTGTAATCGACAATGGGGAGATCTCTCCTCTTTCTGTTGTGTACTAAATGAATATTTCTGTAATAATCAGGAGGAGCTAGAAAAACGGGTGGCAGAAGGAATGCAATGTAGCAGGTACCATCCCAATCTGGAGGTAGACGCATATATGCAGTCTGACCACATATAAAGTAGGAGTGGCGAGAGGCCTTAAATGAAGATTTGCCTTGATCACTGAATTCTACTATAGTAGTGCATTTACTATGACCCATATGTATGGAACCAGCCTTTCTTACACACAATTCACCCTTCGCTGGGAATACTGACATGGTGGGCAAGACTAGTTCAACTTCGGATGCGACATTTAGAATCATGAGATTAGGTGTAAAATTACCTAATCCATATACTTCATTTTCTAGATCAGTTCCTGTTCTTTTGGGGCGACCCTCCTTGTCAGGGTAGCAGACCTTGAGTAAAACTAGGTTCAGGTTTCCCCATATCCAATGATCTTGGTAAACTGCTGTGTCTGAGTCTATGGAATTGATTAAACTAAACCATGCTCCACAGGAGCCATTATGTGTGAATGGATGTGGAAAGAAAGGCAGGACTCCTTCATAATTCTGATAGGGAGGGAGTCGGCCACACACCCAACAATTGGTGGCATTACTAGTCTGATGGGAATGATGTAACATACTAATGAAAGTGTTATTGCGCAGCGCAAGTCTATAAGATAATTCATGCGGAGGTAAGTCACTAAAAGAATGTTCAGCAGTAACATTATAAACATGTCTAGAAATAGGGTAATATATATGCAACAACATACTTGTAATAATTATTAAAAGACTCAATAAAAACAGAATTAATAATGTCCCCATACAGTGGCTACGCAGTGATTTATAATACGCCTGTCGTTTCAACATTTTTCGCGACTGTTCATGATTTAGGTCTAGAGGATACATGTCAGGGACAAATTCAACCGCTTCACCTTGGAGAGGACTTAAACAATCAAATTGTCTGACGTTCTAGGCCTCAATTTTTCTTTAAAAAGTTCTGTTTCAGTTTTTTCAACCAAAGGAAGTTTTGAATCAGTCTGTGAGGGAGTGCAGGGCACAATGTCTATATCCGAGGATAGTCCATGAAATTTCTTGATATGACTTGAATGAATCCAGCCCTTGCGGCCCTCGATCTTCACGGCTGTCCTCGTGGTCAACAGGACCAACTTGGGTGCTTTCCACCTGGGCTCCAGCTGAGTCTTTCGGTCGAAATTCCTCACAAACACAAGATCACCCGGAACAACGTCATGGGGTTTCACCTCAGTGTTGTCGGGAAAAGCTGCAGCTACCTGTGAACGACAAGATTGTAGTGCAGACATCAAGGAAGCCAAGTAATCTGTCAGCATATTACAGTCAATATCAGTTATTTTGCGTGGTATGGGTGTCCCCCACATATTCGGTGGTCTGCCGAAGATCACCTCATACGGGGATAGCCCTGTTCGTGAGTGTGCTACCATTCTCATGTAAAAGAGTGCAACGGGTAACGCTACTACCCAGTCGACACCTTTTTCTCTGCATATTTTGGACATTCTGATTTTCAGGATCTGGTTATGTCTTTCTACGAGACCTGCTGCCTCGGGGTGTCGGACACAGTGGAATTTCCACTGATATCCTAACAGAAGTGAAACGTGTTTCATTAATTCGGATGAGAACGGCTGGCCGTTATCTGAGTGAACAGCACGTGGTAAACCGTATCGTGGGAAGAATTCTCGAACCAACTGTTTGGCAGTAGTCGGGGCAGTGTAATCTGAAACCGGGTATGCCTCTGTCCAACGGGACAGAGCGCAGACAACTACAAGAACATATTTGAATCCTCGACATCGTTCCATCTGGATATAATCCATCTGGAGTACTTCAAAAGGATGATTAGGAGTATGAAATCCACCCTGTTCTACGGGAACGCTTTTTCCTGGGTTAAACTGACAACAGATCATACAGGTACGGACCTTTTGTTTTGCTGCTGCTCATAAATGTTTATTGAACCAAATGTGTTGAATGCTGTCTAGCATAGCTTTTTCTCCTAGATGTGCTGGACTATGTATAGTGTTAATTATAACTTGGACCATTGAGTCAGGAAGGAACCATACAGACTTTTCCTTCATCATCCATCCTTGGTCCGTTTGGATCCCTCCTAATTCAGTCCATTTCTTTATTTCATCTGGTGTAGCATGTGTCTGTATGTCAATTACGTCAAGAGTAGGATCTTTAACTGTCATGCAATGTGTCGGTGTCGGGACTATTGTCTTTGTCATGTCGGGGGTTTGAGTTTGAGCAGTCTGTTTAGCTGTTCTGTCGGCTAGATCATTGCCTTGGGAAATGATATCAGTAACCTTTGTATGAGCCTTACATTTCATAATTGATATTGCAGTGGGTAGATGTATTGCATCTAATAAGGCATGAATGAGGGGTCCGTGCTGAATGTGGGCACCGTGGGAAGTTAAATAACCTCTCTCTCGCCACAGCACGCCGAAGTCGTGTACAACTCCGAATGCATAACGTGAGTCAGTGTATATGTTGACTTTTTTATTCGTGGCTTGAATACAGGCTTGTGTCAGAGCGATGAGCTCTGCGGCTTGAGCTGACAAAGTATTTATACGATTAGTTTCAATAACTTCAGTATCTGTTGTGACTGCGTAAGCGGCCACTAACTCTCCTGTACTTGTTCTCATGCATGAACCATCTACATACAATGTCAGGTCTGGATCTGACAATGGGACATCGGTTAAGTCTTGTCTGGGTTTCGTCGTTATCGTAATAACTTCAATACAGTCATGGGCTAGTGGGTCTGTTCCGATTACAGGTAGAAGTGTGGCAGGATTCAATGTGTTACAGCGTCTGATTTCTATATGTGGCTGAAACAATGTAAGTTCATACCCCGTAAGTCGTGCTATAGTCAAGTGTTGTGTTTGCGTTCTATTCACAAGAACCTCTACTGCGTGTGGTACTTGAACTGTCAATGGATGTCCTAACACTATAGCATCGCTTTGTCTGATTGCTAAAGCTGTCGCTGCTACTGATTTCAGGCATGCAGGCAAAGCCTGAGCTACGGGATCTAATGTACTAGAAAAATAAGCACATGGTTTGTGTGCTCCTGCTTGTTCCTGTGTGAGTACTGACAAGGCAGTACCTTCGCGTTCTGTAACAAAGAGTGTAAACTGTTTTCTGTAACATGGCGTTGCTAAAACGGGTGCTTGACATAAAGCTTTCTTTAGGCTTTCAAAAGCTTGTGTGTGTTCCTGAGTCCAAGGGAGAACAGTCGGTGTGGCTGCCTCCTGTGTGGTTAACTGAATGAGTGGTTTTGCTAGAAATGCGTACTGAGGGATCCACTGCCTGCAATATGACGTGAGGCCTATGAAAGCTCGTACTTCCTTTTGTGTCTTGGGTATTGGCATGTTAGCTATTAACTGAATGCGGTCGGGTGTAAGCTGCCTTCCCTCCTTGGACAGCGAGTGTCCAAGATAAACAACTCGCTGGACACAGAATTGCAGCTTAGAAGGGGACACCTTGTGCCCCTTTTCGGCTAGAAATTGTAAAACTGTCAGTGATGCTTTCTCACATTCGGGTTCGCTTCTCGCGGTGATCAGCAGATCATCGACGTATTGAAGCAGAGCAGTGTTAACTGGCATGTGGATACTGTCAAGTTCTCGTTTCAGTGCTTGGCTATAGATGCTGGGGCTTTCTGTAAATCCTTGAGGTGCGCGTGAGAATTTAAAGCTGCGCCCATTTAAACTAAATCCGAACAAATATTGACTTTCCGGATCTATTGGGACGCTGAAAAAGGCATTCTTGAGGTCAATTACAGTAAAGAATGTTGCTTCAGAATCAATAGCTGTCAATAATGACGAGATATCTGGAACCACAGGAAATTGTGGCACAATGCATTTGTTTAATTCGCGCAGATCAATAACCAATCGATATACTGGCGGGGCTGTAGGATCTGTTCGTTTAAGAATCGGAATTATCGGTGAATTACATACATTGGAGTCTGTTTCTACAACTACTCCTTGGGCAATTAGCTCGTCAATGATTTGTAGTAAAGCCACTACAGCATCTGGTGGTAACTTGTATTGTCGCATTCGTGGTAGCACCACTCCTGCCTTGAGTGTGACTCGATATGGTGTAATATTCATGCAACCAACATCAGTAGGGCCTTGTGCCCATAGATGTGTAGGTAAAGTCTGTAGTCGGGGATCCATGTCTCTAGATACATAGTGACCTTTAAAATCACGTAAAAACAACCTTACTCCTTCCGGAGAACAACATATTATGGCTCCTAGGGCTTTCAGAGTTTTTATTCCTAGCAAGTTTTCTGGACATGATTTAGTAAGCAATAAATCTGTAGTTCGGGTCAAAGGTCCTATCGTAAGTGGAAGAGGCTGTGATACTTCATTAACAATAGGTTTTCCTGAAAAACCAAGGGAAATATTCTGAGAGCCTGAGAGGGGTGCCCCTGGAACTTCACTACGTTTTATAGTTGTTCGACTTGCCCCTGTATCGAGTAAAAATTTTCTATCTTGACCTAATAATTCACTATGTACATAAGGTCCTTCTTGATCTACAGGAATCTCAATAAGGGGTAAGTCAACTTCCCTCTCTAGGCTGGTTCATGCGTAACGCTGATACTCAGGATATTCATACTGTGCAGTCTGATACATTTGTCGTGTTGTGGTCTGTGTGGCAGCAGCAGGCAACGGTGGTGCAGCTGGCACAAACTGTATTGGCTGTTGTGCGGCGGGCATGGCCTGGGCATGCTGCATAGCTCCTTGTTCATGCTGATCTTGTCTTAATGGCCGTGATCTTTCTTGTGTTTTACCTATGGAGATATTATGTTTTAGCACTGGACAATCGTGTACGTAATGACCTGGCTTTTTACAATAATTGCATGTCCCTTTTACAGGTCCTGCTGAATCGGAATGTGTCATACCCTTTTTATGCCCTTCAGCTGGAACTGTCTGGGAAACTAGCATTTTCATTTTTGTGTCTTTCATGCGTCTGTGTTCATGTTCTTGTTCCTCTCTAATTCTATTGTGATGGTACTGTAACATTTGTAACATTTGTGTTGGAGTGTTACCTTGCCAGGTACTCTCGAATTTTAATACTCTATTCTTCACTGGGGGCAGAGCATTTTCTACTAATTTTGTTACAAACAGATGCGGGTATGATTCGCTACTTGCTTTTATGCCACTATTTATACCAAAACATTTCTCGAATCGGGCATAGTAATCACTAGTGTCTTCATCTTGCTTCTGTTTACAAGCTGAAATTGTACCCCAATCTTCCTTTTTCGTAGTTAATAAACGTGGCAGTACCTGTACTAATAAACCTGGTAGTGCTTTAGTTTTATC
Source organism: Triturus cristatus (assembly GCF_964204655.1). Lineage (NCBI taxonomy): Eukaryota > Metazoa > Chordata > Amphibia > Caudata > Salamandridae > Triturus > Triturus cristatus. The sequence continues at coordinate 666,835,336 of NC_140595.1, forward strand.
CCCAAGTCCTGCTCCTGCAGTTCGGGCCTTTTCTTCCGCTTCTAATACTGACCATTCTATCTTTTGGTCTCCTACCTCCCACTCTTTTTCCTTGAGTTTCTCATAAATGCCAGCAGGCATCAACACCTTTAATATAGTCATAATGTCGGGATAGGTATACTCTCCCATGAGTAACATGTCTTTAATTTCTCGGTGAAAACCCGCTGGATCTTTGTCATGACTGGGTACCACTTTCTTCATTTGTAACAGTTCTATTTTTGATATGGGCGTATATACAAATACGCGCCTAAACTCGTCATCCTCGCCTTTTATTGGGTGTACTTCTCGTAAGGGATTCTGTCTATCCATGTGATACGTGATTCTTTCCTTGCCGGGCAATGAGGCATGCTCTGAGCATACAAAAAGAATATACTGCTTTCTTGATATAAGAATTTCTTTAATTAATTCAGTACCTGGACCTCTCCATTTATTTGTAAGCAATTCAGTCAATATGTCAGGTAAAGGACCAGGGTCCGAATGCTGACTCCGATATAGTATAATGAGTTGTTGAATCATATAAATCCCAGCTAACCTCTTTTCATCTGGGGTGAGATTCAAAAATGTGCGTACTACTGTAGCATCACTATATTTTCCGGGACTGTCCACCCAATGGACAGCTGCCCTGGCTAAATCTTGTTCATCCATAGAATCGAGAAAATGATAACCCCTCCGTTCTCGGAGTAGTTTGTCGGCAGTTTGGAACGAATGCTCGTTAGACCTTATATTAATTATAGGTATTTGGAAATTCTTGTTATTATCTGGACATATCGGACGTATTGAGTCAGTATGACATCTAGTCTGATTTCTATTACAAGATCTCCCTCTACCTACATAGGCTATGGTGTCCAACTGTCCTGCGGGCGGTCCTGACCCTTCTTCCTCGCTTTGTTCGAACTCGTCTGTCTGTAATCTCTCTTCGTGTAGGCGTTCTATTTCTTTACGGATCTTTCGGCACATGGCTATTATACAATTTTGCTTATCGTGTCTCCCTTCTGATATATTCTGGCTCCATCTTGTAAGAATTTGCATTGCATCCGGGTCTACCCCCGGTCGGTCTTGATTTCTGATCACACAGTTTATGAGGAAACGTAACAGTTCCCCCTGTATCTCTACTTTCTGGTATTCCATAGCTCTGTTAATACATTCTGGATCTCGCCCTGTTTGAACAAAATGATATATTTTATCTAGATGCGCAGTCATTCCTGGTAACTTCGCTAAATACCCTGCGGCTCGTCTGATACGTAATGATGCCAGGATCATTTCGTCCTCCTTACCGATCACCGGGTCATATCTACAATCTATAAGAAGTTCCTTAAGCGCACGTTCACTTACGAATTTGGGTGTACGTGAATGCGCTGACTCTTGAAAAATAAGTTTATTTATTCTAGGTGGCGTGGAAAAAGTATTGGTAGCACCTCCCGTGGCCCCATCTGGGGCGTCGGGTGTGAAAGGATTCGTCGAACGTGACACGGCAACTATAGGTGTGGACACAGCTATGGAAGTACCTGTAGGGATAGATGCAGAAACAGATGTGCTTGCCGGAACTTGTGACTCGACTTGTTGCTGTAGGGATACGGGTGCTGGATCTTGGCGTTGGACCTCCCTGGTATGCGGTCTATGTGGGGCGGAATTAGCATACTCGGGAGCTACGTCATCTAAATATGAGGAAAGAAAAACATCTTCTGCTGTTCTAGGATGCCCCTTAGGATGTACCTTAATTGGAAATAATGGGGGTGGCAAGTCTTTCGGTATCTCTGGAGTAGCCTTAGGTAATCCTTCGGCTAGAAGGGGATACATACCATTCATGAGGGCATTCCTTTGTCTATCTACTTGTTCTGATTTCACTCGGATACCTTCCTCAATTAATAGATTTTCTTGAACTTTATTTGAACTTTCTTTACTCTTCTCTTCCTGTCTACGTGCTTTTTCTGTACGTCTATGAGATTCTTTACGCCATAACTCAACAGCGTCTTTCTGTGACTGTCTGACTTTCCTTTTCCATAACTCTTCCTCGACTTTCATGATGCATTCTGCATCCCAGGTTCCCGCTGCGGGCCACCTCTGACTTTCTGGCAATCCCTTGGTGTAGTCTACCCATAAATCAAGAAATAATATAGCGTCTAAGCCATGTTTGTGATACATGAAGTGCCCTGGAGTATCCCTAGGAGGAATAGGGACGGCTTCTTCCAGTACCCCTTTCCTAGTAGTGATCTGTCTTAATTTCGAAAAGAGCGGCATATTGACAACTGATCCGATACTTAATTTTGAACACACTTAATACAAAAGCACACTAATGAACAACCATTCATACCACAATATGCAACACATTAGACATTAAACAATAAACATTTTTTTTTTTAACCTTTAGAATAAGCAACAATGATGATCGTCTGCATAACTAATCACCAAGCATAATTCTTGACAATAACTAGATACTTCGGAATACTTGATATACTGCTAAACAGTACAGATACACTGCTAAAACAGTGCAGACCGGATTTGTGTACCCAAACCCGTCTTGACCGGCACAACCTATGTGCACGTCAGAAATGCCTCCCCAGTAATGGTACTCACCGGGTAGCTTCGGAAACGGAAGGCCTCGGTAACTTGAACTTGAACCGGACTGGATTCGACTCGACTCGTCGGGAACTGGACTTGACTTCGAACTGGTGGGTCTCGGTATACCTCGGATCTTGCTCTCTCAGCTAGGCTCTGGTCGGGATACTTCGCACTTCTCACCGCCTCGTCTGGGTGTTGATCGTAGTCTCAGTCGCCCCCGTTTGACCGGAGGGAGATACAGGAAATCCTGCTGGTACGCGTAATTGTCCGTCCAGCTGTGGCAGGAGACCGGGCCTACAACTCACCGCCGGCGCGTGAGATGAGAAAGTGTCCCTATTCGGGCGCCATCATGTGGTAAATAAAATTCCTTTACCGGGACTGAATTTGATACAGAATCATAATAAAATAGCTCAGTAAAATGAGAGACAGAATCCGTGATATTAGAGTTTCGGAATGGGCTTTATTCCAATAATCGATTATAATCGGATGCTCCAAGTTCCAGCACCACGGGGGTTCAGGAAGTGAAGTACATACTTTATTGACAAGAAGTAACTTTTATAGTACATACATTATAATGAAGCAAATACAGTAGGCGTAACAATTGATAAGGAACTTGACGTGGTACCTGCGTAACCGAAAATGGGTGTAATAAGGAGTAAAAAGGAAACATGATTGGTTATGATGTCGTACATAGGTGGATCTATAAGATAATACTTGGCATAGATGCGCGCGCAGCAGTATGACGTGTAATTGACGTGTAACTAGGGGGTGAAGGGGACTTGACATTAGCTCTACATGTGGAGACGAAAAGTCTGGGGGGTCAGGTCAACCTAATCCCAAATCATATCTAACATCCTATGTTTAAAGAACTATGTTATCCACAAAAGAAGGACTCTCGGACAAAATCTATTCTATACTGACTGTGCGTGCGTGTACAAGCGTCTAAGTGTCTACACTGAATGCGAGGGGGTAGGAATATTCCATGGTGACAGGGCTATGAATTACTTGCATGAGGACAGAGAAGCCGGGCCTTTTGCTTGGTAACTGGAAGAATGTTTACTTAAACTACTAGGCAGGAATGCATCGGCTGAGGGGGAAACAGATAATTCGAAGGTAAAATACAGTTCTTGGCAGAGAATAGGCTGATGTCAGGCTTAGTGAGCCGCGCAGAGAATGAGACAAAGTTCATGGTCGCAGATGCAGGCTCAGACTGGAGCTTTCAGAGGCAGAAGGCAAAAGGAGTTTGATGACAGAATCAGGGCCTACTTGCCTGGACTGTAAAATGGCATAAGTGAACCATATAAAGCCGGTGGCCTTTCATATTTAGGAATGGAATATCCGGCCTATTCATGGCGGATCTGACAGAGGACATGTTGACGGTGGACGCACATGTATTTGCGTCTTCATAACTGGAACTGGAGGGAACATACATGTACTTGTGACATACACATAGAACCGTTGGGGTCCAAGATAGGGGACATAACTGACCAGGAAAATCCACATTTCCACATGATGACCAGCAAAAATTAAATAAATAATTAATTTTGCCTCATCATCGTCTGTCTAAACCCCCCCCCCGCCCGGCCCCATCGCTCTTACCTGCAGGGACCGCGGCTGGACCTACACCAATATTATTCTACAGTTCTTTTCGTACAAACAAATACATATCATTCCCTTGCTATTTAGTTGTAATGTTTATAATTACACAACATGCCTTTAAAGCCAGACCTATTGGCATTGCCAATCCTTGTGTATGAATTATTCCCCAGTGGATTATTTCACCATTTATGCAATTTCTCATCACATTTTACACAAGTATTAACAATCACACATAGTGTTAACTGTGTCATTCCCCCTAGGCTTCACCTTGCCATTGCTAGGTATTGGGAAAGTAATGTCGGAAGGAGCAACCATACATTAGTAGCTGTACCTAGCGGTTGTTTCTTACCTTTTCGCAGTTTCCCGTAACTTCTTCTTGTCTTCTTTTGATTCATTATTCTGCTCTATGCAATCCATGATTCTCTATTTCTTTTTTCTCTTATATTATCCCTTCTTTCCCAGCTCTACCCCTTCTGTTTCACTTGTAACATTTCCTTCCTTCCTTCCTTCGATCCCTTTTTTCTCACCAGACTCTTTTTCAGTAGTGGCTGCTACCAGACCCGGGTTGTGGGACGATGATGGGGGCAGAAGGATTTGGGGTGGCGCTGAAAAAGGTTTTTAAAAAAACACCTGTGCCGGCCAGCCACCTGGCACCGCCACCTCTCCTTCCACCTCTTCTTCCTGACTCCGGTCCCGTAGCAGGAAGCTCCCAGCCTCCCGATAGCCAATCACAACGTTTCATCTGATCATAGTGGATCGACGCTCAGCTGGGGACAGGAGGCCTGGGCATCTTCTCCACGCAGGCTGTGCTACAACCTGCATGGAGAAGATGTGAAATGCGCATGAATGTTTGGCTGGCCCGAGTGGGCCAACCAAACAGTCATTGTGGGCAAACCACACCTCCCATGCTTGTCTGTCGTCAGAGAAGCCCCGACCCAAACGCAAACCTGCAGCAGAAGGAAACATAAAATGATAATAACATGAGTTTTTATCATTTTATGTTTCCTTAACTACACTACTGTCAAGCAGTGGGGCAACTCTCCTCCGCCTGAGCGGAGGAGCCAACATTTCTCTTTTTTGTTTATAAATCATTTCTCAATGTCACTCAAACAGGTTCTGTAAGTTTCTTTATAACACCTCATTGTTTCAATTTCATTGTTACTTGTTTCTTGCATTTTCTTGATTTGATTTGAATATTTGTATAACACACGAATGCCCAAGTGCTGGCGCTAGTGCGGATGCAAGTCGGAGGTTACCAAAAGGAATAGTAAAAGCATAGTTTTAGTTGCCAAAGAGCCCTGTTTTTAGTAATTTTCTAAAAGATAGCAGTGTTGGGCTGTTTTTTATGTCAGCCGGGAGCGAGTTCCATATTTTGACTGTCCCCAGGATGTAACTTCTTCCACCACAGCGAGCTTTCTTAAATCTGGGATTCTGTAAGAGTTTGTTCTGTGACAATCTTAAGTTTCTGGAGTGTACATACCAGGACAGGTGTTCCTTCAGGTATTGGGTACCAATAGCGTGCAATGCTTTAAATGCTAGGCATTGAGATTTTAATGTTATCCTTTTTTCAACTGGGAGCCAATGTAACATTCTCAGTCCATGGGACATTGGCTGGAATTTAGAAATATCCAGTAGCAGTCTTACCACTGCATTTTGAAGACGATGAAGATTAAGTAATAATAATCCACATTTGTAAAGCGCGAACAATCACCCGTAAGGGTCTCTAGGCGCTGGGGGCCGTCGGAAAGATTAAGCAAGCTATTGTCCAGAGTCACATGGTGCTGGGCTAATCTGCCACCGGCACCGGGGATCGAACCGCGATTCCCAGATTCCGGAGTCAGTTGCCCTGGCCGCGGCGCCAGACCTCTTCCAAGTAGGTGCTGCGTTTGAATTCCTACATAAAGGGCATTGCCATAATCCAGTCTGGACAGGACAACTGCTGTCACAAGTGTTTAGTGGTATAAAAGGATGAACTTTCCTGATTATCTTTAACATGAAGAAGAATGAAGAGGTAAGATTGCTCATCTGGTGTTTAAAGGCCAGAATGTCGTCAAATATGAAACCTAGCTTTCTCACCTTCTTGACTGGGACTGAAAGACCTCCCAGACTAGCTGGCCACCACCTGGGCCACCAAAAGGAGGTGTCTGTACCCAACAAAAGGACCTAAGTCTTTCCGCCATTCAACTTTAGGTAGCTGGAGCTCATCCACTGAAACACCTGGGTCAAGCAGCAGTTGAATTGATCTGTCGTCTCATCCACGTCACTTGAAATAAGCACCAATTGCTGGGTATCATCTGCGTCGGAGACAACGGAGAAACCAAACTGCCTGATAAGTTTAGTCACAAGGGTAACATAAAGTTGAACAGCGTAGGGCTTAGAGAAGATCCCTGTGGCACCCCACTGGAGAGCATGAATCGCTCCAAAGGGAAAGCTCCTGTCTGTTCAAATTGTACCCTGTTGGATAAATATGATTTAATCAATTTGAGGGCCGTCTCTTTTAACCCTACATCTGACAGGCTTTTGATCAGTATATCATGGTTAACTGTGTCAAAAGCCACAGATAAATCTAATAACATCAGAGCGGCCTTGCCACCAGTGTCCATGATTGCTCTAAGCTCTTCGGCCGCCATGACCAAGGCCGTCTCAGTGCTATGCCCCTCCCAGAAGCCATATTGAGAGGGATCTAACAGTTCCCCATATGAGTTAAAACCTTTGAGTTGGGAATTTAGCAATTTTTCAAGTACCTTTGCAGGGAAAGGTAGTCTGGATATTGGTCTGTAGCTGCTGGGATCGACTGGATCCAGATTGGGTTTCTTCAAAAGTGGAAGGATTCAGGCTATTTTCCAGGTATCAGGAAAAATACCTGAGCTGGTAATCTCTTCGAAAACAGCCCCCAATTGTTCACTGATAAGTTTAGGAGCAAGATGCAATATTCTTGCGGGGCATGGATCTGATGGAGCTCCAGAATTTGATGTCCTAATCACGTGAGATATCTGTTCCACACTGGGTGGGGAAAAGGAGACAAACAGGTTAGATGGGGAGGGAGATGCAGCTGCTGAAGCGATTCAATCCTAAAGGAACTGTACAGAATCTACACGTTATCCTTAAAAAAACTGTGCTAATGAATTGCAAAATTCGACACCGCTGTCCATACTTTGGGGGCTTTGGTACTTTGACTAGGCTTTTGACTGTTCAAAAGAGTTCTTTGCTGGTGTTTTGGCCTGCAAAACTTTGCTGAGAAGTACTTGCTTTTTTCTTCTACTATCAGTTTCTTGTAATCAGACAGTGTTTGTGTGTATTCTGTTTTTACCAATAGGCCTTAATTTGCTCTCCACTGTCCCTCCATCTTTCTGCATATTTGTTTCTGGGTTCTCAATTTGTCGAAGAACCAGGGTTCTGAAGCTTTTTTCCGCCTAGTGAAAAATGTTTTTTCCTAGGCGAAAGGATCAACTGCAGCTTTGATCCAGGTAGAAAACCTGAGGGCGGCCATGTTTGTGCCACTGCTTGCAGAGGAGTGCGCACGTAATGTGAACTGTGACTGACCACACTGTGGGTGCTGTGCCTGTCAATGAAGCTTGCACTGCTGCTGCCTGCAATGTAGCTGTTCTGTGTACGAGAGGAGCTTGCACACTTTGGGTCTGTGCTTGGACTGATCTGCGTGCATATAATACGAGTTAACTTCCACACCCTAACCTCAAGTTAACCCATTGAGTGAAGATGTTTAATTGTTCAGTAGAACAAAGTTTTCTCCTTTATAATTAGACAGTGTCCAGCGTGGCCTCATTCAAAAAGCTCTTGATGCCAGGTGTGTGAACCCCTGTTCAAAGCTGCATTAAATGTAATGAGAAGCAATTAACTTATTACTGTGACATTTTGAGAGTTGATCAGTTCCAGTACGACACACTATTCTTGCCTTTAATTGCCTCACATCCGAAATGGTGTTTCACAACCTTGAGCTAATGGCTTATAATTAGGAACATCTATCTTCCAGGAAGTTACATATGCTGCTGGATTAGTACTTAAGTTGTGGCTTTGCATTCAGATGCCTGACCTTGTTAGACGTGTAACCTAAGGAGCAGCATTGGTGCCAGTAGCCTGAGCATTTGAAATGTAGGCTGCCTCATTGCATGTGCATCTGTCTGATTCTGAGACCTCAGTCTAAAAAATTGTGACATAGGTGCTGGAAGTAGGGGTGCTGGGGGTGCTTTAGCACCCTCCAAAATACCCATGCTAAAGTCCTGAAGGTGACCGAGCATTAAAGATTGCTTTATGTTTTGTTTTATCTTATCAGTGTTGCTGTGCTTTCAGAGACAGAGATCAAATGTCAGACTAGTCTTCTGACAAATTGCTGCTTATTCTATTTATATGATTGGTGTTTACTTCTCTTTCTCGACTGAAAAGTTTCTGCGAAGTGAACTGTGACAATGTTGTTGATGTGATGGGAAAAACGATAGGGTGTCATTTCTTTTTAACACACAACAACATTTAAATGCGTACACATGAAATGCACACAAATTTCCAAATAGATAAACAGTTAAGAAAGCACAAATGAGGCATTTTTCCGTAGTTCTGAAGTGGGATGGAAACAAAGATTTTGATAGGATCAAAATAAATCATAACATTTTGCATGGTTATATACAAACAACAAATATTCGCTGAAACCCTATTTCCACATTATTGTTTGTGCGCTACACAGTTTTATCAGTAAAGCTGTATGACTGTGCACATTCAGTGGTCATTTCAATGGAAAATGTGTTTTCTGTAAATTACAGTGCACTACCACATCATGATTTAGAGGTATATTTGTGACAGTGTGCTACAAAATGCACCCGTATCAGTGTCTTGCTGAATGGCTGCAGCTATTTTGTGACACTTGTTCTTTGTGTGATTCTTGGATTTTTCAGAATCCCTATTAGTTCAGTGCTGTAGCATTGATGGTTTCCGGTCCAGGGAGGACCTGGCTTGGCAGTTCGGGCTGGACTGTTCCTATGAGGCACAGGGTCAATACTGATTTGCATATGGCCAGGTCTAAACTGGGGTGGCATGGTGAGCAAAAGAATGATGGATTTAACCCAGATCTATTGACTGGGGGTGAATGTTTTGATTTGTTCTGCATTCCGTCTATCAATTGTGTGTATTTGCTGTCTCACCCTAAGTGCGCCGAGTATGCCCAGACGTAGGTCCTGGGCTCACTGTGCCACTGGATTCAAGCTATTCTGGCTGAAACGGGGTGAAACCCCGAAACCAGTCCTGGGATGCTTGTTTCCGGTCCAGGGAGGACCTGGCTTGGCAGTTCGGGCTGGACTGTTCCCATGAGGCACGGGGTCAAGACTGATTTGCATATAGCCAGGTCTAAACTGGGGTGGCATGGTGAGCAAAAGAATGATGAATTTAACCCAGATCTCTTGACTGGGGGTGAATGTTTTGATTTGTTCTGCATTCCGGCCATCAGTTGTGTGTCTTTTGTAGCATTGATTGCAGCACCCACACTCTGAAAATGGTCCCAGCGCCACTGTATGGTGCCAGAAGTGTAGATATTCTGTCGGGTGGCCTGAGACGTAGCTGTGCTGTAAGATGACTATACTTGGGAAAATGCATTAGACCTTTGTCTTTAACATGTATTTAAGCTGAGGGAGAGTTTTGCAGTTCAAAGCCACATGGATAATACTCAGATAGGAAAAAGGCTCATACATTTAACAGAGGTGACCAGAAAAGTCGTATTGATTATTGTATTTTAGACTCCAGACTTTGGGGAGATCTTTGTAATTTTAAAATATTACCTAAATAGGATAGTGACCAAAATGCCTTTTAACTAATGTTGTCTGGTGATCTCCTTCCTGATACGTCCCCTTCCTTGGTGAAGTCCCAAACACATTTCAAACTTACCACCATTAGGAGGGACATTAAATGGGTATCTATAGCTAGCAACCCAGGTTTGCTGTCTGAAATTTAGAAAAGTTTCTCGTCAATCTATGCTCCGTTCGGATATTCTTATAAAAATAACAAGTTGGTATCGGAAAGCTATCTTCAGTTTTTCAGTCCTTAAAAGAACTTTTAACAAGTGCTCAAAAATCCCTCCTTGGTATGATATAGAGTGTCGCCAGGCCAAAACTAATTTCAGAAAATGATCAAATCTCACAATCTTGATGCTGTAAGAGATGTTAGACACTCTTACAAGTTCTCAGACTAAAAAGATGAAGCTGTGATGAAGCCATTTGGAAGGATTTGTTAGATGCTGCCTAGTGGAGAAACTATGCCATGTTCTGGTAGGTTTTATCTTACGGTAGCATTGGTGCCAGTACACAATAGCTGACACATGGTTGGCCATTGAGTCCTTACACTCTGGAAAGGCCCCAGTGAGTGAGTCCATCCCTAGGGACCTTTAAAAATCTAAAGTGGAAATCTGGGCCCCTATATCAATTGTCTCTCAAATTAAATATTACAGGGCTCTGAAATACCCGCTACTTGACAGGGACTAATGTTATCCCCATTTATAAGAAAGGCAATCGGAGCGATCCTAAGAACTACAAATGTAGAATTTTCCTCGGCAATTTGCAAAAATATTTTTGCTCCCAGCTTCTTCCTAAAGTCCAGGAATGGCTGGATGATTTTAAAACGTTCTCCCATTTTCTAGCTGGTTTCTGACATAGGATTAGCACTATTGATCAAGTCTTACGGTTCTCCCTTATTACTTTTTTTTTCTTTAGAGTTTTACATAGCGCAAACTAGACCCGAAGATATCAGGTATCAGAGTGCTGTACATGAGCACCAGTTTCATTACAGATGAACACATTAATTTTTTTTATTAGGCACGGGATTAAGTGGTTTGCCCAGAATCACAGGATGTTGAGCGTCATTGCCGAGACTTGAACTCGGTTCCCCAGCTTCGAGGTCGATCGCTCTAGCCGTAAGGCTACATCCTCTCCCCAAATATAACACTTTTAAACCTGGCATCTTTACAGTGGTCTTCCCCTAGACGTTTCACCTTTTCCTCCTGTTTTTGCTGATTCTTTTTGTTGGCCTTAGGACTTTGAGCACTTTCCTACTGCTATCCAGGGCTAAAATGCATGTGCTTCTCCCCTAAACATGATGACATTGGTGTGCACCTGATTGGCATATTTGAGGTACTGGTAAGGCCCTTGTGTGAACCCCCTCAATCTTAGGGAATGTAAATGGATCCACCTTCTGGACACGGTGATCCATGGCCTCAATGGGTATGACGAGATATCACGACAAGTGGTGAGTCTGAGCAATAGATGAGACAGTGTGAGAAGTTGGCCTGATATATGCTGTCCACTAGTTATAGTGGGCACCTTGTATCAGTCCAAACAACCCCTTATGGTGATAGGTTAAAGACAACCTTTATTGAAAGCTATCCTAGTGGTAGCTATGGAGAGCAGCCTTCAGGCTACGTCTTGAAGGAATGTAAAGCCGCTTGTTTTACCAGTCTATAATCTCTTGAATGACCAAATGAAAGGACAACCACACCAGGCATATATTTAAAATATACGTATTTAAGATAAAACACACCCCTCTAGTCTCTTTATGAGACTGGAGTTCAAAGTACTTAAGTTACAAGTCAGTATTCAACAGTAAAAGCACAAATACACGTTAGGGCCCTAGGGGCGTACCAAACCATATACCAATAAAGTGGTATAAGAACCACGACTGAACTAGACACAAGGCCTAGAGCCTGTAAAAGTGCTTGGACCACAAGGAACCACCCAAGGTAGTGACACAGGGGACCCACGGGGAATGTGTGTAGTGTGAGAACACAGCCGCGAATCGCCGTTTACTTCTATGGGGAAAGTCGAGGTTGGAAATTAAGAGTTTAAGGACACTTAGAGGGTGACTACGAGCGAACCCTTTTGAACTTAGAGGTGTCTAGGGCCAACACCCATGGGAGCACCGGAGTACTCGAGTTACCTCACCCAGGGAAACCGGGTGCATAGGTGTCAAATGGTGTCAGGTCGCGTCGCTGTTTTCAATGGAAGGTGCTCAGGAAGTGCTGCTGCCGTGAAGCGGAGAAGTATCTGAAGCAATCCAAGCCTGGATCAAGGATGTAAGGAACCTGAAAGCAGAGGGGACAGAGTCTGGGTCACTTACCAGTGACCAAGGGCACGATAGTCCAATGCCCACAGATGTCGGGTGCTTCAGGTGAGTTGATGGGTGTCTTGACTCTTCAGCCATGAGGTCCAGGAGGTGTCGATGACAACCGGGAGCTGGATTCGAGCTGTCCCACAAAGTCTATCGAGTGCTGCGGTGTCGGGAACCAGATTGGACCTAACAAGCCTTGGCAACGGCAAGTCACTTGGAAACAGAGGAAGGACGTCGATGCAGACCAGCAAGGTCTGGGGGACTCACCCAGCAAGGGAAAGTCGGGGCACATCTGGAGCAACCAGGAAAGCCCAATCAGAAGAGTAGTTGCCTTCGTGGGGACCTACTAGCCAACGGGCTAGCGATCGTGAAGGAGCCTCGAGCGGTCTCACTGGCAACTGGCCCACGGGTCACTCGTGGAGAGGAGGCCAGAAATCTTCAGTGCAGGAGGTGCTCAAGGCTGGGGCTACTTAGAGCCCAAAGCACAACTTCGAGGATGACCAGGAAGATGATGGATCAGTAAGAGATTACGGTGTCCAGGGGTCACGGTTCCACGTCACCCACGATAGCCACGGGCCTCAGCTTTGCTGTGGACTCAGGGTAGCCTCAGGGAAGTCTGGAAATCAACCTCTGGGGATGCAGAGACTTCGGCGTCCGGCGGGAGCTTCAGAATTGCAGACCGGACAGTTGCTTCTTTGGTGCCCGCCAAGCAGGGGAGTCACTCCTTGACCCCAAGGGAGATTTCTTCAGTCTTCTAGTTAAAGTAGAACGTCGAAGGTCCAGGATATATGTTACAGAGTTTCGTCCAGGGTAATCTAAAGTTGCAAGGACTGGGTTCCCATACTTATACAAAGTTTGGGGGTTGGACATACTCTAGGGACCCACCTTATGGGAGGGTTTGGAAAGAGGGGTGGTTACACCCATTTCCTTTGTCCAGTTTCGCGCCAGAGCAGTGGCAGGTAGCCCCTGCAACCGGTTTGAACTGGACTATGCACAGGGACACCAAGTGTGCCCCTAGTGCAGGACTTCAAAGCACCAGAGAGTGCTCCCGCCCTGCCCCAATACACATCTGCCTGTCTGGGGAGGTGGTTACACCTCCCTGGGACAGGAAACCTATTGTCCAGGCCTCCCCTGCTGGAGTTTTGGTCAGCAGCAGGAGGCCAGACCCGTGTCTGTGGCAGTGGCATCCATTTTGTGATGCCAGGGCTGTAGACAGTCTTTACCGGGTTAGACCAGTGTGAACATGTCTCTCCCTCTAGAAGGGTGGAATGCTACCCCCACTGCCAGAATTGGCATGGGGGTAGTATTCCAAAGCGTTTGACACCAAACACGACATGTTTCCGTGCAGCCAGTCCAAAGTAAAAACAACAGTTGATGCACAGAATGCAGAACAATGTCATACATTCACGCCAGTACAGAGATCTGGGCCTAAATCCATCGTTTTTTTGCTCACCATGCCATACCAGTTTGAACCCAGCCATATGCAAATCAGTCTTGACCCTCTGCCTCATGGGAACAGTCCAGCCCGAACTGCCAGGTCCTCCCTGGACTAGTAACATGTATCCTAGGACCGGTTTCGGGGTTTCACCCAGGTCTAAACTGGGGTGGCATGTTTCCGGTCCAGGGAGGACCTGGCTTGGCAGTTCGGGCTGGACTGTTCCCATGAGGCACAGGGTCAAGACTGATTTGCATATAGCCAGGTCTAAACTGGGGTGGCATGGTGAGCAAAAGAATGATGGATTTAACCCAGATCTCTTGACTGGGGGTGAATGTTTTGATTTGTTCTGCATTCCGTCCATCAATTGTGTGTCTTTTGCTTTCTCGCCCTAAGTGCGCCAGGTATGCTCAGACGTGAGTCCTGGGCTCACTTTGCCACTGGAATCAAGCTATCCTGGATGAAGAGGGGTGAAACCCCGAAACCGGTCCTAGGATGCTTGTTTCCAGTCCAGGGAGGACCTGGCTTGGCAGTTCCGGCTGAACTGTTCCCATGAGGCACATGGTCTTTGCATATAGCCAGGTCTAAACTGTGGTGGCATATTGAGCAAAAGAAAGATGGATTTAACCCAGATCTTTTGACTGGGGGTGAATGTTTTGATTTGTTATGCATTCCGTCCATCAATTGTGTATCTTTTTCCAGTCCAAAGTTAGCATTTACCACAAGTTTATAATGCACTTAAGAGTATATGTTCAGGCTGCACCACAAACAGCATCAGAGGAGGTACTCCGAACGCTTCAGAGGGGCCCTGCTCATGCAGGGGCACCCTCTCACATAAAAACCAAGCACTCTGCCTTCAGGATTGTTAAGGCCTGCCATAGGAGTGACTTATAGGTTTTATATGTGTGTGCAATGGTAGTGATATAGGTAGCCTATACCACTGTAAGGGGTGCAAGCACCACCTTACCCAGGCTGCAGTAGCAGACCTGTGGTGTCATTTTGGAGTGCTTCCCAGGGGTGGCATAATACATGCTTCAGCCCCTGGTAGGCCTCTGAGGTACCTTTGCCCTAGGTACATAGTATACCATATACTAGGGGCTTATAAGGCATTCCAGAATCCAATTAGAAATGTACCTAATGTACATGGAAACCATTTTAGAGAGGAAGCAGCTAGGCTGGGGTCCTGATTAGCAGGGCCACAGCCAGACTAAGGTCGAAAAACAGTGAAACACCAGCAAAAAGTGGGGGTACCCATGTGAAGCAGATCCTACTCTCCTACAGACAGCTACCTACAGCTGTGTTCTTCTGCCTGTTACTGTTCATTTATATGTAGTATGTGGCCACTGCCATTCCACTTTATTATGGGTTTTCAAAAAATTAACAGACCCTTGGATTAGACCGATGCCATGAAGAATAATGTGTCATTTGGCCATTTCTGTTAGTTTACCATCTTGGTCAATAGACAAGTGAGTTTTTTTTGTATTTTGTATATATTATTTGATAACTATTTATTGTATGACTGATTATGTGTAACTTTGGACCGTCTTTGATATTCAGTGTTCTTCATGTAATTGTTATGCATGTTTTGGTGCCATCTGAATGTACATCCACTAGAAGAATGAACTGCTTCTGTATATTTCTATTACACTGCCATCAAGATCTAATGCATTTCAGAATTTCGACTCCTAATCCTCAGTGTATACGGGCTGGGCAGCTGGTCTAGTATGTAAAATAGCCAGAACACTCGATAAATCATTTAAGGAATTGTGAATGAGAGAGGGCATTATTCGCTGTCTTGTCGTTTCAGTTTCAAACGGGAAAAAATTGCACATAACAAAACACATACCAGCACCACCATAAACAAGCATTTGCAATGCAATAGGTCTCGCATTTATGTGGTTTTGATTAATTGACATTTCAAATAACAATTCCTTTTATTTTTGTTTTTGTTTTTAAAACACAATGCCAATCGCTTAAACTCTCATAAATGCGAGACCGATTGCATTGCAAATGCTTTTTTTTGTAGGCACTGGGAGATTAAGTGTTTTGCTCAGACTCAAAGGATGCTTGAGCCGACGCTGAGGCTCGAACCTGGTTCAAGGTAGGGCACTCTGGCCGTTACCAGATTCGCTCCTTTCAGTACCGTAGCAATGATGCCAGGGCCCTATTTCACTATTAAATAGATTGTACAATACAGCAATTATCAGGGTTCAATGAGCACCTCAGGGCGCCTCAGGGTTCTCAGCCCCGGCACTGCACCTGCTGCACTAATGAAGCTACGTCGCTTGACTCATCCAATATAATTGTTCACAGTGAAGTAGCCAGTGTGTCATGGGCCCTAGTGCAAGGAAGGAAACGGACAACCTGGCCACTGTTTGGACTGTGAAAGGCCTCAGGCTTTTGGACCCTGGTGCCACCGCACCCGCTGCACCAACGGAAGTTACGCCCTTGATTGTTCACTCTGTTTTACATTCGAAATTTCAAACAGCCAAGGGCCACTATCTATGCAGATTGAATGGCAGAAAAAACAGTGATGCCCCGATTACTTACCGGTAATCTTCATTACTCCGAGTATAGTCTTCCTCGCCACATGAATAACGAAGTGAGCTTCAGCTCCACACCAGAACCCTCCAAAGCAAAAAAGTCAGCCTCCCATGCCTCCCATCCCTTCCCAATATGGCCGACCCATTACACCCTTGACCTCTATAAGAGGGGGGCCGGTCCAACCCTTCAGCCTGAAACTACCAAGCATAAACATGAAGCCGATAGCCAGACAGGGAGGGAGGGATGGGGACTCATGTGGCGAGGAAGACTATACTCGGAGTAATGAAGATTACCGGTAAGTAATCGGGGCATTACCTCCTCGTAAATCTTCCTCACCACATGAATAACAAAGTGAGCACATACCAAAGCCAAACGGCTTCATGGAAACTCACAAGAAACCAACGGACCATAAGGGGACGCCAGGAAGCAGGGAAACCCAAAAGGCCAGACGATTGGAAGGACCACCCGAGAGAGAGGCAACCATGAGCAGGAAGAACCAACCCGGGACAGAGAGACACCAGAACGGCCGAGAACCCGGACCCCCGGAACCCGCAGGACCGACAGAAAAACTGCCCAAACCAACAACCGAAGGAGGACAGAGAAGGCACGGAACCAGAGCAGACGGGGCCAAAAGCCACAACAAATACACCCAGAACAGACGGCAGCAAGCCGGCTTAAACACACCCAGACCACCCAACGGATAGCCAAAAGTGAGAGAGGAGCAAGCCCAGACGCCGTAACCGAAGAGACAGAGGGCAACCCAACCACCATGACCCAACAAAAAGCCACAGTAGGAAGAGACGCAGACCGACCGAAACACAGCAACACCGCACAGCGGACCAGCAACATCGAGGGAGCAGAACCCACTCGAGGACAGAAGCAGCGGAACCATATGAAACAAAATAGACTGGCAGGAGCCGCCAGAACGGAATGAGGTGCATAAAAGAACCCAGCATGCCAACCGAATCAACAAAGAAATGAAGGTCACCAAAACCCCACCAGCAAGGAGACAAACAGGCGGGACATGGACCCCAGTCGCACAAATGACTCCCCGGAAGGGAGCGTGACTCAGAACCCAGGCAGGCACGAGGCACAACAGACCCAGAAAGCCGCAGGAACGGCCCGGCCCCCAAGGGAACCCAACCGGCCAACAGCGAACAGCGTAAAGCCCAAAAGGATGTCCACGGAGCCTGAAGAGCGGAAGGGACCAGGCCCAAGGCCAAGCCACCAGAAAGGAAGCGAACGCCCACCAGGGCCACCATGCACAAGAAAGCAAAAAGAACTCAGCAGGGAGGGGAACGCAGCATGGAGGAGCGAGACCGCCCCACACAGGGGCCAAGCAAAACACCCCAGCAACGGTCCATATGCAGGAAGCAAGCCACCGAAGCGAGCAAACAGGATGCCATACAGCCAGCCAACAACCAGGCTCGACCCAGCCGAACAACGAAAAGTCGACAGAAACAGGAGCAGACAGGGAGGCAAGGTCACAGGGAGAAACACACCAAAGGTGAGAAGGACAGAAGAGCCGGGCAAACAAGCCCGAGCAATGTCAACACCCCAGGGAGCCAACCCGAGCCAGCCGGACCCAGCACCCTAAAACCAGGGACAAAGAAGAAAAGGAAGCAAATACTGCACAGGAATCGCAGGTCCCACCCAGGGAAAGAGAACCGGGAAATCCCAGCTACCCCGGACAACGAAAAGCACCGCCCGATTACATACCCATGATGTAAACATCGAAGCAGCGGCAGGAGACAAACCCATGTCCCGTGCAAGCCTGTGTCCCTGCAAAACAAACCAAGGAGCCAAAGTACCATGGTCCAACACTCACAGCAGCAGAAACAAGAGAAAAGCCCCAGGAGAGCACCACCAACAGGACAAACTCCCAGCCCAGGCCAAAGAAGCCCAGACCCCTGCAGGCAGAGGGCCAGTGGAAAGCACAAAACCGGGAGCCCGGACGAGAAGGCAGAAAGAGCCACCACTGGGGACCCAAACTGAGACCGGAACAAAAGATACCCAGCCAAGGACAGCACAATCACGCCAAAAAACCAAAGGGGCCAACCCAGGAACCCCCCGGAGAACGAGGCAGGTAAAAGCCACCCAGAACATAAACAAGAGGCCCCCGCAGGGCAGGGGCAAACCCCAGACAGGCCAAGGAACGGCCAACAGAAGCCAGACAAGAAACCTGCCAGCCTGGGGACCAATCGACCCCGCACTGACCGGGAACCCAAGCACGCCCCACAGGCCGGAGAAGGCTGCAACCACCCGGCAGGGGGACACCTGAAAAGGTAGACCGCAGGGCACACCCGCAGACAGGGCAGAAAAGGGGGTCGAGCACCCAACCCGAGACCAAAAGGGAAAGAGAACGGATACCACCAACCCAGACCGGACCCAAACCTCAACATCAACCCCATCGGGAGACCATGTAAGCCGTGGCAGGACACCAACCCCAGCACCGCGGGAGCCTGCGCACCTAAGGCACATGATTCAACAGCCAGCCACAGTCCCTGGGCAGAAAACACCCGGAGGAGCCCAACGCCATGAGCAGTGCATGCACGGCCCCTGGATGCAGCTGGAAAAACCCCAATACTGCACCACAAACAAAGCCAGCATCGACCAGCAGGCAAAAAAGAACGAAAGTTTGCAATTAAAGCACAACGCAGAGGACCCAATCAGAAAGAGAGAAAGGCCAGAACCGGCCTTTCCAGCCCTCGGGGACGACCGCCCCAGCCAGAGGGCCACATCCCCACACAATTCCCCGGACAGGAACAGCCACTAAAGAAAGTAGCCCTGTTGTCAGGCCCGACTGAAAGAGCCTGAAACGTGACAGCAGCAGAAGAGGGGAGCAGACACGAGAGCCAGAAACAGCATATTGTCAAAAGTACAGCAAGCTGAAACCAGGACAACAGACGCGCCGTCTGAGCACAACGAAGAGCGTGCACAAGACACACCAAACAAACACCAGACGAAAGTCACGTGTACGTAAGGTGACACACAACACACACTGAAAGGTATAGCAGGGAAAGCACCCTTGGCCACAGTTAAACGTTATAAACCAAACCAACGGAAAATCCCGTGTTCGAACATGGAACCCTCAGGTAGAGAGTCAGACTCCGTAACCACTAGGCCACCGTCTCCCTCGAAGAGGAAAATCCTGGGCACGAACTAGGAACCCTCAGGTAGAGAGTCAGACTCCGTAACCACTAGGCCACCATCTCCCTCGTAGAAGGAATGCACCCTAAAGCATGGCAGCACACATGGACACATACCCCATGCCCAAACAGTACATGCACACACAAATACAGTGCAAGACACAAGCCGCACGCCCACGGCCGTGAAACAGCAGGAAATGTGCATGCGAACTCCGACACGATCGTGCAGTAAAGAATACCGGGAGAGACTACGAAAGACGTCTGCACAGGACTGTGCGCTGGCGAGACACGAACCGGAATACCAGCTCCAGAGTCAGCAGACCCATTTTTCAGTGTCACATTCGCTCCCCCAAGGCCCCCGGAGGACGGGGCAGAGAAACAGACGCCAGCCACCCAACGTCTCTGCGAGGAGTCCCGCTCTGACCCCCCTAATGCCGGTAAGCAACCAGGGAGGGAGGGAAAAACAAACGCGAAGCACTGCAGCCAACCGCCGCACCTCCCCGGAGGTGTAGGCGGGTGGCGTGCACTCAAGCGAGGCCGGATGGCCCCGCAACACCCGGCAAGCAAAGAGAGGGGGCGCGCAAATACCTGGGCGCGGACGAGCAAATGTAGGAAACCACGCACAACTGCCGTCGCCGCCATAGCGCATTGGAGGGAAGGCGGGCAGCGCGCCGCGAATACAAGCAAAATATTGCCGTACGGACGGAAATACCGTAAATCCACACAATAGACCGCCCACAAAAAAAGTCGAGCTGCCGCAGCGTCACAAGGGGTGGGCGGTGAAACAACCCGCACAGCTGCCGCCCGCTGCAATGCCACGAGGGGAAGGCGGGTGGCGAAACAACCTGCACAGCCGCCGCCCGCTGCAGCGCCACGAGGGGCAGGCGGGCAGCGATACAAACGCCTGCAAGAAAAAAGGCACAGAGGAGGCAAGGCAGCGCCGGCCCCCATACATCCCCACCCCCCCTGGAAACCCTCTGCCCGCTAGAGCAGAGCCTAACCGGCTCAATACAATCACACCGGGTGAAAGGTGGCAAAAAAGAGTCCAAGCCCCTAGGGTCCACTAGAGCAGGACCTCCAACCCAAGACCCAGGTACCCGCTGCTGCAGGCACCACTTACCTGACGCATCTGGAGAGACGTGCGCAGAACAAAAAAAAACAGGCTGAAGAGTTGGACCGGCCCGCCTCTTATAGAGGTCAAGGGTGTAATGGGTCGGCCATATTGGGAAGGGATGCGAGGCATGGGAGGCTTCCTTTTTTGCTTTGGAGGGTTCTGGTGTGGAGCTGAAGCTCACTTCGTTATTCATGTGGCGAGGAAGACTTACGAGGAGGTAATAATAATCTAAACATGTTTCAACAACAACAAAAAAATGTTGTACTCCTATACGTACAGCATATGACATAACGCATGCGCGGAAGCAGGTCAGGTTGCAAGACAACAGCTACACGCCTGTCAGTTACACAAACAGCACAGCCCCCACCCGAGCCTGCCTTTAACATGCAAATGGCACTGATTCATATGTACACAACTCCACTGGGCAGCAGAAAGCCGTTTGTGCAGACTGTCAGCCTCGGGGGTTACCGGCCGCGGAAAGCACTCTCACAAAGGTGACAGGGAGAGAAAGAGCAGCCAATCGTCAGCGAGCTCTCGGGTCTGCTGTGCTACAGTGTGAGTGTAATTATCAGTGGAAAGGTGCTTTTTTTGTGCAAATGTTGTGTGATTTAGTAATTGTATCCCCGCGCTTCCTTTGGAAACTGGCAGTCCGTGATAAAAATTGGCGGTCGTTCAAATGGAGGCTCTTGTGTGCATCACTGGCTCGGAGCTAGCATCTCCGGATTGGGAAAGATTCTGCCCACAAGCAATGGCAACAATTCACCTCGTTTATGGGTCAGGGGCGGTAGGATGCCTGTCTGCTCTCCAAGATCGTTGTGCCAGCCGGTGTACCGTCCTGTGCATCAGCTCCTGTCTTTCCTGCCTTTTTAAACAACAGCACTTTCCAACCCGGGTTGTCTAGGTGCCCACTTGTAGGGAAATACAAAACTACACGGCACAGAATGCAAAGCGATGATGGCTAAAAAGTCGGTACGGTCACACATGACTTGGAGCTGCTGGGAAGTTTTGTAAGGGCCAGAATCTCAGTGACTCTTAACAATTGGTTCTCGAGTTACTTGGGAACAAAGTTAGGGTTACTTTAATACCATGCAGGCAATTATATCAAATATCTTAAATGAATTGTAGGATTGGGGCTACCATAAAGATTACAATAAGATTTGTTCTGTTTTATTTAATTAAATAATAATTAAACCAATATAATATGCAGAGAAAGGTTAATGCGTAATACTGTTGAAATGTATGGTAACTAAATCAAATTTAACATTAAAGAAAGGGTTATTAACGTGTTTAGGATTAGGGACAAAGGGCAAAGTGAAGCTGGTGTTAACTAAATGCCATTTCTTCTGGTGTGAGAAGGGGGGATAAAAGGGACTAAGGGAGAACCGATAAGAGAGAGGGTGGTAAGGTTGGTGGGGAAGGGTGTATGTCTGATATGGTGTGAAGGAGAGTGGGGGCGCTGACGCTTCCTCGCATCATGCCAGTATCACAATACGAGGAGATGGCAGCAGCCAGGGAGAGGAGAGTGCAAGGCGGAAGGTACCACATACAGGGGGCGAAGGGGGAGAGGAGGGAGGCGGTCAGGCTCCAGTACATACAATGATTATCAGGCATCAGGGCGGGCCTACAGCCCGAAGGGAGCGGGGTGGAGGCGGCCCTGAGCATTAAATGTCAGACCGAGTCCAGGATGGTGCCCCATACTCTGTAGGAGGCGTCCAGGTCGCTATTAAGTGTATATGTGCGTGTGAGGCTGCTCTGTGGCATTCGAGTACCCATCCAGTAAGGGTGGGGCCCATGTGCTGGCTTAGGAGGCACGTCTTCGCCAAAGCCATGGCCATCGACTGAAGGGTGAGGGCGGCTACTTCAGATGCATCATCGGCATCATGAAGGGGGCGAGGTGCGCTGAGGAGTGGATGAACTGCGGGCGGATCTCAGGGAGCTATCGCAAGTGAGCCCATACCTCATCCCAATAGGAAGGCATAATTGGGCAGCTCTCCAGCCAGTATATGTATCAGATCACACACATCCTCCCAGCATAGGCTGTGAGGCAGGAGGGCCGCTTGTTGCAGTTTCTTCAGTTTCTACCAATCATGCAGTATTTTGAAATAAAGGAATTTGAAGCAGGCTCTTGGAGAGCCCTGTGGTGGGAGTGGAGTATATCCACCCATTCAGTCGGGGCATATTCTCTTCCCACGGTGACCTGCAGCTTGGTGCGTGTTGTGGTCAGTATAAGTTTGGAGTGGGCTCCCCCTGCGAGCACTCCGTTCAAACCCGAGACCAATCGCAACGGATTCAAAGTGTAAATGGCGCTGTGCGCGCCTATGATGTGTTCGAGGTGGGAGGGTTGTGCTTAATGATGAAAGCGGGTGACGTGGCGCCCATTCATATTAAACATATGCGCATAGCGGCCCATGAAGCAGGTAACGTGGCGATAAAAAAAAAGCCAAAATAGTCCCTAAACGAAATCACAAAGCCCTACAGTGCTATAAAACAGTAGTTGGTCGGTGATGCTTTCGATAAAAACTGATGAAATGGGCCAGCACCCATTAGGGAGGCCAGAAATAACAGTAACACGTGAATAAGCCATTCACAAGCAGCAGGCGGGATTACCCTTGCTATAGAGATTACTGGATGTCTCGGAGAGACAGCGCATGCGCGCTGCCTACGCAAGACCTAAAAATGAAAACTACATGATTTTATTATTAAACGTGACGACCCTGTTGGGCTGATATATTAAGGTTTCCCTTCACTCACAGCCGCGAATTCACAGACAGTCATGACAGAAGGATACTTTGCTGCGGCATCAGGTGAGCGGCTTTGTTTTCAGTTGAACCCATTTTCAAAAAGACTGATACAGTATATGAGCCTGAGGTGAATTGGACACCAAAGGCTTGTTGGGAATTGATTTTCCCCAAAAGAAGCTTATTTGATGAACTCAAGTTGCTGCTGGGTGTATAATACTCCCCTCACGCTTTCTTTTTTGTGTGGCTATAAACGGTTGACTCCTTTCAGATGGAGTAATTGGAACTTTTTAAATATTTTCACAGAACGAATTTACCTCTATTGACCGCGTTGCACCAAATCGTATTACCAAGGTGAGCTTTGTATTGCGCTGAGTATAAAAACCTTCCACCATGTATTAGCTGAATTAGTGATGCCACTTAGTTGTTGTTTCGTAGGTGAAATAAATTGAGTCATTTAAAGAGGAGCCTCTGGGCCTTTGGTGTTCTTTTGAAATTGTCAATGGTTTTACTATACTTGTATGATGGTTCTATCCAGGTGAGTGAATTTAAATGTAGGAATTTTGCCACTGCACACACAACTCCTTTAAATTAAACAATGCTTAACCAGCTGATATGTTTCCTTGTCTGTTAGGTTGTTCCGTCTTTACTCACTTATACAGTCCAGAGGAAGACCTGCTGGTGAGGCACTTACTGACCCTTTCCTTCCATGCCGAATCGAAACACCAACATCACGTGTAAAGGCTGGATTTAATAGATGGATCACAGAGGGGCAATTTGTAATCAGTAACTGTACCCCCATTCTTATGCAACTAATTCAGATTTTGCTCTGTATTAAATATGCTTGACAGGCTATGAAGAAATATGGAATATGTAATGGGTCCATATCTCCTTTTGTCTTCTTTTCGCTAAATCTAAATGAGCACTTTCTCTGAGCACTATTCTATAACTAAAATCTTTCTGGACAATTTATTGTAAATTGCATGTATATCTTTGTTTCGAGAATACCTTGTTTCGAGAATACATTTTCAAACTTTCTAGAGAGATATTTATGTGTGTGTCTGGATTTTGTTTACCTCATTTCTCTGTGATTAATCTGAGTGGGGTTGTTAAAGTAATTAAGAAGGAAGTATCTAATTTGTACTCCATGATTTAAATAATTTTTCTTTTTCTTAGGTTATGACCATTGTTGTCTATATCGCAAGCTAACCAGGATTTGGGTTATAATTTTTGGATCACCCCATTTTTGGTGATTAAGATTGATAGGGAGCAGGTCCATGCCAAGATTGACCTGTCAAGTTGCAGAAGGTTGCAGGCCCTTGCTAAATTAGGGAAAGAGCTAACTCTAGAAGGGAAGAGGCTGGCCATAGAGGAAAGAAAGATGGCCCATAAGTTTAGCCTCAGAGAGCTGGATATCAGAGCCTTCCAAGTGGGGTCCAGCGACAGCAATATCGGTAGCAGCATACCAACAGTGTCTTCACATGAGTCCAGATTTCATATCCCAGAAGATATTGTGCCCAGTTATAGTGTGGAGGATGACATAGATAAATGGTTGGCAGTCTATGAAGTGGCATTGAAAGTGCACAGGTGCCCAGAGTGGAGAGATACACACTCCTTACTCTATAGGTGGAGGACCAGACAAACTACACTATAATGAATACCATTTTAGCCATTAAGTTTGGGTTGACAACTGAAAAGTACAGGTAACAGTTCAGGGCCAGTTACATACTCTCTACACAAACATGGGTGGATTTCTTGGACTATGCTGGTAAGGTACTGAAGAGCTGTGTGAGGGGCAGCAAAGTTAATGATTATGAAGGTTTGTACAACTTGTTTTTAAAGGAGCACATCCTTAATACTTGTTTTCTGGAGCTGCGCCAACATCTAGTTGATAGCAAGCTTACTGACTCCAGGAATCTTCATGAGGAGGCGGACCTCTGGGTGAGCACAAGATTGTCCAGAAAGGTATCTGGGTGGACTCCCAAAAGGGTGGTCAAGGTTCCCAATGGAAGATGGAGGGGGCATAAAAAGACTGAATTCTCTACAGGCTCACAGAACAACTCACTGGGTAAAGGGTCTGGTTCACATTCCAATCAGAAGAAAACCTACCCCGACAAAGGTCAGCAGCCCAAGCCCATCAAGTGCTATGAGTATGGACACTACAAGGGGGGGGGTCCCAAGTGTACAAAAAGAGTACCACCTCCCACTAGTGGAAAGATTCCAGGGGTGGCTAGCATAGTGCTGGGGGATGAGTTTGTCCCAGTTAATGGGGGTGGGGGTGGGGGTAGTTGACAGAGGATAACCTAGTGTCCCTGGGTGACAGTGAGATGGTTCCTACGATCTATGTGCCATTAAATACTGAAAAGTATTGGCAAGTGGTCCCCATCAATGGGCAAGGTATGGGGGCTCTGAGGGGTTTAGGAGCCAGTATGACTAAAGTAAGGAGTCAGCTGGTTCCCCCTGGGCAGGTAATTCCTAAAGCATTCCACCAGGTTGTGGTGACTGACAGAGAGGGTCACTATCCTGTGGCCCTTGTTCCATCTGAGTGGGGGCGGGGGGTTCAGGTCTTCTGAAAGTTGCAGGGAGCCTTGCCATGCCTTTGGACTGTTTGTTAGGTAATGACCTGGAGCACACTACCTGGAACGAAGTGGAGCTCAAGGCTCATGTGGAGATGTTAAGGTTACCTGAGTGGATCTGTGCCACGACAAGGTCCATGGCTGCCTGGGAAGGGAGTCAAGAAGGGCTGGAGCCTGGAACAATGGCCGAGCAAGCTACTAAGTAGGGGAAAGGCAGAGAGGATGGTAAACCAGCCCATGAATGTACCTCCAGTGAGACATGTGGGACGCCTGCGGTGGCTGCCCTGGAGTCCACTGAGGAGCACATTGCTTCCCTTAGAGACCTGCCTGAGCTTGCTGGATGGCATAGAGAAGAAGGACAAGTGGGTTCCAACCTGCACACCTGATTTAGAAATTATATTCAACATTTTTAAATGATAACGTCTTTTTTAACAGTGCGTGCTGCTGTGGGCTTGAGGGCCTGCCTGTGGCCCTGTGAACAAAACTACACTGAAAGGGAAACGGAGGAACTTTGTTTTAACACACAGCGCACTGTGGAAAGCCCCTAAGGTTCTCTTTAAAGTATAGATATTTTCAGTCATTACATCAACAATTAAACATAGTACACACGTATGATTCTGAAAAATTATTTCATTTGATATCTTTTTTTCAAACGAATATTATAGCCAAACAGAATGTCCTCATCACAAAAATGTCAGAAATTCAAACATAAACACCTTCAAATGTATAAAACAATATGCTCAAGAAATTGTTTATATCATTCAATTGAAGCGGACCCAATGCATGTCGAGTTATTAGACCCTTCATCAGGGGAAAAAACATTTCATTCCAATGTAGTCTGCGGCCTCCTGCCGGAACAGTAAAGAAAAGACGAAAATAGTGAATCACTCTTGATGTACTATACAATGTCATCAAACAGACTCAAAGTATCTGTATTTGCAACCACTGTGACATAGTGTGGTCATAGGAAGCATGCTGCCAGAGTGTTCAAATTCATGCAGCGACTCTAAAAAAGACGATCAATGCGTCCAATTATGTTGTATCACTGAAATAAAGTGAAAATTCCAACATGCAAACTTAAGTGTGAAATGCGTAACTCATTGAGATGCGTGCACCTCTACTAACTACATAAGGTTCCAAAAAGTCATAAGTGGATAGTTGTTGGACTTGACCCTTTTTGCAGGGTCATCCCTGAACTTTTTGCCTTCCTCCTATATTTTTTCTGACCTGTTGTTGCCTGTTTTCCGACTCTGGGCACTTTACCACTGCTGATCAGTGCTAAAGTGCATATGCTCTCCCTATTGTAAATTGATGTGTGGATTAGTGATTCCATGATTGTCTGGTTTGGTTTACCTGTCAGACCCTAGTACAGTGCACCAGGAGTGCCTAGGGCTGGTAATCCAAATGCTGCTGGTGGGCTTGCAGCACTGGTTGTGCCACCCACAGAAGCAGCCTGTAAAAGTGTGTCTAAAGCTTGCCATTGCAGAGACTGTGGGCAGTCTGGTACTGCCATGTTGACTGGGCAAGTGCACCCACTTGCCAGTCCCTAAACCTTCCCTTTTCTTCATATCAGACACCCCTATGGTAGGCCCAAGGGCAGGGTGCATTGTAAGTATAAGGTGGGACAAGCCCTGATGTGTGTGGCATGTCCTAATAGTGAATTAAAGCCATTTTCGTTTTTCACTATTGAAAGGCTACCTGTTTCCCATAAGCCAGAATGGGCAGTTTGATTATTACATTTTATAATCCTAACTGACTCAGGGAACATAGTAGAAATTCGAGTTTAGTATGCCTGAACTCAGAATGATAAAATGCAAGCCAAAACTCGACAAAGCCCGACAAAAATGTGCATGTGCTGCCTGTGCGTTAATCTCAGAAAGATCCTCCAACCTTCACAACCAAAATGAAAAAGTGTGTACTTCATGTATCGTGACGGAGACCTAAAGTGTGAGTTGGAAAGTGTAGATTAGTGACACATCGTGACAGTGAATGCTAACACAGATGTACAAGCGAAATTAAGAAGGTAAAATAGTACACAAAAACTAGTTCATGGAGAAGAGAAAAAGGAGAGTGAACCTCTCCCTGACCTTTTGGACTCTCACAAGACGGATAGGTCAGTGGAAGGAGTACCCCTTTCCCCCACTCAAACCCCTCAACAACAGAGAGACTGCCACTACTTGTTGGAGCAATACTCTTTTCTGCTCTCCATTATCCCTGGGACTAACCACCTGTGTACCCATGATGTGGACACAAAGGACAACCTGCCTGTTAAGAGTAAATCTTGCAGGTTGTCAGATAAGGTGAGGTCCAGCATTGAGGATGACTTACCCAAAATGCTGGAGTTGGGCGTTATAGAACCCTCCGTAGCCCCTGGCTCAGTCCTGTTATTCTGGCACCAATGGTTGTCCCACTGCTGTCCCACTGGGTATCACACCTGAACTGAGGTTCTGTGTTTATTATAGAGGGCTAAAATCTGTAACTAAGGATGATGCTCACCGAGTTCCAGAGCTGATGAGCAGATCGATTAGTTAGAGGCTGCCCACTATCTCAGTACCTTTGATCTTATATCAGTTACTGACAGATCATCCTAACAGAGGGAGCAAAGGAGTGTTGTACAGTTCCCACTAATCCGTATGACCTGCGTATTTGTTGGACCGCATAAACTTTGGGTGAGGTGCCTAGACTGATTCTGAGCACCCCCACAGTATATGTTGGCCTAGAGACCAGCTAGCTCACAGTGCCACCATAAGTACCTCTAACCTTACCAGCGAGCGAGTTGTTTCTGGCAACCACTGAACATGACAACCCTGACCCTTCAAGGATCGTGGTAACAGATCAGAATCTTTTGCTTAGTCACTGGTGCTTACTTGTGCTCAGAAAAATATATAGGAAATACACAGTGGGATGTTTTCATTATATGTATTGAACTACCGTTATTCTTGTATAGAATACATGTGCTGTGATAATCAGTAGACAGAAGCAGATGAAAGTGATTACAGCACCAAAAGAGTGAATAGTATGTATAGTTCTACCGTGAGGCTTTAACAGTGTTTATATGCAGGCATAAGATACACGGCAGCAAACAGGCGTACTCCCACTATGCAAATCCTACTCTGGGTGTACCTAGTGTGTGTGTTGGTGTAGAGCCAAGAATCCCCCCAAGGGACGATCTATCCCTATTTCCTGGTGGGAGAGAATGTAGGACCCCGTCTTGGTCACAAACTGGACACCCCTCAAAGAGATGTCAGACCTCTGCATTGGGAAGTCTCAGCATGTAGGGACCCTCGTATCAGCTGAAATGCCTCCTCTGCTAATCTTTCGGGATGCTCATTATTTATAAAATCCTTGTGATGTATGTACAGATTAGCAATTTTATGAATATGTATATAGCCCTATCACCCTGTGGATGAAGATAGAACGACATTTGTACATTGTCCGTAAAAAGGCCTTGTCCATGGTGTTTGAGGCATCATGATAACGTTATGGAAAGCTAGATTTGTAAACAGAAGTAGCTTCAGAGAAACAAATCCAACATTGTCACGCATGTAAACATGTGGAAAAGGTAACAGTAGAAATGTTATTGTGCAAAATTTGGACAATGTAAGAAAAATGTGCAACTTCGTTGCTTGGGCCTAACCCTCATACATAACAGGAGAGGTTGGCCTTCTCTATTCCAGAAGCCACTATCAGTTTAGGTTGATGCCCTTCGGATTAAAGGATGCCCCTGCCACCTTCCAGAGTCAGATCTTGCTGGTATGGAGGTCTTCTCTTTCGGGATGCTCATTATTTATAAAATCCTTGTGATGTATGTATAGATTAGCAATTTTATGAATATGTAGATAGCCCTATCACCCTGTGGATGAAGATAGAACGACATTTGTACATTGTCCGTAAGAAGGCCTTGTCCATGGTGTTTGAGGCATCATGATAACGTTATGGGAAGCCAGATTTGTAAACAGAAGTAGTTTCAGAGAAAAAAATCCAACATTGTCACGCACGTAAATATGTGGAAAAGGTCACAGTAGAAATGTTATTGTGCAAAATTTGGACAATGTAATAAAAATGTGCAACTTCGTTGCTTGGGACTAACCCTCATACATAACAGGAGAGGTTGGCCTTCTCTATTCCAGAAGCCACTATCAGTTTAGGTTGATGCCCTTCGGATTAAAAGATGCCCCTGCCACCTTCCAGAGTCAGATCTTGCTGGTATGGAGGCCTTCTCTGATGCTTATCTGGATGACATAGCTGTCTTCAGATGCTGCTGCAAGACCGCCTTTTTCCCTTGAAAGAAGTGCTTCAGGCTCTGTAACAGGCAGGCCTGACCATCAAGCAAGTAAGTTCCAGATAGGGCATGGGTCTGGGGTATACTTGGGACACCTGGTGGGCAGGGGGAAGGTGCAACCCCTTCAGGCTAAGATAGAAACCATCATGGCCTGGCTGCCCCCCAAAACGCAGACTGAGGTCAGAGCCTTATTGGGCCACACTGGGTCCTATAGGAAGTTTATCAAGGGATATGGCACCATTGTTGCCCCCTTGACTGAGCTCACTTCCAAGAATCAGCCACAAATGTAATTTGGACAGAAGCATGCCAAATGGCATTTGACTCTCTGAAGAAAGCCATGTGCACAGCTTCTGTGCTCAAGGCCACTGACTTCTCCCAGGAGTTTATCATTCAGACCGATTCCCTTTAGAGCACGGCATATTGGCAGTATTATCCCAGCTTAATGAGGAGGGCATAGACCAACCTGTAGCCTTCATCTCCAGTAGATTACCCCCTGGGGAACAGAGGTGGAATGCTATTGAGAGAGAAACTTTTGCTGCGGCCTGGGCACTGAAGAAGCTGAGGCCATGGCATTCACTCCCTGATTCAGACTGACCACAGATCCTTAAGGTGGCTTATGCAAATGAGGGGTGAGAATCCCAAACTGTTGAGGTGGTCCATTTCCCTATAAGGTATTGACTTCAGGGTGGATCACAGATCTGGGCTAGACCAAGCCAATGCTGATGGTTTTTCGGCCTTAGTGATGAGAACTCATTAGAGGTTGGGTAGATCTCCCCACTTGGAGCTGGTGGGACACATGTTAGACCTTGGATGGTCTTCCCCTAGTCTTTTTGCCTTTTATCTCTTGTTTTTGCTGATTCTTTTTGTTAGCTTTAGCACTCTGAGTACTTTATCACCGCTAACCAGGGCTAAAGTGCATGTCCTTCTCCCCTAAACATGATGACATTGGTGAATACCTGATTGGCATATTTGAGGCACTGGTAAGCCCCTTGTAAAGTGGCATACCATATTCCCAGGGCCTGTATTTCAAATGCTTCTAGTGGGCCTGCAGCACTAATTGTGCCACCCACAGAAGTAGCCTTTCAAACATATCTCAGGCCTGCCACTGCAGTGCCTGTGTGTACAGTTTAATGTTACTTCGACTTGGCATGTACAGCTACTTGCCAAGCCTTAAACTTTCCTTTCATTGCATATAGGTCACCCCTAAGGTAGGCCCTAGGTAACCATAAGGCAGGGTGCTATGTTAGTACTTTTATGTTTTGCATGTCCTGGTATTGACAAACAGCCTATTTTGTTTTCCACTACTGTGAGGCCTACCCCTTTCATAGGCCAGCATTGGGAAAATCCTTAATACACTTTTAAGCTGTAATTCCTGAGCACAGAGGAGTAGCTTTTTAATGTTTCATCTATTTGGAAATGGTAATGATAAATCCTCCTTACTAGTGAAGTTGGATTTAACATTACTGTTTTAGAAATGCCACTTTTAGAAAGTGGCAATTTCTCTGCACTTACTGTTTTATGTGCCTGACAGGTTGTCTCCAATACACGTCTGGGGTGGGTGACAGCTACACTTTGTGCATTACTTCTAGACAGCCACAAACACAGGAAGGTGTGGTTCATCTGCATTCTGAGCACTCATCTTCATTCTAAAGGGTCTTCCTGGCCAGGGAAGAATAGGAGGGGCTGAAACTTACACTTCAATAGGTTGTGTCCTGTCCACACACAAAGTACTGATTTAAGCCCCACAGACAGGCTTGGGTTGCAAGGGATCCTTGTGCACTTCAGAGAGTTGCTTTGAAGTCACCGCCTACATCAAAGGCACTTTGATGTATACGCACTGAGTCTCAGACTACCTAAAATCTGACACTTCTGGATCTTGAATAGAACCTGTGTCAGAAAGACTGATGTGCTGCTTAAAGGACTCAACTGGACTGCTTTTCTGGAAGGATTGCTTTTCTGCTTGTTGGCTTGCTGCTTGCTGCCCTCTGACTCCGCTGAAGGAGAGCTGGACTATGCCTTCCCTTCAAGTGATCGCAAAGGGCTTGCTGGCTTGCCTCCTTTTTTTCTGTAGTCTCAGGGACATAAAAGACTTCCTACAGTTCTCCTGGTACTGCTGGACTCTGCCTTCTGTGAGTCCTATCCTTGCCTGAGGTGCCACCTCCAAGTTCTGGGCCTCAGAAGTGGGTTCTGCAGCTGTTTTGCAACACGGATTTTGATGAATCTCCTGTCTGCGTGTAGCAAAATCGGCGCATAGCATGGGAACCAGTGCTTTGCCTGCAGAGATCGACACATCGGACAGCGTATTGCCACCACTTCAGCTTGGTGAGATCGACACATGCCCTCTACTGCGTTGCAGAATCTGGCACATCGCTCTACGCCTCCAGCACCTATCTACGGAAATGGCGGATCGCCTTCACTGCATTCTGTGCCTGTGGGACTCGACATCGACACATCTTGTTGTGTGGGACCAGGAAAGGTGCTTTGTTCACCGAGACTTGTGTGGGTCCTGTAGCCAGCCTGCGCTTTCATGAGGTCGGCCCAAACTTTAACCTTTCACTGGTCCAGTGTAAGCTAAAGGTTATATTTTGGTGTGTATCTAGCTTACCCTGGCTAGAGTGGTGGTTCCTGCGTGGCCTGGGTGCATACTTCAGCCAACCAGGAACCCCATTTCTAACAGTTACCCTTCTGAAAGACCAGTATTGCGTGGTCTTTGTTGACCTGCTGGCTGCTTTGGATCTAGTCCCTAGACAAACTCTTTGGGAAGTCTTTGGTGACATGGGAGTTCCCCATCATATTTTATATATCATCATTAGGGTCCATCAATCTTGGCATCAATATTACTCTCTTTATACATTAGGCAGCATTGATACCCCAAACTGTTCAGTAAAAATATCCGCACCCTTCTCTTTGCGGACAATACCCATCTTTTGACTAGGACCTCTTTCGGCTTCTGAACCCTACCAACCAGATTTGAGGAATTTTACAATAGCTGGGGCTCGAAATGAAGGTGCAGAAGACCAAATTTATGACATTTAGACCATACTAACACTGACTTCTGACTGAC
The DNA here is from genome assembly GCF_964204655.1 of Triturus cristatus. NCBI lineage: Eukaryota > Metazoa > Chordata > Amphibia > Caudata > Salamandridae > Triturus > Triturus cristatus. The sequence continues at coordinate 666,868,532 of NC_140595.1, forward strand.
TGACATACTAACACTGACTTCAGGCAATATTCCTCTAGAGTCAAGCAAGCCCTTTGACTCTCTACGGTAAAGGGTCGCTAATACACTTTCCTGGACCCCACAGATCCTTAAAAGCAGTTTGATTATCCAACATGGATCTGCTGGCATTTTTAAAAAGCACATATTTTCTCAACTACAGCGGTTTCTCCTGCCTTGAAGGTATACAGAGGGAAAGCCCAGGCAGCTGCGCTCAACGGAGCAGAGCTATTTTTTTTTTTTTAAATCTTAGCCCTTTGATGACTAAAGAACTTAGGTTTGCTAAATCATTACTTAATCTTCCACTAAGTGCACCCACTATACCTATAATTCTTGATACCACTCTTAAGGGAGTTGAACATCTAGCTATCCTTAAATCTCTCTGATATTGGATAAAGCTATGGTCACACCATGAGCAATACCAGTACAGACATTGTCTTCTAGATGTCAAACTTTTAGACACCAGTAACAAGATCAAATGTTGTTTGCATCTAAAGGTATGGTTTTCCAAATTGGGCCTCCAGACAATATACACATCCCCAGCAACAATGAGTTCTATTACAAAAGGTCTCATAATTAAAACTCATTGGGATTATGTTGTGATTCAATGCGCCTTTCTTCTATATCAGGCTCATTTTCTGATATATCCCTATCTCAAAAACCGCAACCAAAATATGAAGCATTTCTTGAGATATCCCCTTCTCTTATTTTTTTGGTATCTTACCTCTAAATGCTTTTTCTAACAAATGGCCCTCTGGTCATTCAAATTCTTCACAGTTCAACAATGTAGTACTTCTGTTCGGGATCTAAGCCTGTACACGTTATGTGACCTCAGGGATAGATTTGCTGCTCTATGTCTGTGTCTGTAAGGTCAGTGTGGACCAGAAGGATGTGTAGCTGTTGCAGCCCAAATCTGGAAGCTCCCTGGTACTTGCATGCTAGCGTTTGTCTCTAACCTGAGAACTGGCTTTGCTTTACTGTACTTAGCTTGTAAGATCTGTATAACATAAAGGACAGATCAGCTGTACTAAAACCTGAGCCGATCAAGTCTCTGCAGCTTCACAGACTGGTCTTCTGTTTTTCAGCTCACCCTGTATACTTTCTGTAGCCCACAGCAAAGCTTTTCAGTTCACAGTTGGTAAAACTGCAAGGTAAGTGTAATTTGGGGATAACTTTGCCATGAATATTTATTTAACCAAGATCATGTTTTTTCTATAGGTTGGTTAAACTACATAAGATTGGTGGAACCTGAAGGACAGATTTGCTGTAAGATGCTGGGGGCTTTAAGTCCCAGTAGCCAGAAGGTCAATTCCGTTGTCAGAGGCCTGAGCCTGTTCTATTTGAGCTGCAGTGTCTCTGTTAGATGCCTAAGCTTGTAATGTCTCAGTAGGTGCAGAGACAGAATATCGATGTCAAAATATTGAATTGTCTGAGTTCTTGATAGCTCTGCTCCTTTTTAATTGCTTCAATTAGTTTATGTAGTGTTGGTTGTCCCCTTCCTATTGTGGCTTGGAAGGCATTATGCCGTCATTCCACCGCTTTGTTATTTTTGGCCTTTTGATCTATAGTACTAATGTAGACGTTCCACCAGGGGATCTGGAATTTTGGTTGTCTACGGTGCCCTGACTTATGTAACCTTCCCACCGAAGAGTCTTCAAAGTAGACTAGGAAGGGAATTAGTTTACTTTATTTTGCGTGATAGAAATGGCTTTCCAGAAGTATGTTATAATGGTTGTCTACTTCAGTTGTTGGGACATATGCCAGGGCTATTAACTTTTTTATTTGGTAGGCAAAGTTGCTATTGGTGGCATAATCTATACTCAGAGTAGATTTGTGTAGGTGTCTCCAGATACTCTGATTGAAGTGGTAATAGCTAACCCCGGGCGTAGTACTCCGCTTCGCCCACGTAGTGTACGTAGCGCTGCCTGCTTCGCAGTTTTCGAAGTAGGCGTAGCAGGCAGCGCTACGCACACGCCAGGGCGAAGCAGAGCTGCCTGCCGCCCGCCACCCGCCTCCCGCCCGACCGCCTTTTAAAATAATGTCATGTATGATAAAAAAATTAAATATAAAGACTTACCTGCAGCGCGGCGTCTCCGGGGCTCCCTCTTCCTCGTTCACAACTTCTTGTCACAAATGATTATTTTTTTGGGAAAGTCATTGTCATTGAATTGTCTTAGTACTGTCAGGAGCTCTATATAGGTGGTGTTTTGTTTATTAGGTAGTAATGCATATATAAAGGGGATATTAGAATCTTCATATTCGTAGTGGATGGTATATAGCTGGTAGAATGGTTTGGGGCAAACTTGGAATGTGCCATCCATCATCCATGTTTTGCTGTTTTTACCATTTTGTAAATTGGTGTTTGTAGCAAAGATGGTAATTTTTTTTCATGACTTTCATTGTCATAAAGAAGGAATTTGTCATTTTTGTGGGTGATGGTGTATTCAGGTAACATTTGTATTTCTCCCAAAGCTTGGTAGGTTGGTGGTATTTGAGCTGTAGCTCTTTTAGTTCTGGTGATTGCATTTTTTAAAGTGGGAATGGACAGTAGTTGTCCTGTGACATGTTCAGTAACTCGAGTTAAAACATTTTCAAGTATTTTGGTACTTGTTTGTTAAGAACTAGTACGTGCTTCTCTAATTGTTTCTAGGGCATCTCTGACTCAAATCTCAGTCACATTGGGGGGATGGTTGTGTTCTCTAATACTGACTACATTGGTTTCTACTGCAGTTGCTCTCCCATAGCAAGCATTAGAGTAATATTTGTTACATTTCCAATGTGTTTACTTTTTCCTGTGTAGAAGTGTAGCCCATGCAGCAAAGAAGTAGTTTCCCCTTTTGCGAAGAGATGAATTTAGCTCCTTCTGCCATGTATTTGTCTATCTGTGTATATATATATATATATATATATATATATATATATATTTTTTTTTTTTCAAACAATGGTCCGAGCCTTCGGGAGTCACTCGACAGCTCCCCCTCTCCTCGACATTCCGGTGAGTAATTTGTTCGCCCTACGCGTTTCGAGGCCGTTATGCCTCTCGTCAGGGGCTGGCTGCTTTCTTGTCTGGCGTTTGAAGGTCTCCTATTTACGTGCATAATTAATGGATAGCACTCAGTGTGCCGCGTTCAGCGCGATGTAGAACTGATGCACGATGGGACATGTGGTCCCTGGAGAATCTATCTTGACCTTAGTAGGCTCAAAACGCCAGATTTTTTAGCACAATTGTTCTTTTAGTAAGAGGGTAATCTCGAGGCCATATCCTCTGTGGGTGCTGGGCTCACTGTGCTGCTCAGGTTGGACGCAGTTCCATCCTTCAGTGTCGTCTCTTTTGACGATGGTGCTCTCCCCACGCCGGGACAGGCGTGTCAAAATTTTTTCAAACAATGGTCCGAGCCTTCGGGAGTCACTCGACAGCTCCCCCTCTCCTCGACATTCCGGTGAGTAATTTGTTCGCCCTACGCGTTTCTAGGCCGTTATGCCTCTCGTCAGGGGCTGGCTGCTTTCTTGTCTTGCGTTTGAAGGTCTCCTATTTACGTGCATAATTAATTGATAGCACTCAGTGTGCCGCGCTCAGCGCGATGTAGAACTGATGCACGATGGGACATGTGGTCCCTGGAGAATCTATCTTGACCTTAGTAGGCTCAAAACGCCAGATTTTTTAGCACAATTGTTCTTTTAGTAAGAGGGTAATCTCGAGGCCATATCCTCTGTGGGTGCTGGGCTCACTGTGCTGCTCAGGTTGGACGCAGTTCCATCCTTCAGCGTCGTCTCTTTTGACGATGGTGCTCTCCCCACGCCGGGACAGGCGTGTCAAAATTTTTTCAAACAATGGTCCGAGCCTTCGGGAGTCACTCGACAGCTCCCCCTCTCCTCGACATTCCGGTGAGTAATTTGTTCGCCCTACGCGTTTCTAGGCCGTTATGCCTCTCGTCAGGGGCTGGCTGCTTTCTTGTCTTGCGTTTGAAGGTCTCCTATTTACGTGCATAATTAATTGATAGCACTCAGTGTGCCGCGCTCAGCGCGATGTAGAACTGATGCACGATGGGACATGTGGTCCCTGGAGAATCTATCTTGACCTTAGTAGGCTCAAAACGCCAGATTTTTTAGCACAATTGTTCTTTTAGTAAGAGGGTAATCTCGAGGCCATATCCTCTGTGGGTGCTGGGCTTACTGTGCTGCTCAGGTTGGACGCAGTTCCATCCTTCAGCCTCGTCTCTTTTGACGATGGTGCTCTCCCCACGCCGGGACAGGCGTGTCAAAATTTTTTTTGTTACGCAGTTAGTGCCCACGTTATGCGGGATGGGCCATGTACGCACGATGCGCTTCGCGCGCCGTGCGCACATGGGGGACATATTATGCGCATCTTTGTGAAATGTATTTTATGTTAATTTCATAGTTGTGTTAGGCCATGCGCAAATGGTGCCCTGCGGGCACCATTTGCACACGGGGTGGGGAGAATGTGGATAATTTTTTTTTTTTAAAATTTTTACCGTACGCGTACGGTAAGCGTAATCGGCGAATTTCCGAAAAAAAACATTTTTTTTTTGGGGCTTGGGGGTTGTTTGGGGACCCCTATATCAATCCTGGGTGGTTAGGATCTCAAGAAACTGCCTCTTTACACATTTTTGGGCTTCGTTTTTGCTGCCCAACTCAGAGAGCGAGAGAGAAAATGGAGAGAGAAAATGGCGGCCTCGACCGATTCGAATGTTTACTAAGATCTAACAGCCAATCAGAATCGCGCTCGCGCACGCCACCGTATGCGTACGGTAAGCGCACCGTAAGCGCACCGTAAGCTGGCTCAGATATATATATTGGTTTAAAGGCTATTTTCTCAGACTCTACTGAACAGATTTACACCAAACCTACAAAAGGCACTTCCTTGACCTGAGGACTACCTCTCTGCCAAATTTCAAGTAATTCTGTTCAGCCGTTCGGGCTGTAGCTGTGTCTAAAGGTCCTATGGAAAAATGCATGGGAAAAACGCGTTTTGGGACCCCCCTTTTATCTCAGCGCCCCACCTATTTTGAAAAATTTGCGAGGATTCGTCGACCGGCGCCAAAGTTATTCAAAATAGAATGTTGCGGATTTCCTATGGAAACGTGGTCCTAACTATAACTACCTACTGGCGACCGCCAGTAGGTAATATATATATATATATATATATATATATATATATATATATATATATATATATATATATATATATATATATATATATATATATATATACATATATATATTTATATATTATATGGTAAAAGAAATGACTGTTATAAATTTATCGGATAAGACACTCACACCTGAACAAATCAAAGTTCTACAGTTGGGCCCCACCTTTTGCCCAACATCAGGATTTGACTACGCACACACCCGGATCAACCTGTTTAGATACATCAGGAAACCGAAATTACAGAAAATATACTTACTCCATCCACAAATTGCAAGACCTATAGGAGCATCAGGAGGGATGGACAATGCACCTGATGCACTAACAGGACATGATCTGGAAGCTCTCATGACCATACATACACTCAGCTCCACAGCTACATCCATCCAAAGTGGAGAGGGTAATCTGGACGAATGTTTGGCAGAAGCTGGCATCAATCAAACTGGGGGGCTAAGCAATTTTAAAAGAAAGTCTCGAGTGGTCCCCAAAACACCTTTTGATGCCATAGACGTTTTCAGTGAGGCAGTGATTCTTGATCTAAACACACTGGCCAACTGCAGGGACTTCAACAAACGCCAATACAACATCCCTAGAAAACACTGGGATGCCTTAAAGTCCTTGGAAAAGGACCAAGCCATTGAAATCAAACCCTTAGATAAAGGGGGGAACATGGTCATTTTCAAAGATCAATATCATAAAGAAGCAATACGGTAATTGAATGATAAAGATTGCTATATGCCAATACCAAGAAGGATCTACCTGGAATGTATTGATGTGTACCATAACTTATTACAGCTTTGGAGAAACGATGGCTTATTGAGTCAAGATGAATACCTATTCTTGCGTTGTGAAACACCTACAATACCAAGAATACACAAGGTACACAAGAATCTAACCAATCCCCCAGACAGGCCAATTGTGGCATCCATCGACAGCCTCCTAGAAAATACATCTACTTATATAGACTCCTTCCTAGCTCCCTTGGTGAAGGATTTGGCCTCTTACATCAAGGATACTCTGGACCTCTTAAGATTAATTGAAGGGGTGACTTGGGAAAAGGATATGTTTCTTATCACCCTGGATATTACCAGTCTCTATTATTTCGTCCATCAACTCGCACACGGAACCGCTCTCACAGTATGTAGATTCATTTCTGTGTCCTCTTACCAGACTTTATCGGTCATATATCAAGGACACAGGCCATATGATCTCAACTGTGGAACTTATGCCCTTCAACAAAGAGAGCCAACTTTTGGTCACCCTAGATCTAGAGTCTCTCTATACAAACATACCCCAGGATCGAGCTCTAGAGGCAGTGGCAGCTCTCCTCACAAGAGCACAGGGTGAGAGACCTAATATTTTCATCTTGGAATGTTTAGATATAGTACTCCATCACAACTACTTTGAATTCAAAGACAAACTGTACAAACAAGTACAAGGTACCAGCATGGGTGCTTCATGTGCACCGAGTGTAGCCAACACATATATGGGGGAGTTTGAACTAAGACATATCTACAACGAAATAGCTCCCTTCTACGAAAACATTAACACCTGGCACAGATTCATAGACAATATCTTTTTTGTCTGGACAGGAACTGTAGATGACCTTAAACAGTTCATTGAATGGCTTAACCATAGTGAATATAACCTAAAATTCACTGCACAATATTCACCAGAAAAGGTGGCATTTTTGGATATTTGGATAGAAGGTGGCAATGGAAGCATTGAAGTTAGTCTTTACCGTAAACCTACAGCAAAAAACACAATTTTACAACATGCTAGCTTCCACCCCTCCTGTCAAAAAGACTCCATCCCCTTTGGGGAGTTTTTAAGAATCAGACGAAATTGTACTAACATACATAATTACAATATGCTGAAGATCTAAAAAAAAGACTCCTACTTAGAGGCTATCCCAAACGTCTCATTAAGCAGTCAATGAGAAGAGCAAAGTACTACAACCGTGACAGCCTTATTTGGGGCCAAGAAAAAAAGCCCATGGAACGATTAGTATGTGTGGTCAATCACACAAACTATAATCAGAAAGTCCAGCAAATACTAAATAAAAACTGGAAAATTCTCAACTCCAATGAAAGCAGTAAAGCACTTGCAAAACCTATAGTGGCTTTCAGAAGAAATGCCAACCTACGAGACAAATTAGTCCATAGCAGAATGAAGGATACTAGCATTCCAACTGTGCAAAGCACCATTGATGGACTACCGCAGATACAAGGAAACCATAGATGTGGTACATGCCATGCATGCCCAACAGCCCTTACAACGGAAACATGGACATATGGTACAAGAGGCGGCAGGCTGAAAAGCCATACAAATTGCAGAAGTAAAAACGTAACATACCTCATCCTTTGCCCGTGTGGTCTGGGCTACATAGGCGAAACTGGCCGTGAATTTCGAATCAGGCTCTCCGAGCACAAATCGGCTATTAGAACCCGAAAGGAACAAGCTCCCATGGTCAAACATTTCCTTGACCACAACCATGGGGAAAATGATCTGAAATGGCTAATTCTTGAAAAGATAGTCTCGAAACAAGGACAAGAAATTAAGAAAGTGCGGAAAAACAGAGAGACTTTCTGGATTTTCTACTGCGATACAGTCCGCAGGGGACTCAATGAGGAGATAACATGGATTATCACTTAACCTCATCTACTTGGACGTGACCCACACATGCACTCGCTCCATGTTGAAACCGTTTAAGTAATAACAACACACTTAGGCTAGCTGATTCCTGTATTTTTTTGCATAATTTAAGCAACAATTTGCCAAAAGGTTTTCAACTCACTGCTACATGGGGTTCAGACCCCATGTGGAAATAATTAAATACATTCATACTACTCCAATATGGTTTCGGTCCTGCTTTGCAGGTATTACATATTTGGATACCATTGGTCAATCATTTTTCAAACAATAAAATTAACACCCTCACTTTAATCCATCTAGAATGTTGGAAACACACACTGTTAGTCTACCCTCCATAGGACTAAGTTTGGTCCAACTCCTTTCCAAGATGGCGCCCAAATATATGAATTTGCACTTCAACCATAATGTATTTATCTGTAATCTATCACACTCAGGTAGACCCACACCCTTGGCTTACCCTCGTAGGCCTCTGTAGAACTTTAGGAAAACTTTACAAACAGATCCTCATTGCATTGCCACATGGGGTTTAGATCCCAATCAGCAATAACCAGGTATTTTCACACCATTCCAATATGGCGCTATTTATGCCTGTAGTTACTATGTGTCTGGATATTACTGAACAACCATCTTTTCAAATCATAATATTTACACCACATTTAAATCTTAAACCACTTATAATGTTGGCGATAAACACCCTCATTTTACTCCATCTCGGACTTAGAATGGCTAAATTCCCTTCTAAGATGGCGCCCAAACATACGAGACTGCACCTTAATCATAACGTATTGACCCGCAATCTCGCGTGAACCAGATCACGTTAAAATGCGCCAGACCCATACTCTTACCTTTCGGCTGCCCGTTACTGATGTTTTCCGGCGAAGCCCTTATGTGAACAGGTATGAATTTACTAGTCTAAATGGGGAACGGTTTGGGATTTATTTTAGCCTCACCCAGTAAGTCTCCCAGTGTCACAGTCAGCCTGAAGTCTATATGCTGTGTTGGCTCTTCGCATCTAAAATAATCTAAAAGACTGCCCGCCCATCTTTACAGCAGCTTAAACAATATCTGTGGCCTGAATTTACCGTCTTCCGATACATATACATATACATAGGAACAGAATCTGTCGATAAAAGCCGATTTAAGGATTTCGTATGTCCCGTTACTCCACTAAAATTCATAAGATTTAGGCTCGTATAATTTCCACTAAGGGAGATTACGCCATCGACATTCGTAGCAAAATATGTCGACTTGTTGGTATATAATGTGCCTATACAACAGCTGGACAAACTCAGGGATAGGCGCACCGCTATGACATGTACCTTCATTCTCCCACAGTCATGTCGAGATGGGATACACTTGCCAATAACAAATAAATAGCCATCACTTTTAAACACAGAGAGACTTGGACTACTGCCTGGCTCTACCTCCAAGAATCATCCCATGTTCTGAAAAGGTAACTAAATTCGTGGTACACATAGGGTCGCATTACCTTATACGTAACTCCATAGAAAGAATGACATGGGTCAGTTTTATATATAAAAAAAAGTCTTCTTACCTCCCTTGCAGCATCGCCGCAGTCGATATCTCAGAAAAATACTTGGACATATAATAACGAACCGTTTATTGTGAACGTACCTTCTATTTTTAACTACTTGAGGTACTTTGGTTTTTCACATTAGTTAAAGCCATGAGAACTCCAAAAAGATTAGTTTGAGTAACTAAAAAACTCTTTCTTCTAGAAACTGATTTCGCTGTACTGTACTGCACAGACAACTCCCACATCGTGTCTTACGCACATTGCGTAGAGTCTTATAAGGTAGCTGCCATAAATATTACCATATAGGTTCTGCATGCTTGAATCTGGCACCAGATATCTTTGGCCTTCCGGTGGCACTTTGTCCTTTACAATCTCTACCCCTGTAACACCAATGGGCTCTACAATAGTCGGACTCTGTCTCACTTTCTATCTCTATTGGACAACCTATATGGTTTTGTCTGACACATGTCTATTTTGCATGACGAGCACTCAAGGTTCTTTATAGTAATGCATCTAGGAAGTAATCTCCTCTTGAAATTAATTGCATTCCCTTTTATTTGCCAATGCCATTTCCCTTTGTCTCTCTTTCAGACACCCAGACATCTGTTTTGTATATATTTCATCTTTTAATACTATGCAGTTGGTCCTGAAGAAGGTGGTCCCCCACTGAAACGCGCGTTGACCGCGACATTGTTCCCAACACAGTGATACTGAAGACTGACAATTCTTGCCTTGTCAATCTGAGAAAACCTGACCAATCCAAGGGTCCTATACTTTTCTCTCTCCTTTATCTTCTCAAATTTCCGTTTAGAATTAATCCTTTTCTCCTTATTTCCCTTTGTATGAAAGCAAGTATGAATGGCTAGCAAATGGATTTTTATGTCTCGGATGTCTAGGATGTTTCTTTTTATATTAAACATGTAACAGTTTTGTATTTAGAATTATAAATAAATGTCTTTGTTTGTTCCAAATTATGTGTAAATCATAAAACGCATATAAAGGAAAAAAAGAAATAAAAATTATTTTTTGTATTTAAACCCTAATGGATCGATAGTGGTTCAATGATAATGATGTTATAATGTGAAATGTAATTTGGCATTTGATTTGGGTAATGCAGAATCTGAATAGATCACCTAACTAATTATATAGGCCGGTTTAGAGGTTTCTATTTCATTTTGTATGTGCCTTCTCCCTCCTCTAGGGCCTCAAATTACTTAGGGAGATCCTTTGTTTACATTAATATTACCAGTCTCTATACCTGTATTAACCACCAAGACGGTATTACAGCTGTTGAATGGTTTTTGAGCAAAAGACCAATCAAACACTTGAAACATAATGAAATGCTTTCGCAAAGGATCACTTTCTGCCTTACGAATAATATTTTTACATTTGCAGGACAATTGTACCGTCAGCTGCATGGGACCGCCAGGGGCACGTGCTACGCAAATCTTTTCGTGGGCTGGAGGGAGAATCACGTGGCCTGGGGGGAACCCAATGGCCATTGGATTGGAAAAACCATTTTATGGGCAAGATACATAGATGACCTTTTCATAGTCTGGAGCGGCAGCCGCTCCTCAGCTGAGGAGTTTGTAGCCTCTCTAAACAGTAATGAACTAAATCTTAGGTTCACAGGTGAAGTTAGTAACACTTCAGTCACCTACTTAGATCTTGAGGTCTACATTGATAAAGACATACTTTCTACCAGATTGTTTAGAAAGCCCACGGCAGGCAATATGGTCTTGCATGCGGGTAGCCATCACCCAAGGAGTGTCATCAAAAATATACCATTTGGTGAACTTCTGCGCCTTAAATGTAATTGTTCTAAAAATCAAGACTGCGAACAGGTCAAAACTGAGGCCACCAAGAGGTTTAAGGAGAAATGATATACCAACTCAGACCTGACCTCAGCAGAAACCAAAATCAAAAAGATAAATAGAGAAGATCTACTAGTAACTAAGGAATCTGCGAAATCTGAAGATAATGGCCCGGTCAGGATGTTTACCAGTTTTAATGAGAAATCTAGTCAGATTGTGCAGATCTTCAAAAAGAACTGGCACATCTTACAAACTGACAACATCCTGAAAAATAAACTACTGTCTCGCCCACAGATTACATACAAACGCAGCATGTCGGTAGGGGACTATTTAATCCATAGTCATTATGATCCTGTCCCCAGAGTTAAGAACCAAATAGGTATCTCAGGTTTCTTTCCTTGCAAACGCTGCAAGGCCGGCAAATTTTTCTGAAAAAGTGACAACTTACCAAGGCAGACCAGGCGACCCTAGACCGATCTGTAAGATCAAATTGTTTCTCAATTGCAACTCTGAGTTCACTGTCTACTGCCTAACCTGTCTGTGCCCCAAATGTTATATTGGGAGCACGATATACACCCTACAAAAAAACGCATCTTTGAACACATGCGGTCTATTACAAACAAGGATCCCGCATATCCGGTTGCTCGTAATTTTGAGCAATTCCACCAGAGCAACCGTGATTTGTTGTTGAAATTCCACTATATTGATCAAGTGGACAAATCTGAAAGAGGGGTTGACGGGGTGCGTAAGCTCCGTATTTTGGAATCAACTTATATAATTGATCTCCAAACAAAGGCCCCAGTAGGTTTGAACAATGATGAGGAGCTACGGGTTCACCTTTAATGCACGTTAGAATAATGGGTATTAATAAGAACTACATTAAGTCATAGTTAGATCATTAACGCGTCATTTACAGCCATATGAAATTTCTTTCACTAGCTGTTCCAATGCCCATTCAGGGCTTAATAAACTAAACTAAGGGGTAACACACTGGTGATACGAACTGATATGAATTGGATATTTATCCACATTGTTCTGGAATCACCCTAAGATTTACGTTGAGATATATGTGTTCATGTATATAGGATGTATATATTGTATATATATCCATATATGAAATTGCACTTAATGAATGAATGGTGCAATCTTGTTTTTTAATTTTGCACTATCGCACTTTATTTCAGTTTGTTACACAGGGACAGCACTTGTAAATAAGTCACTGTAAGATGGCCGCCATGTATTTTTTAACAATGTTGCCTAAGTCCGTCTTTGACTATTATTATAAATCATGTGATGCATGTATAGTTTAAATGCCTCCATGGAGCACAAAAAAAGTGACAATGAAAAAGCCAGTCAGCGAAACGCGTCTGTCAGTGCAAAGGGGGGGGGTCTGCACAATAAAGCATTGCTGCTTTGAAATTCTTCGTGTGCTTTCCATTTCTAAACGCTATGGCGTTTTTGGTTGTTCCCATATATATATATATATATATATATATATATATATATATATTCACTTAAAAAACCATAGGTTTCACACAGGTTATAGTTAGGTGGACATTTCACTCGTAAAAAACCAATGAAATTCCCCCGTTATAGTTAGTTCAGATAACTATAACTCGCGCGCCCGCAATCCACTGCTCATGACGTCACATATTCATCACTCATGACATGGTCAGTGGCATCACTCATGACATCACTGATGACATCATCCTTGTGATAGAGTGGCGGTCGCGCGAGTTATAGTTATCTGAACTAACTATAACGGGGGAATTTCATTGGTTTTTTACGAGTGAAATGTCCACCTAACTATAACCTGTGTGAAACCTATGGTTTTTTAAGTGAATTTGCAAGGTTTTTTAAATGCTAATTCCTAACTATAACGTGTGTGAAACCTATGGTTTTTTAAGTGAATTTGTACGGTTTTTTAAATCCTAAGTTATGTATTTATTAATATATATATATATTTTTAAGGTTTTTCACCGTGCGCGCACCGTGCGCTCGCTTTGGGCTAACGGTGCGCTGCGTGCACCGTGCACCGTGCACGCACCCCGCAATGTTTATAAAAAAAAAAAAATGTTTATTTCACCCATGGGGGTCCTTCTGTGACCCCCTGACAAAGGCTAGGGGGTCAGGAACTCTCTTCCCTGCCCCCTTTTCACGTTTTCCACCTTTTTTCCTCCTTTCCTTTTCAGTGTGAGACACAAAATGGCGGCCGACACTTCCTGATTTCGACCGATTCGAATGTTGACTGACATCTAACAACCAATCAGAATTTCGCTCGCGCACGGTGCGCGCGTATAGATATTTATATGCTTTTAAATGCTATTTTCTCAGGAAATACTTAACAGATTTACACCAGACCTGCAAAAGGCACTTCCCTGACCTGAGGACTACCTCTCTGCCAAATTTCAAGTAATTCTGTTCAGCCGTTCGGGCTGTACCTTCGACTAAAGGTCCTATGGAAAAATGCATGGGGAAAACGCATTTTGGGACCCCCTTTTTTCTCGGCCCCCGCTTGACGAATCACCCCGAGACTTTCAGGGTAGGAGCTGAGCGGAGCGCCCCATTAGTTTTGAAAATTTCGCGAAGATTCGTCAACCAGCGCCAAAGTTATTCAAAATAGAATTTTGAGATTTCCTATGGAAACACGGTCCTAACTATAACTATCGCCAGTAGATAATATAAATATCAATTGACAATAGACAATTTGGTAAACCCCAAGGTATGTGCCCTTGAAGTATCGCCCTCCGGTTCACTTTCGGCAGCCGAACTTAAATCCGAAACTGAAGTAGATGCTGTGGTGACATTACTGGTATTTCTTTGAAGCGGTCTGTTTACCCTTGCTTTGACTGCGTCATATCTACAGGCAAATGTGAACACTTGCCCGTTTTAATAGTCTGCCTTGTCTCTCTCAAATTTGAAAGTTTTGCACCTCTTGATGGTATCTTCATCTTTGCTTAAACGGGCCAACATATCTTCCCTCATTTTTATGTGTGCTCCGTTTGTTCCGGTTTGCCAATTTCCACCTCCAATTCTTCTACTTGGGCTTGCAACTTGGCGCGGTCACTTTTCGCATATTTTACCAATATCGCCATGAGTTTGCTGGACGATTCCAAATTTGTTTCGGCCCATTCAGTGAGCATAGCAGGGTCAGGATTCTCATAGCTCGGGGATAGAGTGATTCTCAGACATATATATATATATATATATATGTATATGTTTATTAATTATGCAATTGTGAACAGTAAACATGTTAGTATAATTAATATAATTGAAAATATACTTACATTAGTGTTGCTTTAGTTTTCTTGTTGGATATGTTTTGATGGGCGTTGTTTATTGACTGTTATATTTTCTGTTGGTATGAAAGCAAAATGTTAATGTTATTAAAGTGTTACATGTATTTTTATTATTTCTATTTTATTGTATGTTTTTGTATTTAGTAGTAAAACAATTAATACTTACTAATTGTAGTTGCTGAAGTTTATTTCTTTGATGTTATTTGTTGTTAAAGTTTGTAGCAGCTGTGAAGTGGAAAGTATTTATGAGTTAAAATTGCTTTTTTATTTAATTTTTCATTTTTTATTTGCTCTTTTTATTAGTTGATTTATAATCTTACTTAGTTTGATCTTTTTCTTTAATGCTGCTTTTGTACTTTTCTTCGAAGTTGTTTGTTTTCACGTTTTTTGGTGCAGTTGTAGTTAAGTGTAATCTATGAAATAAATGAGAAAAGGTTATATTTTTAGTTAATTTGATTATTTTTATAATTTGGGGACATATGTATGAAGTTAAAGAATTGCGAATCCTTAATAGCGTTTTTTAAGGAATTGTTATTTAGGAGTTGCAATTCCTTCTGCATGTAGGAATTGCTGAATAAACTGCGATTTCTACACATTCAATAATGGCAAATTGAATCTTTTCTCATTCATTCCTATGGGTCTCGAGGGTGAGAGGAATGAATGAGAAAGCATTTGCAATTTGCTATTAAATATTTTACTATTGCGTTTTGGGTTGATGCATCCTAAAAGTATTTTTACTGGTTGCAAATGTGCTGTTTATGTGCTTGGCCCGTTTGTGACCGGTAATAAGTTTCATGAATGTGCCCCTTAGCCTTTAATTTAATTATTTTTGTACAATAAAATTAATTAGTTACTATTTTTAGTTGATGAAGTGTCTTTCGTTGATGTTGTTGTTTTGTTGAATTTTGTAGAAGCTGGAAAAAGAAAAGTATTTGTTAACTATGTTTTGTATTTTTATTAAATGTATCAATTTTAAATATTTAAGTTTCTTTTTTGATTAAGTTATATACTTTGTTATATATTTTTCATAACGTTGATTAAAATTTTTTTAGGTACGAAAATCTTTGTCTTGTATTTTCTATGATGATTTCTAATGAGGTTTCATCTGTGATATTTAAAGAAAAACTTGTAATAGTTTTAGTTAATTAAATAAAAAAAGGTGAATTATTTATATTTTGTTATAAAGTTTTGTTCTTACCTGTATTGATGGATTTTCGATATAGTAGGATGTGTACTTCTTTTTCTATTTGTGTTCTATCTCTCACAAAGTATCACTCTTCCTCTTTATTTGTCTGATGTACGGTAAATGTGGTGTTGATTAATTCATTGTTTTTATAGAGTTAATTTAATTAGTTAGCTGTTTCTATTTGCTTTAGTTTAAATGTATTGGTTGAGACAGCCTTTTTGAATTTTTTAGCAGTTAGCTTTTAATTAGTTTAATATTTATAATGTTTATTTAATGTTTGTATTTATTTTATTGTTGTTATTTAAATTTATATGTAAATAAATGTAATTTAATTTATTTATACATGATATATATTAATGTTAGTTTATTTATTTGTGTTTGTAATGGTATTGTATTTGTTTTTCATTAATGATAATAATCTTTTTAATAATTTTAAAAGTTTATTTTGAATGTTTGATATATGTAATTTAATTATATAACTGTACATACTATATTTTTATGTTTGAATGTTTTTTCTTTATAGTTTATATGTGTTTTATTGATATTTGTGTTGTCTATATTTTAAATATCAATGTTTTTGGTGTGTTTCATTTTATTTTAATGTTATCGATATTTTTGTGCACTTTATTTTTGTTGTCGATATTTTTCTCATCGTTAATTTATTTAACGATAATTTTTTATCGATGTTTGTGTAATTTTTCTTTATGAAGAGTGTGTTGATAGTTTTGTATACGATATTTTTTCCGCAACATTTCTGTAGTTCGAGGTTTTAGAAGTCGATGTTTTATCAGTGAACTGTCTCAGTAAGTATGGAGAGCTCTGAAGCCTATGTATGTTTTGCATAATATAAGGAAGAGTCTTGCTTTCAGATTCCCGGTGTCGCAAGATCTCAGTAGTCAAAAGGATAGCGCTGCCCTCAATCAGCTAAATCAGAGGTCTCAACTTATAATAGCTGTGCACTTAAAGGGTCGCCTTTCTCTCAGTGTTTTGAACCTATGTGGGTATCCTTAGCAAAAGGGTTGGAACAATATTCAAAGTTGAGGTGCTACCATTAATGTTATGATTTAGAAGTCATAATGATTGTGAAACATCCAAGCATCACACAAAGAATATGCGTTGTAAATGAACCATAATAAAATATTTGACATCTTACAGAATTTCCTTTCACAGCCCCTGTATCCAAATAAGTTGGCACTTGGTTTATGTCACAAAATCCCCTCACTTTGCAGTCAGAGGAAGGAAAAGTAAACATCATTTTCATGCTAAAAGAATAAGTTGCAAATTGCCAGAAATTCCATGTCTGACATTTTACCTCATTATTTGTAGTATCCTTCTGAACTCCTTCAAGAATATATTGTGGGTGCTGCAGCACCGCACACACCCCTACCTCAAGTGCACCTGATCTTAACTGTGTGAAGTGTGAACATTGTTATTTGTGAAACGTGTTATTGCTATGCTGTCTGAAACCTGAGCCCATTGAATCGCAGTACTCTTGGGAGAAAGCTTAGGGTCTCCATAGTGCTAGGGGCTTGCTGTTTGAGTGTAAGCCATACATGTAACTTGATGGAAGGTGTTCCTGTGTCAGGTCATCGGATATTTTATGGTCTGTGTATCTTTAGTGTTTGCTGTGTTGGTAAAATTGCATTATTTATATGAGCGTATTGATAAGATCTGTTCTCTAAAGGTAAAGCCTGTCACTACTTAATATCACCTAAATGTACTTGAAAAAGGCCTACAGATTTCACTAGAATTAAGAATTGCACACATATTGCATCAAATGTTCCAGAAAAAGGTGTGAAATATCCCACATTTTTCTGAATTCAATACAACTAAATTTGTAAATCTCTATCATGATTTTTGAATTTGAATTTGAATTTGAATTTGAATACGGATTTATAAAGCGCGTAGCTACCCTGGGGCGTCCCAGCGCTGTCAGTCGACCTATTGTTCCGGAGGGGGGGAAGAGGAGGTGAAGAATTATGGGAAGAGCCATGTTTTTAGTTGCCTACGGAAGGCAAGTAGGTTGTGTTCTCTTCGGATGGAAAGTGGAAGGGAGTTCCACAGTTTTGGAGCATTGTAGGAGAACAATCGCCCCCCAGAGCGGGCCTTTTTTATTCTGGGGACGCTGGCCAGGGAGAGGGAGTCTGATCTGAGTTGTCTGTTAGACTGATGGGGTTTGACGAGGGATCTCAGGATCGGCGGGCCTTTGCCTTGCATTATTTTGTGTGAAATGCAAAGGGTCTTAAAGGTGATCCTTTCCTTAATCGGGAGCCAGTGTAGGCTTTTGAGGGCCGGTTTGGCGGAGCATCTGGATGTGGTCCCGGTTAGGAGTCTGGTAGCCGCGTTTTGGGCGTATTGCAGTCTGTTAATGACCGATGCAGGGGCCCCTAGATAAAGGGCGTTTCCGTAATCTAGTCTGGAGTTCACCAGCCCCTGCATGAGCAATTTCCTGGACTGGAAGGGGATCAAGTGGAGGATCTTCCGCGCTATTTGAATGAGACCGAAGCAGATGCCTGTGGTTTTTCTGGCCTGGGCTTTAAAGTTGAGCTCTTGGTCCAACCAGATACCAAGGCTCTTGACTTCTGATTTGGGGGTGGGAGGTGATCCCATGCAGAGTGGCCAAGAGAGGGAAGGAGGGAGTTTGCGTGGGTTTCCCAGGAGGAGGATCTCGGATTTCTCTCCGTTTAATTTCAGGCGTGATTCGCACATCCAGTGGAAGATGTTCTCAAGACAAGCTGCCAGGTTGTCCAGGCTTTTACTCGACTGGTTTAAGGACACCACCAGTTGGGTGTCATCGGCATACATGACTGTGTTTATGCCGAATGGGGCTATAATGTCCTCTAGGAGGGACATGTAGACGTTAAAAAGTGTGGGGCTCAGGGAGGAGCCCTGGGGGACCCCACACTGGAGAGGAAGAGCTCTGGACATAACTGTGCCATCGGACACCTGAAAGGTTCTGCCTTCAAGGAAGGATTTGATCCAGGACAGGGCGGGGCCTGAAACTCCTACCAAGCTGAGCCGGTGGATGAGGATGGCATGATCCACCGTGTCGAAGGCGGCACTCAGATCGAGGAGGATCACTGCCACTGATCCTCCTGCGTCTATGATGGTTCTTGCCTCCTCGACCACGGCTAGTAGTGCGGTGTCTGTTCCTTGTCCAGGTCTAAACCCTGTCTGGGATTGGCGCAGGAGATTGTTGGTTTCCAAGAAGAGGGATAGTTGGTGGTTGACAATTCGTTCGGCCACTTTGCTGATGGCCGGGAGGAGAGAAATGGGTCTAAAGTTGGATAGGTCCGTTGGATCGAGGTGGGGCTTTTTAAGAAGTGCCCTGACTGTAGCTTTCTTCCAGTTGGCTGGAACAATGCCTAGTGCTAGGGAAGCGTCAATCAGGTGGGTGAGTGGAGGGGCGACAGTGGCGGCGACCAGTTTTAATTTGCTCATAGGAGCTGGATCTGATGGAGCCCCGCTCTTCACGGATTGTAAAGTGGTCAGGAAATGTTCTGTGGTGACCTGGGAGAATGTTTGGAGGCGTGGAGCCTCTGCATAAGGGGGGGTGGGGGGTTAGCGGGAGTTGGGAGGTAATGGGAGATGGGAGGGATTTGAGGATATTATTAATTTTTGTTGCAAAGAACTCAGCTAGCTGGTTGCATCTGGTGCCCGATTGGTCTGGTGTGGGCAAAGGGTCTGGGGTTTTAGTGAGAAGGCGAACGATGCGATAGGTTTCTTTGGCAGAGTTAGCTGCAGCTAATATTTTTTTCTCGAAGAAGGTTGCCTGGGTGTTTTTTATAGAGGTTTTGTAGTGCTTCATGGCGGACCTGTATTCGTTTTTGCTTTCAGTCACCCAGTCCTTTCTCCAAAGGCGCTCGAGCTTTTTGCACTTTTTCCTGAGTTGTCGTAGTTCTTGGGTGAACCACGGAGATTTGGGGGTTTTCTTCTTACTGGGGAGGGGTTTGACGGGAAGGATAGCATCAAGGGATTGATTGATCCAGCCGCGTAGTTGAACGTCTGCTCTGGAGGGGTCTGGGTCCAGCACTGGTGAGGTAGAGGCAAGTGCTTGGGCCCAAGAGGCCGTATCCAGTTTTTGCCACGGGCGGGATGGTGCTTGGGGAGGAGGTCTCTCCGGTGCTTCAGCCGAATGTTGAAGCTTAAAGGGGATTAAGAAATGGTCTGACCAGGGGACAGGTATGGGGGTATTCACGACTAGTCTCGTGAGGTTAGTAAATATAGGGTCCAACAGGTGGCCCTTAGAATGGGTAGGCTGGTTGCTTTTCAAGTGGAGATTAAGGGAGGCTAGGTCTTCTTTAAGGTCGACGGCTGTTTTGTTTGTTTGGTCGTCGAAATGGAGATTTAGGTCTCCTAAGACAGTAAAGTTAGGGGTCAGGCAAGCAAGAGAGGAGATGGATTCCACAAGGGAGTTGCAGAAAAGTCGTTGCTGTCCTGGGGGACAGTAGACTAATATCCCCGAGAGGGTTGTGGATGGTGGCAAGTGGATAGAGAACTGGGCATTTTTACAGTCCTGAATTGGGCTGTCCTTAAAATAGCAAGCCAGGTGATCACGGTAGATGATTGCTATCCCACCTCCAGTCCCGGAGGGTCTGTCCTGGTGTTTGATAAGGTAGCCCGGGGGGAGTGTTTGGATTATGTCTGGGTCAGAGTTGGGGTTGATCCAAGTTTCGGTGAGAAAGAGGATCTCGATCTCAGAATCCTGCAGGAGCATGTTGATTTCTGCTTGGTGTTTCGGGAGGGATCTGCAATTGAGTAGAGCCATATTGAGCCAGCGTGGTTTCAGGGGGAGTCGTGGAGTGAGCCTATATGGACAGTTTGCGCAGCAGGAATGTCCATCCTTTAGGGAGATAATGCTGCGATAGGGAGCGGAGGGAGAGCCCCTGAGTTTGAGGAGGGTTTCCTGGGTATATCTCAGGGGAGAAGGTGTGGCCGAAGCAGGGGTCCTGGGCTCAGGGCTCGGTCTGGCGCAGACGGGCGCATACGGGCTTGCCTTAGGCGTGCCTGCGGCGCTCCCGCTGCGCTCATCCGCTGCGCTTCCGGCAGATGCACATGGTTTATGCGGAAGGAAGAGGGTGGAGGGGAGGGGGCGTGGCCTGAAAAGGGGCGTGGCCTCTGTCCTCGCCGGTAATGGCGTCAGGAGGAGTGTTCAGGTCAGGCTTCGCGGCAGCGCTAGAGTCCGCTGCGCGGGCCGATCAGGGGCGAGCAAGTGCACGGAAATGCTTTCCAAGCGTGGTGAGTTTAAAAACACAAAGTTAAGTGACAATAGATTTTGTTTTTAAAAATAGCGCAAATTCGCACCCCGGCTTCTGCCTCAGGAGATAGGTTGCTTGTGGTTATGGTGCTTGTAATCAGCGTCTTTTGTACCAGCGGCAGTGGGCGTGGCCTGAAAAAGGTGCGTGGCCTCTGTCCTCGCCGGTAATGGCGTCAGGAGGAGTGTCCAGGTCAGGCTTCGCGGCAGCGCTAGAGTCCGCTGCGGGGGCCGATCAGGGGCGAGCAAGTGCACGGAAATGCTTTGCAAGCGTGGTGAGTTTAAAAACACAAAGTTAAGTGACAATAGATTTTGTTTTTAAAAATAGCGCAAATTCGCACTCCCGGCTTCCGCCTCAGGAGATAGGTTGCTTGTGGTTATGGCGCTTGTAATCAGCGTCTTTTGTACCAGCGGCAGTGGGCGTGGCCTGAAAAAGGGGCGTGGCCTTTGTCCTCGCCGCTAATGGCGTCAGGAGGAGTGTTCAGGTCAGGCTTCGCGGCAGCGCTAGAGTCCGCTGCGCGGGCCGATCAGGGGCGAGCAAGTGCACGGAAATGCTTTGCAAGCGTGGTGAGTTTAAAAACACAAAGTTAAGTGACAATAGATTTTGTTTTTAAAAATAGCGCAAATTCGCACTCCCGGCTTCCGCCTCAGGAGATAGGTTGCTTGTGGTTATGGCGCTTGTAATCAGCGTCTTTTGTACCAGTGGCAGTGGGTGTGGCCTGAAAAAGGGGCATGGCCTATGTCCTCACCGGTAATGGCGTCAGGAGGAGTGTTCAGGTCAGGCTTCGCGGCAGCGCTAGAGTCCGCTGCGCGGGCCGATCAGGGGCGAGCAAGTGCACGGAAATGCTTTGCAAGCGTGGTGAGTTTAAAAACACAAAGTTAAGTGACAATAGATTTTGTTTTTAAAAATAGCGCAAATTCGCACTCCCGGCTTCCGCCACAGGAGATAGGTTGCTAGTTTTTCTGCTTTGTGGGCAGACTCACATTCCAGTATGTCTTCTATGCCTGTACACCCGTGATTGCAGTTGTTCTGAGTCTGTAGCTTCTTGTAAATTGTATCCACCCCCTCCAACTCAGAAACTGCAAGAGGAAATCCATCATGGAGATGAAACATTTTTGTTTGCACCACCTGAATAGGGTGCCTCAAATATGTCGACACCCAGTTGTCACTTAAGTCCTTAAAATGTCCCTGACTAAAAGCACAGGGAGATGATATGCTTCTGACAAAATAAAAGTGGTTGGTCAAGTGAGCAGGACTAGTTTCTCCTAGATTCTTCTTTTCTGTAACAGTAACTCAGAGGAGAATAATTTAGAGAAGCGAGTTCATCTAGCGATCAATAACTTTGGTATAGATAGTAATTAAATCAGAAAGATCACAGTGAAAAAATACTTTGGGTACTGTTGTTTTACTTTAAAATCTCTCATAATCATTATTTTAGTATCACACAGGAATTAAAACATACATCTTTGAGGATGTTCATCTTCAGTGAGTCAACAGCAAAATTATTTCTAAGCTGATATTAAGAGCAATTTACTGCAGTGCTAGACTTGATATTACAAATAGTAGCCCTAGTCCAGCCTTCTATACAATACCTTAGTTTCTATAAGGGCCTGACTTTAGCCAACCTAGCTTGTTCTGTCCTCAACATGATTTTTAAAGGGGCAAACGAGGGGCCAAAGATAAAACTGGTGAGGCCACCTACAACGGGCTATCATGAAGATTTTGTACATGTGCGATTTTATATATATGTTGTTGCAGGGATTCTGCATAGGCACAGAACTATGTTTGGGACCATAAAACCTTAGTAGGCAGGGACTGAGTCATCCTACCACCTTAGTACCTGTGTGCCCCGACCGGCTATAGTGTCTCACTTGCCCTCCTACTCACTCACAGAGGAACAAGTGATTCGACACCCCAGAACACAACACTCCTGACCCTCTCAGGAATAGCAGTTACAGGACGAACCCTTTTGCTCTCACACTTGTACTGGTCCACAGTAAGATCTGACAGGGACATGAGAAAAGTTTAAAATGTTTATTTCAACTATCGTGCTCTATTATGCAGTATACGTGCCACAATAAGTAAGAAAATGCCTAACAAAAATACAGTCAGCATACTAACCATAAATCATAAAAGGAGCTGTCAATATATAAGACAGGGTAGTGTAACCCCCTCCCCTTCTACAAAATAAAATGATTATATATCAGAAGATCTCTGGGTGTTGGCACCAGACCCTGTACTTTAGCATACAAAGATGAACGTTATACATCTCACGTGCTGTAGCGATCTTTTCCCTGGAAAGATTCCTCTCCAAGTGTGTGTTGTTACCTATCTGTGTATACCTATATCACCTGCTGCATTTGTACATTTTGTCTAGGTGCTATGGTGGCCAAAATTGACTGGATCTAACTGCAGCTCTTCTTTGTTTTCCACCATTAGGTATTCACCAATGAGAAAGCTGTCTGCATTACTTAAAGAAATTCAATGCTGTGCGCTACAGATGTACATTTAAAGCATTGAGGAAGGCTGATTGCCGAAATGCGTTTGCATAAATAAATGGACATTGTATATCACCCAGTGGGTGCTCCCCTTGGAGCTTTGATATGAATCGTGAGTCCTACCATCACGTTTGAAGGCACCCGCCTTAAGAGTGTGGCAGACCAGGTGGGGTCGGAGCTGTGATGTAATTTTCTGCCAGAACCATCGCTGAAGGACGATCTGCCGACCGAGGTCGTCGGTTATACAAACCCGTGGTGAGGCGGGCATCAGACCACTACCAGCAGATTTTATCTGGTGTACCAGCTAGCGGCAGGGCGAGGGGTGTACAGCGCAGGACGACATTGTTATAGTGGGAAAGGGAAAGGTGCAAGAAGAGACTGGTATGCAGGACACGGCAAAGTGTGGAAATAAGGACTATGATTTTGTACTCACCAATTGTGGAAGAATTGTTTCTTGGAACATCTATGTCGAACATATTTATTATTATAAAGTACAGAGACAATGTCTTTCCAATATGGCGGCTGAAATTGACGGAATCTAACTGCAGCTCTTCTTTGTTTTCCACCAATATGTATTCACCAATGAGAAAGGAATCTGCATTACTTAAAGAAATTCAATGTTGTGCACTACAGATGTACATTTAAAGCATTGAGGAAGGCTGATTGCCGAAACGTGTTTGCATAAATAAATGGACTTTGTATATCACCCCATGAGTACCCCCCTTGGAGCTTTGATATGAATTGTGAGTCCTACCATCACGTTTGAAGGCACCCGCCTTAAGAGTTCGGCAGACAAGGTGGGGTCGTAGCTGTGAGATATATATATATATATATAAATATATATATATATATATATATATACATATATTATATATATATATATATATACACACACACACACATATACATATATACACACACACACACACACACGCACACACCTATACACACACACACACACACACACACACACACACACACACACACATTGGGTCTCTTATTGGCAGAGGTATCCACTCTGTCCAAGTAGCAACCACAATCCTAGTCAGGGTAAGCTAGACACACACTTTAAATTAACCTGTGCTCAGCCTCTGGTAGGTTAGCTCAGAGCAGGCAGGCTTAATTTAGGAGGCAATATGTAAAGTATTTGTGCAACACCCACACACAGTAACACAATGAATACTTTACAAAACGATTCCACACAGTTTCAGAACAATAGAGAATATTTATCTGAGTACAACAAGACCAACATTACAAAAATCCAATCAGTAGAAGTCAAGGTATGGTTTGTTTTTTGAAGAAGAAAATGCAAAAACAGTGCTTAGTAGTCAATAGCACTAAAAGGTTACTTGAGGTCGCAAGGAGCTGGGGTAAATCTAAAGTTCAGGCCAACCGCGATGGAAAGCAGACTGGCTACGAGACTCATGCAGGTCCAGCTGAAAATGTACCTTGGATGGAGCAAAGTGTTGACGCTGAGGGCATGATGCATCAAACCTTTCCACATTGGGGGGTCACTGTATCATTATCGAGCTCTGCTGAGATGCAGGCAATGCGTCCTCATCGCGCAGAGCTGTATCATTGGTCCACGCAGGCTTTGAACCACTGTAATCGAACAGCCTCCGCATCAGCGTCGGAAGGTGAAGCATCAGTTCCAAATGGAGCAGTGGTGACGATGCATCGGTTTTGAAGCAAAACAGCTGCAAAACCTACTTCTGAGGCCCAGGACTGGAGGGGCACCTCAGGCAAATGTAGGGCTCACAGATTGCATAGTCCAGCAGGATTGCAGGAATTATTTTGTGTCCCTGAGTCTTCAGGAAGCAGGAGGCAAGCCAGCAAGCCCTTGGAGTCACTCTGTGTTCAAGTGAGATGGGTCCAGTCCTTGTCCTTAGAAGGGCAGCTCAGCAAAGCAGAGAAGCATTTTCTCAGAACAGTCAGTCAAGGCAAAGTGGCACTCCTCACAGCACAACAGTCTTCACTTTGCAGAGTTCTTCCCAGGTCCAGTAGTGTACTATCTTGGTAGAGTCAGAACCCCAGTACTTATACCCAAAAGTGCCTTTGATGTAGGTGGTGACTTCAAAGGAACTCTTGTCAGTGCACACGGATCCCTTTCAACCCAGCCCTCTCTGCCAGGCTATCTGTTGGGGATGAATCAGCGCTTTGTGTGTGGACTGTGCACTACCTATTAAAGTTTAAGTGTCAGCCCCTCCCATTTCTCCCTGCTCAGGAAGACCTATCAGAAAGCAGATGAGTTGTCAGAATGCAGATGAACCTCACCTCCTGTGTTTGAGGCTGTCTAGACGGAATGCACAAAGTGTAGCTGTCACCCAGCCCAGATGTGTATTTGAGACAGGCTGCAGGTACGCAGAGCACAGTTCAGAGCAGAGAAATGTCCACTTTCTAAAAGGGGCATTTCTAAAATAGAAATGTTAAATCCAACTTTACCACTAAAGCTTTACCATTCCAAAGATATAAAACATGATTTGGCTACTCTTTTCTAATCCAGAATTACAACTCAAAAATGTTTTAAGGAATTCCTATTTTTAGCCTAGAAGTAGAGTAAGCCTCACAGTATTGACAAATGAATTTAGCTGTTTGTCACTACCAGGACATGTAAACCTTTAAAGTACATGTCCTACCTTTTACATACACAAAACCCTGCCCCTAGGGCTATTTAGGGCCTACCTTAGGGGTGATCTTTGTGTAATGAAAGGGGAGTTTAAGGCTTGGGAAGTGGTTTTAAATGCCATGTTGAAGTGGCAGTAAACTGCAAGCACAGGCCTTGCTACAGCAGGCCTGAAACAGGTTCGAAACTCGAAAGGCTATTTGTGTGGATGGCACAACAGGTGCTGCACGCCCACTAGTTATATATGGGGAAACAGTGGTTCTTGCAGACAATTTATTAATAGTTAAGCTTAATAGCATTTAGTTACTGTCCCATGTGAGTACTAAACACACCTATATTTTTCCTCATTTTATTGGTGTGCACTCCACAAAATCTGGCTTGTGAACCATAAGCCCTGATTAACCCTGTAATGCTAATATACTTGCATTCTTGCTTTTCTTATTCATCCTCTGCTTAAGTCATTCTTCTATTCTTTTCTTTTAGGTGTCTCTTATCTCTAGGTCCTGATGAGACCCCATATTGTTTTTTCTGCTTGCATTAAAAACAAACCTTTATCAGCCTCTTCAAAAATAAGACAGAGGCCCCTATATAGATATTGTTATAAGGTTGTTTTCATGTATTAAGAAACCATGTTGTATATTGCAATTGGTCACTACTGTTATGTGGTTTCCCTTTTTTCACATGGGACACAGAGCACCTTGATATATTACTTTTTCAAATACAACATTATGCAAACCGTATCTGTTTTCTAGACTATGCTTTTCTTTCGACATCCTACTTACAGTAACTAAATGCTGTTATGCTTCTTTTTATTAACTACTAATACGTTTTCTGCAAGAACCGCTATTTCACCATATATATTGTATGCCCTGGTTCACTGTGAGTAAGGTGGCCCTTGTGTCCTGGATACAGCAGGCACACTAGTATAATTTAGATTACAATCCTTGCATATATGGTATATCACTTTACAAGGGAGTTAAAAGTAAACTGAATATGCCAATAAGGTATAAACCAATGTCACCATGTTTAGGGGAGAAGTACATGAACTTTTGCACTCGTTAGCAGTAGTAAAGTGCTAAGAGTCCTAAGGCCAACAAAAGGATATAGCAAAAAGTAGAGGTAAGCTGGTGAAAAGTTGGGGGAAGACCACCCTACGGATGACAGGTGTAACATATATATTTTCACCGAAAGGTTAAAGGAATGTTATAGTTAGGTGAAAATGTCAGTTAAAACGCCCTGTTTTAAACTAACAAAACCACTGAAATTCATCATTTATAGTCACGTCAAGTAACTATAACTCGTGCCCTGAAGTGACTATAACTCATGCCCCTCTCATGCACAGTGTTGTCACCAATATTGTTATTTCAGATGTAGCAGTGATGTTATCAATGATGTCATAGAAAATGTCATGAGTGATGTAATATGGCAGTGCTCAGACCTTTGGTTATTTCAGTGAATTTCTAAGTTTAAAAAGATGCAAATTAAGGTATTATTTCCATACATAACTATAACATCACTTTAACCTCTGTTTTTGTCAGTGAATTTCTAGGCTTAAAAAAGTAATATTTTCCTACCATACATAGTGCCAACCCCTTGCAGCGCACAGCCTTTGGCCACGCCCTGCGTCCAACCCCTCACAGGCAGCCAACCCCTTGCTGCACTCCGTCTTCGGCCAACCACTGCTGGTGCCGTACCCCGACGCTGCACACGAGCCATACCCCCATGGGTGTGCATGGCTGAATATAAGGGATCTCATTTTAGGTAAGACTGAGCTACTGACTTTGTCAAAGAGTCCGAACACCAAAATTTAAAACTTCATGAAGGGGTCAGATAATCAACAAATATAAAGCACAGGTGTTGTCTTTGTCAAAAATGATCAATTATTATAATGAAATGTATTTTTCATTAGGTCACACAATTCAATGTTTAATAAAAGTGATTGTGTTTAAAAAACACATCTTTGAGTCTTTTTGAACATTTTTCAAACTTCAAAGTGCAGCTACAGAACCAAGTACAAGGGGGCTCTGCACTCCCTCCTCTCAACATTAAAAAAACATCTTAGAGGTCCTCCTGTCCCTTATAGTAGTCCCTACCAGGCTCCCAAACTGTAAATAACAAGCCCCCACAGGTCATTAGGGGTCGCTCCTTGCATGGAGCAGTGAATAATAAATTAGCAGCTCCTGCCACTCATTTATTATTATTTTTTTTATTGTATTTATATTTAGGGTGTTCCTGTGCCCACCTGGGTCACCCAGATCTTTATTTTGTGTTGGAGGCTTTGGGGGGAGCACTAGCCGGGCAGATGACACCTGAAATGACATCATTACAGACATCCCTGTACTTCATAGTGAATCACTCCCGTTATCCTCTTCATGGCACTCTCTCGGTCTCTTTTTTGAGACACTCTTTTTTCTTCATATCTTTCTGAAACACCCAACCTGCATATCCCACAACTAATCTCTTTCCTCTCCTGCATCCTCTTTTCACTCTCTCCTGCATGTACTTTCTTGCATCTCCTCCACTTCACCAGTCCTTTAACACACAATACAGCCACTCATCTGTACACACTGCATTTTGTTTAACTTTCACTCTGTCAGTATTTTGATAGCTGTGCACTTCCTACACACAGTTTCACATTTCACAATTACAATTGACACACCAGACTATTGCTCTGTGCGCTCTAAAGAGAGGCCAAGAATTGGATGGGCATGTATTCCGAACCCCTTGATGGCCAACTGACAGTCACTGTGAGAAAGTCACACACCATTCGACCTGAACTCCAGAGCTCCCTGTTGTTGCCTGTTATAAACACACACCCACAACCTAACCTCACACAGATACATCAAGGCGGCTTTTTTCCCAGTATGCCCTATACATGAGTAATGTTACATGAATAGACTACAGAAACAATCCATCCTGCAAAAAGCAGATACTCTCAGGAATGCAAGAGTAAGTGAAATGTAAAAAGAAACTACATCGCCGTTCCAGTCTAAGCGCACAGTGTCTGTTTTTGCTAGTTCAGGCTGTCACCCGTGCTGGGGTACAAGAAGGGGCAAGGCATTTACAGATGGGGCACCAACAGAACTCCCCACTCCCCCACCCAGCAATGCCACCACACTGCACCACCCCCAATGACCCCTGAAGGTATTATGGAGGGTACTGTTTGACAGAAGCATGCAGGTGTTTGGACAAATAATACCATATATGAATGTGTGAGCGACAAACAAAACTTTGAACAGTCAGGTATTTTTTGAGAGCGGGAATAAATAACTCAGTTTATTTACTAACAACCTCGCCTTGACTGCGGATGATTGTGCTCGCTCTGTGATCCCATACATAACATCCTTTTGTCAGTGTTCTCTGCACAGCGTAAGCCCATCAGCTTCAATACACACTTCCCCTGTAAAGGCTCCCCACAGATTTAACAAGCCCAAGATGGACATTCTGGCCAGAACACCAAGTCCTGCTGGAAGTTATTGTTAAATGCTATTTTGAAAAACTCTAAATGGCCGTCATACGTTGTCCAATTTTCTTTTCTATGGTTTCTTTTGTTGTGGTACTTCATCAATTTGTGTTCGAGTTTTCGGAAACACTTTTCCAGCTGTAGTTCGTTAGGCGAATGTTTCATCCTGAAAGATGCTGTGAGAGGGATGGATTTACAATGTCCCCCATTTGCTCGGATAATGCATCTCCTTTCAGCGAAGTTGTGTTCCCTGCTACCTAGGAGTGATCCAAGCGTGCAGGAAATTTGCATTGGTTAGAATGAATCTACCTTTGATACTTTTCAGAAGTCTGAGCATGTGGGGGAGGATTATATTAGGAGAGAAAAGAGTAAATATGCTTGAAGTTGGATGGAACATGGTGCTGCAAAACCTTTCTGTATGCACTTTCAATACACCGAGATGCATCCGTCTCATTGGTGAGATGCTGTCTTTCTGTGTTTAGGTGTAGCATCAAATATTTCATATAGCACTAATATGTAGGGTTCCCAGGCATATTTAAATGCTTCGGTAACTGTAAACACATTATACTGCATTGCATTGCACTGTCTGATAGTGTTTGTATAATGCTTACTGCCCTGTGTGAGGTGCTGAAATGCTGGTCTGCGCGGGTGGCACCCCACACCGCATGGGTCTATGGTTGAAAGAGTGGTGTCTTTGCTTTGAGCCTCCATGGGAAATGTTTACATCTGGTGCCTGGTGATCACCGTGGGCCATTTGTCGTGTAATGAGATGCAGCACTTAGCGCTGTGATGGTGATAGATGAGGAACTGTGATAAATGTTCTTTTTTTTTCAGAAATGCATTTTGATGGCAGCTGTGAATATCTCTGCAATTCCCTCAATTAAGTTGATAGAGTATTTTTTTATATTCTCAATCCAATTTCTTATGCTGACTGTTGCCTCGTTGATCTGTAAGTGGTAACGGGCATCAATATTAAGTGATGGCGAATCAGAGACCTACCCAAATCGACTGTGTGTTACAATCCTTCTTTGTATGAGTGCCATAATGAGATGTCAATGGAAAAGATTTACCAAGATCCTTTTTGTCACTATACAATGTCAGTGCTTACAGTATATGACTGTTTGCGACCTGGAGGGTGGAATTTGTTAGGGTCCCCATTGGCCCGATCACTTTGGTCTCAACAGGCCTGGCTGGCTAGTACTGAGTGGTTATTTAAGCCTGCTGGTATAGCCTGTATCTGTGCCATGCAGTTGTCAGCAAGATTCCACATGTCCTTTCATACACTGTATGCCTACCCCATGACAAAGAGGGATCATTTAATTATTAATTGGTATATGATATAAAGTGGGGACATATATTATATTATATCATTGATACAAGGAAGAACATCATATTTGGTTTAGCTGTCCTTCATTTTTTGATTAGAGGTAGAAGGTAGGGTAGAGATATCTTTTGTTTGGGGGGGGTTATGGTGATAGTCCCATACGTCCTTAGACTGGTTGTGCATCTTCAGGTGCAGAGCGGCAGGGGGTACTTCTAGTGTTGACTGTAGAGGCACAGTTATTTTATTTCATCTGCATTTCAAGGTCTCTGTGAGGTTATGTCAGATGGAGCTCCACATTTTATGCTGAATACCTGTCAGTGTCATCTTGCTATGGTGTGCTGGACCATACATTCTACCTATCGCAGCTGTGCTTATATTGACACAATGTTATTGTTCAGGATGTATCACCAAGCCAGCAGTTAAAGAAATATTCTTGGGAAAAACAATGTCTTCACCTCTCTTTTGAACTTTGAATGTTCCTTGATGCTGCAAATCTTGGTCGGCAATGAGTCCCAGAGTTTGGTGGCTCCTACCGAGAAAGCAAAGCCTCTTACTGAAAGATAAACCCTTGCTGCTCTCTTGGTGGGCCTTGTCACGAGGCACTGTTTTTTCACAATGTGTTTGCTCTGAAGATTGAACATCCTAAAGTATACAAAAAAGTGAGGGATGGAATGCTTTAATTAATCTCACCCACTGGTAATCACTGGGGTACGCATCCTAGTCCATAGTTATTTTGTCCATTATGCCACCTCAGATTGGACTCAGCCATATGCAAATCAGTCATGACATTGCTCTAATGGGAACAGTCCAGCCCGAAGTGCCAGGCCAGGTCCTTCCTGAACCAAACACAAGCAACCCATGACCGATTTCGTCTAGTGAGGGCTCATCAGACAGATACAGCTTGCTTTCAGTAAGTCCAGAGATTAGTTCAAGCATTACATCCATCATATTGTTATTGATGTCTTAAGATGCACACAATCAAGTTCTTTGTGTGGCCATGTGTGATTGTTAATGTATCCATTTAAGTTCTTGGTGTGATAGGTGGCATGCACGGATATTACACTAGGTATGACAGTGCCTGTTCCTGTCCGGTACTCCACATTCTCTGCTTTTTCTCGCAGGCCACACCAGGACCGAATGCTATTCAACATGGATCATGTACAAATAAGGTGTTCGGGGCTCATGGCGGTGATTTTCCCTTTGCTGTCAGATAATGGGTTCTGCGGTCCTTTGTTGGGGTTAAAACAAGGTCCTCTTGCAGGGGCGGTTGCTGCCACTCCGAGGTGGGGGGCTGAAAAAATATATATAAACGTACCTTTCCTGACTACTGCCGCAATCTTCTGCTCCTGCGCCTCACTGCTCCTCCCTTCCCGTCCCGGCACTACAATTGCCATGGACACAGGCTCCCAGACCGCACCCAATCCCAGCGCATCTCCCAGCATAAGAGAAGCACTGGGAGTGGGCCCGTTTTGGGCTCCAGCGGGGTCTGTGAGCCTGTGCCCTGAACACTAGGATATCTCCAAGGAACATCCTGGGCACATCCAAGTGCGCACCACGGCAAACCAAACTGACATGCACACTTTTAGTTCCTAGCACCACTCCCACCCTCCCTCCCCAACTGTGTGACGCTGTGGCATGGCCCCACCCTGCCCTCTACTCTGCAAACTGGAAGTAAAAATAAAATGACAATAAAATAGTTTTATTGACATTTTTGTTTCTTCTGACTGCTGCATTTCAGTGGTGGGCAACGCTCCTCCGCCATAGCGGAGGAGCCGCCCCTGTCCTCTGGCGCAGTCGACTCACTGCTGGTGTCGACCTCAGCGGTTACTGATGAGCTGCTCAAGCAAACCGTATTGAAATGTGTTTGCAGTTGCTAGAACTGCCTCTTGCACCCTTCCCTTTCATTTAGCACTCAATCAAATTAATTTACTTTGAGTCGTCAAACCATAAAATCAGTACAATACAAAATCATCATGTTCACAAAAATGTTACACAACAATGAAAAGTTTAAGAAGAAAAATAGCCATACAAATAACCAAACACGCGAATCTAATGATGAAAGGAAAGGACGAGCGCAATACAAATAATCTAGCTCTATTTAGCTAAGTGAAAGTATCCTCCAATTCTCATAAATACTTTTGTGTGCCGCCCTATTAAGATCCATTAAGTTTCTGAGCCGCGTCATTAAGTTTTTCTTGGAGACCTCTTTATGGCATGGTTGACTGGTGTGGTATCTAATTCTTCAATGCCCTCATCAATATATTTCCAACTACTCCATGAAAAGCTCAATCTTACCCTAATTGAAAAAAGTAGATTGTAAGAGAAGCAAACAAAGTCTGCGTGACACCATCAATATTAAATCAGGGAGCAAATGCATAAACCATTGGATATTTTGAAATGAATGGAGACAATAACACATTTTGGGTACCAGAGACCTCTCCCTGGCGCTGCAGATGCTGCGGATGCCCGTGTTCACTATGCGATACCAGCATAGGGCTTTAGAACTTGTTAAAGGGTGCATCCAGTTTTGAGAGGACCTACATCCATAAGGTTCACCAACATCCAACATTCTAGAATGTTGCTTTGTTTGATGATGTCATTTGGGGTTTGAGCTGTTTTTGGCGACATCATTCACTGGACGACGCCTTTAAGGTTCCCTGTACATTTACCAATGCAAGCATGCTCGCAAGAACACTCAGTCAGCCATGTTGAAATGTATGGTTAAAAGGTATTTTAAAAACTCCCAGTGGCAGCAGACACTTGTTTCATTCTTGAT
Source organism: Triturus cristatus (assembly GCF_964204655.1). Classification (NCBI taxonomy): domain Eukaryota; kingdom Metazoa; phylum Chordata; class Amphibia; order Caudata; family Salamandridae; genus Triturus; species Triturus cristatus. The sequence goes on from NC_140595.1 coordinate 666,902,147, forward strand.
TCCCTGCTTATGTTTCTTTACTTTTATGTCTTCTTGGATTTCTCAGGGGGCGCTCAGGAAAGGCTGCTTCGGCTGTATGTTCTCACGCAGAGGATATTCGCTGTAAATGCTGTGGGTGAAATGAGGAGATATACAATATTCATCATTTGCTGGGATAGCGGATGCGCCTTCAGAGAGGTTTTATTTCCTCCTAGCCCGGCCTGATCTTGGAGTGCTGGGGATGCATGCTGACTGCAGTGAATCCTATTCTGATGGTTTGTGGGTGGATCAGGTGGCTTTTTATAGAGATTGCATGAGAAGAGCAGGATTATGGTCGGTCGTATAGGAATGTATGCGCGCGAAGGCAGAGGTAAAATGGAACCGTGAAGCGGCGCTGGACACATCTGCAATATGAATGAACTCCGCTGCATTCCACTGGGAGCCGTGCAGGAGATTCAATGGTGTGCGGTTTTGTTTATGTACATCACATATTGCTTTGTGTAGTGCCGATATCTTTGCTTTAAGGCTAGTTCAGAGATAGAAGTAAAAAAGAACTAAAACTTTGCATCAAGAGATCCTCATCAGAAGATTTCCTCTTATATGTTAGTACACATTTCGGCTTTAAGTGGGCCGGGTCCTGCCGGTGCTCAGCTCCGGCAGTTCTAAAAAGCAGCCGCCAAGACGGGTCACTATCGGGCTCTCCAATTTTGCTCTCACCCTCAGGGTGAAAAAAAATCTGAACTCTGCAGCAGTGCCGCCCTTCACTGCTTTTGATTTAACTTCAAAGAGACTCGTTTTGGTTATTTCAGTCTCATCATTTCAGAACTGAAGCATTTTCAGTATTACATGCAACAAAGCCGTGGTTGTTGCTTTTTGTTTCTTATGCAACTAACAGCCATTGATAAAGCCAATAGACCCGTCTTATTGTAGGTATTATGTTACTTGTTGCATTATATATCAGGAGCCAACGACAGAAACTGCAAAATACCAGTTGGGTGGCACACTATGCTTAGCACAGGTTTTTAGCTTTTGTCTTTTTAAGCCACGTCCTTAATTACACCAGACACACCCCTTTGAGAAACCCCCAGGTTTTTCATCCCACTTAAAACCCTGATTACTGGATTGTATCAAACTGTGCAATCTTAGTTCAGGATATTCCATTCACTTTTCCATGAGATCCAGGAATCTACCAAAGAGGAGGGAGATCTTTTTAGGTTCTTCTGACACGGAGGTAGATTTGCATGTAATCCATATTCCAAATGCCTGGTAATTAATGCAAGTTTATTTAAAATAGAAACTCTGAGTCGATTTGTGACTAAGAGGGTCATTTATAGTTTGATGGAGAGGGAGAGACACCATAAACCAGCAGGACTCCTACCTTGACACGTCTCTTGTTCCCATGCACTGTTTAGAGGTGGTGAGACCACCAGTGTCACCGGTTGGCTCGACTGTCTAAAACCTGTAACCGGTACACCACCCAAAACAAGGCTTCTGCCGTAAGAGCATCAGAACCCCCACCCTGTTTACGGCGGTGCTCACGACATTGATTTTTTTCTGTCTGGGCCTACCTAGTTATTCAATGCAGCCCTGTGCATGAAAAGAAGAAAAAGGTAGCTGATGGTAACGAGAAAGCTTCCTGTGTGTTAGCAGCATTTCCTTTTGTCATACAGAAAAAAACATTGCCTAGTTCTGCCATCTGAGGAGTAACTGACCTGGGTGGAAAAAAATGTCCCTGACATACAGGTATAATTTCCTTCCCATGTGCCTGGGACTTTGTTTTTGTTTTGCATAAAAAAATCTTGATTTGGTGGTTTCTTTCTCCTGAGGCAGAGGGATTTGAGTCATAGACACAGAACATGCCATGCCCAACCCTGCAGAACCAAGAAAATTTCCTTCAAAACAAATCTGTAGACGTACCTCTTCTACCCCCAAGTCTATAAGGGTGATTCGGCCCCACTGCAGTTTATCCACTTTGAGGCCCCGTTTTGAGGAAGTTTGAACCTCCTATGTGATAATATGTGTATGACCAGGGCAGGCTTTAACAACAGTGGCGCCTGGAGCGGCAATCTTTTCGCCCTTCTCCCCAACCCCGACCTCCTCCTCGGATTCCCTCACTCCCACACAGCAAAAGTGCCGCTCATCTCTCCTTAGCCCCTCTCTCACATACATTTCATTTTTACACTTTTATATGGAGTCACCTTATGGCATAACTTACATGCTTTTTAAAATATTTTTATACTCTGTGCCTTTTTTTATGCTGTTGCTTTTGTAGGCAATTTTAGGTAATCATACAAAAAAGATTTATTACATACATTTCATTTGTTTCCAACCTCTGGGAAAGCCTGACTTTACTAATTCACTCATCTATCCCCATAAAAAAAATCTGTTCTTTGCAGCAAGCCGATCAACCCGCTGCTCTACTTTATGATGAATCAAAATTTCCACCAGACAAAATTGAGATCTCTCTGTATAAAAGGAACATTAATCACAAGAGTGCTGCCTGAAAGCTGAACCCACAAGGAACTCTGCAGCAGGTGTTTTGAAATCATAAGTTATTGATAAACACAGCGCCCCCCTGAGGTTAGTGCCCCTCCTCCAGGTCAGTGCCCAGTGCGGCGGGACCGGTCACACTGCCCTAAGGCAGGCCCTGTCTAAGACTGCCATGTGCCAGGAAGAGACAGCCAAGACAGGGTGGGCTTCCGATAACTCTCTTACATTGCGAAGCGGCTCCTGAGCACAAGATAAACCCTATCAAAACAAACAAACGGATATGTCATGCTCTGGGAACAACAAAATACTATTTGGTCCCCTATTCTTTAGGTTGTTTCTGCCCTATATCAAATGACATCTTTGCACACCCTTCAATTTTCCAATAAATTTGCCTTTTTGAAAGATATTTGATCAGTGTAGATGAACCCCCAAAAAATCTTGACAATGTAATTACTTTGTCAGACTAACCATGAGAAGGCATTGAATGTTTTGCATACATTCCTACTACATTTCTGTGGGTGAAAAAGAATGCAAGAATAATGACACTGCAGGTATATCACTGTTTTGAGAGTAGTACGGGTCGTGTCGTCATAGACAGTATGAGGTTTTATGTCTGAATATCATGAACCTTAAATTTGTCCTCAAACAATATTATAGCCATACTAAAATATCATCAATGCGACCACATATAGGTTGGGGTGAGCAAAAAATGAATAAAAAAGAAATTGGCATGCTGATTGCATTGTTCGCATAGGGCAACAGGGTGCCCAAATTGCTGGTGGTGCAGCAGTGTGGCTGGCATTGGCTTCAGGCTCTCTCCTAGAGCCGAAGCATGCCTCCTCATTGGCTACGCCGGAGCAACACCACCAGCCCCATGGTAATATTGTAATGCGGCAGCTGTTGGCTTGGCAGTGTTTTCCCGACCTCTGCTGCTGAGAGTTGGCGGTGTCCCCACCAAATTCATAATCAGCCCCTTAGTTAGGAGTGGGAGTAATAGTTCTGACCTTCCCAAACTACAACACTTTAAAATGTGGCTTGGGGCCTTATTATGACTTTGGCGGACCCGCCCCAATACCGTCAAAGCCACTAAAGACATCTCGCCAGATTATGACTTATTTTTACTCTGCCAGGCCGTTATTTGGCGGTCCCACTGCGGTGCCTTTGAAAAGTGTGATGTGAGGAAACTCTGAATATGCTTGACAGTGCAGCAGCAGCACCACCAGCATATCAGGGGCATCAGACCGCTGCGCCACCTCCAGTTACTATGGATCCCTGGCAGCAGCAGTGGTCCCGTGGCAGTCCAACTGCCACAGTTCTAGTGCAGCAGATGGACTGCCAGTCTGGCGGTCCGTGATCGTCACCATGGGTTCAGCGGTCAATTGGACTACCAAACTCCTAATAAGGGCCGTGGTTTTGAGAGGGAATAGTAAATCTGACTTTGCCAAAGTCTAACATGTTCCCCAATGTAGCTAAGCTTGAAGTTGGAATAGTATATGTGACCTCCTCAAAGTTGAACATTTCTTTGAGTGTGGCTATGCTTAGAGAGTAAATAGTAAATATGACCTACCCAATGGCCAACACTTTCACCAATGTGGCTTGGTTTGGAATGGAAGTAGCAAACGTGACCTCCACAATTTCCAACACTTTCCTCAAACTGGCTTATTTTGGATAGGGAATAGTAATCATGACCTCCCTAAAGTTTGATGACCTGATTTAGATATCGGCGGATAAGTTACTTCATCACAACGGGGAGAGATATCTTGTCCAGCGAAATCTGCATCTCATAGGATATTATGGGATTTAGATTTCGGTGCATGTGATATACTTCCCCGTTGTGAAAGAGTAACCTGTCCGCCAATATCTAAATCAGAACCGGGCACTTTCTGCCAATGTGGATAAGTGTGGACTGGGAATAGTACATGTGAGGCTCCAAAAGTCTAAGGGCTTTATTACAAGTACGGCAGCTCGCTGTGGCAATCCAACCACTGCCACATTGAAGGTCCTCCTGCAGTATTATGAGTGTGGCAGTTGTACCGCCACAGGACCACTACATCCACAAGGAATCCAGGATTCCACAGCGGTCGCACACTTGTGATCCAGTGGGCGGGTGCACCATGGCTTTGGCAGTCCTCCAGCAGATGGCACAGTGTCGGCGCCACTGGAGGACTGCCAAACTCGTAATAAGACCCTGAATCTTTCCTAAGTGTGGCTAATTCAGAAGTGGGAATAGTAAATCTGACCTCCCCAAAGTCAAACACTTTTACCAATGGGGTTAAATTCGGACAGGGAATAGTAAATCTGAAGTCCTTAAAGTTAGACACTCTCCCCATTGTGGCTTAGTTTGGAGTAGAAATAGTAAATCTGAGGTCCCAAAATTCCAACACTTTTCTGAACATGGCTTAGTATGGAGTTGGAAAGTCTAACCTCCCCAAAGAACAACACTTTCTCCAAATTGGCTTACTTCAGGGTAGAAATAGTAAATGTGAACTCCTGAAAGTCTAGCACATTCCTCAATGTGGCTATGTTTGGAGCTGTAATAGTAAATCTGACCTCCCCAAAGTCCAATACTTCCGCTAATGTGGCTAAATGTGGAATGGGATTAATACATCTGAGATCCCCAAAGTGTTAAATATTCCCATACTTTTAATTTAGGAGTTGGAATACTTAAAACAACCTTTTAATACAGTTTTTGTTCTTCTGATACATATTTAAAATGTATATTTCTATATTTAATTTTTTAGTTATCTCAAAAAATAGAGGGACTGGGGGCGTTATTAGGTCCAGCATACATGCCCCTTCGAATATGTAATGCAAGAAGGTATGCAGTTCCTTTAGTTATGCATATTTTGTAAATACATTCCTTAGGAAACACTTTATATATTAAAAGTATTGTAAAAAACAACACCTACCCTTTTAGCATAATTGCTTTTCACTCAAATTAAAATTTTCTTTTTAACGTATTAAAGTGAAAATTTTACATGTAAAACTTAGATAATGTATGTAGGTTTTTTCATATTATAATACAATATATTTGTTCATACTATAGAAACATTTTAGCATATGCATGCTTTTGAACATTTATTTTTTATTTGTATATTATATTTTTAATTAAAAAGTATTTAAAAGAAACTATTATTTAGTTTGCAATATTTTTAATATATATATATATATATATATATTATATACATTTTTTATATACAAGCAAACATTTTTTGCATTATTAAAAATGTACATGTATTCCATTTTTTTCTATCTAATGTTAGTCTTTTTTAATGCCATTTTTCTGCCATTTTCTATTACCTCTTGCTTTATTTTTTAGGCTGTCTTCTTAATTTTGGGATGTTTAAGGCTCTGCACTGTGGCTGTTTCCCTTTCCTGGTGTCTAGTTCAGGTAGGACTAATTTTGGATTTAGTGTTTTTGGGAGTTGTTACGACCACAAGTAAGTTAGGTTAGGATTTCTAATGCTATTTTTATAGGTTAATTTTAGTTACGTTTGTATTAGGTATGTTAGGTGAGCGTGGTTGACCTCATTGTACTGTGTTTATTGAATGAGACAAAACTGTTGTTTTGGTGGCTTTACATATTTTTGTTTGACAGGTTTTTCACTTGGATAGCAGAGTTTATTTTTTACTGTGGATGCATTTAATCTTTTCTTTCAAGGAAAAATATTTATTGTTTTTAACCAAAGTTAATTTTCCTTTTCTTTATTTTTCCATTTTCCTTGGAGGGCTCATTGATTTTTTGTTGAGGTCTGGATGGATTTCCTGGAATTTATTTGATGCATTAGATGTTTTAATTTTATGTCATTTATTTTTGCATTGTGTTTGGGAACTTTTTAAGGGATATTTTTTGGAAATTTGCTTTTGGGTCCTTATACTATTTACGATGACTTCAGCTATGACATTGTAAGTCTAAAATTAATATTCATTAGTTTTTGGGTGGGAAGTTTTAATTTATTGTTGTTTTTTATATTATATTATTATTTATTGCTATACTGTTGTTTTTATGTTTGAATACGTGATTGGATAATAAAAAAAAGTCTGATCATTTTAAAACATGTTACTATTGTATTTCATATTTATATACACATATACATAACTATTGCAATTTTTAGATATCATAATTGGTTTTATCATTATTTATAAACACAATCATAATTAAAACATTTTTATGTTATTTGCAATGGTTTAAAAATTGCGCTTTTCTTTAGTGTGGTGTTTTAAAAATGGTGTTCTTGTGATTGAATATAGGTATAGTGGGACTTTGTTGTTAGCAAACAATAATACTTTGCATTGCATATATGAGTTTTGCTTGTTTTGGGATGCTTGGCTAGATTTGGGTTGATATGTTTTAGTGATGCTTCTATTGTTAATTCTTGGTAATTTTGTCCTTAGTGTGTATTATGAAAAAAACAGTAGTAAATTACTCCAGATTACAGCTTGAGTAAGTCCAGCACCACAATTGAGACAACACAGGTACTGCCACACCCTCCAATAGAAATGAATGGCAGTATGAACTTGAAATAAAACCACATAATAAATAATGTAAAATTAATTTGTAAAAAATGGTTTGAATATCACTAAATATAATTTAATGTAAGAACATCTAAAAATGAAACATATTTATTATTTAATTAAAAATTATTATAATAACCTTTTTTTAAATAAAGTTATGTGACATTAATTTGAATTCAAATACAATTACATTATTGTAAATTGTTAATTTACATGGCTTTAATAGCTATAAATGCATTTAAAAAAATCCTTTTTTACTTTAGTTGGGATTATATTTTTAAATTGAAACTTCAGAACAATAATTTGTATTTAATATATTAAAATTAATTAAACATTAAGGGGCCGATCTCGCTCGGAAGGGCTCCGAACGCGATCCGGCTGGAAAAAGTACGAGCCGTACGCGTGTTCTCCGCTGTACGAGCGAGCAAGTACGATGCGAGCAACGTGAAATTTGCCAACCGAATCGTTTCCGGGTCCGAACTGCTCCGTACGTCTTGTCTGTAAGCAAACCGTGGCGTGCAATGGAGGCGATTTCCAACCGAGCCAGTACGATGAACGCGTCAGACAGCTGGATCGAGCCAGCTCGCAAAATGTCTGGGAAGCTGCCTTTGGGGGTCCGTGTCACATGCAGCCTTACGACTCGGACACAGGGGGAGTCCCATGGGTCTCCCCAACATAGGCATGTACGGTGTGGATGGCACTGACGCGTACCCTCTATTGGGGGCGCCCTTGTGCAAGGCATACCCATTCAGTCAATGGGAGCCCATGTATGCGCCGTAATACCGGCTCCCATTGACTTCCATGGGAGTCCGACCGAACCGAGTCCTGCAGCATGCGGCCGCATCGTACTTGCTCATGCGGACTGCAGGAGTCCTGCTCGGTCGGAAAACACTTTGGATCCGGCTCGGAGAGCTTTCCGACCCAGATCGGAATTGACCCCTAAGGGTCCGATTTCAATGTTGGGTGGAATTGCTTCTGCTCCACAGTGACTCCGTCCTGGGATCGACCGACACCTGTCGGCGGTCCCGACCACCTAATTAGGATGCGACCAAACACTGTTCGGTCGCAGTCCTACATTTCCCTATGGGAGCATGCATTATGTCTGTAAACCGGCAGTAATACATGTTCCCTGCATCCGTGGCAGGCACCTCAAGGGGCCTGCCAAGGGGTGCAGGGATCAACAGGGCAGGGTCCCCAATGGAGGCTGCACACTCAAGGAGGTCCTGCTGGGGGCCCCCCAAACATGCTTTCCAACATGGTTTCCATGTTGGACAGGATGGCATAGAAACCATGCTGGAAATTGTGCATTGTAATCCCAAGGGCGGAAAGGCCCGCTCTTTGGGATAACAAGTAGGGGTGGGCGGAATTTGCGAAAGTGACTTTCGCAAATTATCGCGAAAATGTTAAATATCTCCGCAAACAGGCGGAAATATCGCGAAGATGCGGAAGTTTTTTTCCTGCCTGTTCGGGGTATTTTCTGCATGGTTGCGGCTCGCCAACTTACCCATGCGGTTGCTCGCGGGCGCGGCTATCTTGTTTTCACTCTTCTCGCGGTGCATGATCGCGAGAAGAAAGACGTGATCGCGCGACGAATGACATTGCTGCGGGCGCGAACTGTCGCGAGACAGCGCAAATGGCTACCAACAATCCAACATCTCGTGGAGAACGCGACCGGATCGGGAAAACTTGTCGGCAAACGCGGGGATTCAGGTAAGGTGATCGCGCACGCGTGAGAATGTATTATTTTACAGCGCGAGCAAGAAACAAATTATCGCTAAGCTGCGGAGTGCGGAAATTTTGACATTTTCGCGCTCTCTGCGGAACGCGAAAATGTCAAATTATCGCAATTTCCGCGAGCGGAACGGAAATTTAGCCCAGGCCTAATAACAAGCTACTTCTGACTGGCTGACGGGCTCTTTGAGCCCGTCAGAACCGTCCAGTTTCAATTCCGACCAGTTGCATCTTAATCAGCCGGTCAGAATTGAAACCGACGATGGCGGTTGGAAAGCCTTCAACCAAAGGCCAGGGGCTTTCCGACCGCCATCGTAATAGGCCCCTTAACTGCTTCAGTGCTCATGACAAGCCCAGCTCATCATAACCGTCGCGGCCCACCCACGTGCGGTTGATTCCCCGCCTGTGCGGGAGAATCAATCCATGGGCGGGGTCGTGACGAGCTCAGCTCGTCATGAGCACAGCTCCACTGTGTCTCATGACGAGCTGGGCTCGTCACGAGCACAGCGCCCCCGCCGCCACCCCCCCTGCACCGTGGGGGAATTACCCCCACGTGGAAGGGGTTAAAAGAAAATTAGGTTATTAGTAATATAGCACTGTTTTTATTTTGTTATACATGTCAAATACACTTATAAAATTAAGTTACATTAGTATTTAACATATAAAAATATTTTAGTAACTTTTTTCGAGTTGAATAACTTTTGTACTTTTCCCTACACATTACCAGGCTCCACTGTCAGGATGAAGATCTCCCTATGGTACAGTATAGGGAAAATTAAAAAAGTTTGTTAAACTTTATAATACATTAGTAAACATATTTTATTTTGAATATTAATGTAAATTAATTTATATGTTTATTTTAAATTTAGAAAATAATCCAAAAAACCTACAGTCCTTGTTGCAAGGATTCTGCTTGGGAACAGAACTATGCTTGGGACCATAGAACATGGGCAAGTAGGGACTGAGTCTCCATACCACCTCAGTGTCTATGAGCCTGAGTCTGACTAGCTATAGTGCCTTACTTGCCCTCCTAAGCTTACCAGAGACACAAGTGAATTAACACCCCAGAACATAACACTTTCGACCCTCCCAGGAATCGCAGTAATTGGACGCACGCTTTCGCTCTCTCACTCGTACCTGTGCACAATAAGATAAACAAGAGACACAGAAAAAGTTTAGAATATTTATTTAACCTATAGTGCTCTAATATGCAGTATTTGTGCCACAATTAGAAAACAAATGGATATAAAAAATATTGCTAGCATGGTTAACAAACCATAATCTATGAAAAGCCCTATCATGTTATAAGACAGATAGCCTAAACCCCTCCTCCCTTCCTAATGAAGCTAAATGATTATATATCAAGGATCTATAGGATTATTGGCAGACCCCGTACCAGGTTATGTTATATGAAAAAAAAAATTATAAAGCGTGCGTCTACCCTGGGGTGTCTCGGCGTTAGCACAACTGCCGGGACTATAGATGAGACTTCATTATTAAAAATCCAGGTTTTCAGGAGCTTTCTGAAAGCAAGCAAAGAGGTTGCCACCCTAATGTGGAAGGGAAGGAGATTCCAATTCTTGCTAGCTCCTATAGCAAAGCTACTTCCTCTCCATTTTTCACTATTAAATCTAGAGAGCAACATTGTTTTTGCTCCTCTGGATCTCGAAGGGTTCTGGAGGGTTGATCTCCTTTCAAGTAATCAAGACTCCTACCATGCAGGGCCTTGTAAGTTAGGCATAGCGCCTTAAATTTAATCTGATTTCTGTTGGTCAACCAGTGGAGCTCTCTAGTTTCTTTAGAGACTGATTGAAATGTTGGAACACCTACTAGTAGTCTGGCTGCTGCATTTTACAGTGTCTGCAATTTATTGAGGTATCGCTCTTCTAGGTTCAGGTGCAGACCGTTGCAATAATCAATATTTGCTAGCACTAATGATGTGATAACTGTTTTTTTGTGCTAAGAGGGATGAAAGGCAGAGTTTTCTTAATTATCCGTAATGTGTTAAAGGATGAGGAAGCTACAGAGTTAATTGTATGCCAAAATGTTAGCTTGTCACTTATTATGCCAACATTTTTGGCTTTTGTGACCAGAGTGAGGAGTGGTCCCAGTTCTGATGGCTAGCTGGAAGGAATCCAGTACTGTGGATTATTTCCAAACAAAATAATATCGGTCTTATCCAAGTTTAACTTTAAGCAGTGCCTGCTCGTCCAGATGCTAGTAGCTCTCATGCAGTCATGTAGCTGTGAGCTTATGATGTTGTTATTGTAAGAGGCAGACAACACAATTTGAGTGTGGTCTGCATATGACATGAGGAAGAAACCAAAGGATTGAATTAGTAATGCTAGTTCTGTGACATATAAATTGAAAAGGGTAGGGCTTAGTGAGGACCCCCTGTGGGACCCCAGACGGAAGCTTAAAACGTTTAGAGATTAATTTGTCTAGGATTGCAGAGCTCTCCCTTCCTTCTAGGAAGGATTTCAAAAGTACAAGCGCTTTGTTTTTTTAGACCTGGCTGCCGATCACGATCCGGTAAAAAATTTCCCCGTACGACTCGTATCCGGTGTTTTTACCGTACGAATCGTACAAGTGCCGTACAAACTGCCAATTACGGTTCGCATGGGAAAAAGACCATACGAATCGCATTGGGAATATTTCCCCACATGTCCTCGGGTCGGAAAATGTGTCCGACACGTCCCCGGATGATTTACCGTACAAATGTGAAAAGTGAAGTCCGACCGCGGAATCACGATCCATCCCGTGCGTCAGATGTCACAACCGTATGGAAAAAACACCGTCCGCACCGAACACCCATAGCAACCATGGAGACATGTGCCCGCATACGCGCCGACCCCCCCAGCCCCCGTACGTCTGAGCCGTACCCCCGTGTATGTACACCCATGTACGTGTCGTACCCCCATGTATGTACACCCGTGTACGTGTCGTACCCCCGTATATGTACACCCGTGTACGTTCGAGTCGTACCCCCACCCGTGTATGTACACCCGTGTACGTGTCGTACCCCCGTGTATGTACACCCGTGTACGTGTCATACCCCCGTGTATGTACACCCGTGTACGTTCGAGTCGTACCCCCACCCGTGTATGTACACCCGTGTACGTGTCGTACCCCCGTGTATGTACACCCGTGTACATTCGAGTTGTACCCCCACCCGTGTATGTACACCCGTGTACGTGTCGTACCCCCCCATGTATGTACACCCATGTACGTGTCGTACCCCCGTGTAAGTACACCTGTGTACGTTCGAGTCGTACCCCCACCCGTGTATGTACACCCGTGTACGTGTCGTACCCCCGTGTATGTACACCCGTGTATGTGTCGTACCCCCATGTATGTACACCCATGTACGTTCGAGTCGCACCCCCACCCGTGTATGTACACCCGTGTACGTGTCGTACCCCCGTGTATGTACACCCGTGTACGTGTCGTACCCCCGTGTATGTACACCCTTGTACGTTCGAGTCGCACCCCCACCCGTGTATGTACACCCGTGTATGTGTCGTACCCCCGTGTATGTACACCCGTGTACGTTCGAGCCGTACCCCCACCCATGTATGTACACCCGTGTACGTGTCGTACCCCCCGTGTATGTACACCCGTGTACATTCGAGTCGTACCCCCCGTGTATGTACACCCGGGTACGTTCGAGTCGTACCCCCACCCGTGTATGTAGGACCCGTACCCTTACCCGCGTATGTATGGAGCGTACCCCCACCCGCGTATGTATGGAGCGTACCCCCACCCCACCTGTGTGTGTACGGACCGTACCCTCACCCGCGTACGCATGGAGCGTACCCCCACCCCAACCGTGTATGTACGGACCGTACCCCCACCCGCGTATGTATGGAGCGTACCCCCACCCCAACCGTGTATGTACGACCCGTACCCCCACCCGCATATGTATGGAGCGTACCCCCACCCCAACCGTGTATGTACGACGCGTACCCCCACCCGCGTATGTATGGAGCGTACCCCCACCCCAACATTCTAAGTACGGAGCGCACCCCAGGACCCAACATCACCACCTTCACACAACATCGCGCATGTACGAGTCATACCAAGCCAAACACAAGGACAGCACTGTACAACAAAATGGCCCATGTACACACCGTACACACGGTAAAAACGCACGTACACAACCAGGACAAAGCAAAAAAACACAAGAATACACCATTCGAATGGCACAAAGCCACAAAACATGTCCAACAACCACAAAAACAACACATTCACTGACCTGCAACTGCCAAAATCCAAAACAGAGGCCCAAAACACAACCACTCCTTATAACACACCCACCCAAACTTCAAACACAGCCACACCCACCAATGGACCAATAAAAGGGGCCCACACACACAAACCATGAGCCTTTGCAACAGACTCACTGCTGCCAGACCCCACAGACAACCTACAGCACCATACTAGAACCTTTACTACACCTTACACTTGCACACCTTCACACACACACCTTCACAAACACCCCCTCATCACATTCACACACACACCTGCACAACCACACCCACACACCCACAACCATCCACACACACCCCCCACCATCCACACCCACACCCCTCACCATGCCCACTAACAAGAATCCAAAGTTCACTAGCCGAGAGTTGGAGGTCCTTGTCGATGAAATCCTCAGAGTTGAGCCACACCTCTTTGGAACATTGGTCAGACAGACCAGCATATCAGAAAAAACAGCCATGTGGCAGACGATCGTCGATGCTGTGAATGCTGTTGCGGACACCAGAAGGACCAGGCATGAATGCCAAGCCAGGTGGTACGATCTGCGGAGGAGGGTCTGAGCCAAAATGACTGACGAACAGAACCAGGCCAACGTCACTGGAGGAGGGCCGCCCCGCAGACGCGTAGAATACCATCCCTGGGAGGAGAGGGTGATGGCCATACTGCCGGTGGTGGCAGTGGACGGATTAGACGGACTCCGAGACCCGGGTGAGTACACAAACAACTCACCTCACATGGGGGGAACGTCATCCACAACCAAACTCACAAACAGGCACGCAACCACCCCAAGCTATCGCATGACTCAACCACACTCCATGAACACGCACATGCCACTGGCGCCACCATGCCCCATGCACCCAGCTGGACAATGCCAAGTCACAGGCCACAGAAAACACCAACACAAGACACGGTAAGCCGGATGGCGGGAGTGTGGGCCACAAAAATCACATATTGCAACTCAGAAGCAGACAACAATGCCCTCTGCCCATATGGCCTAGGTCACAGCCAGACAAACAGTGTGTCCCCACACAGGAAAGACTTGCCAGCAAATGGCGGACGCCTTGCATTAACACATGGGGGTGAGGGCACTTGTTGCACATGACAGCAGCTAATGAACAGCCAACACTGTGAAAGAGTGGCAGCACACACCACCACAGCAGCAGCGCACACACAGACACTACACCCAATGGGTGCCTGGAGATCAGAAACAAACTCACATCAACAAGCCAAGGGCCAGTCAAAGATCTGCTAACAGTGTGTGCCCAGGAAGCTGGGCTGAGGTGACAGAGGGTGACACACAGAGGGAGGGAGAGGGGGACATAGAGGGAGGGAGACACAGGGAGACGGACAGAGGGAGGAGGCTGACACACAGAGGGAGGGAGAGGGGGACAGAGAGGGAGGGAGACACAGGGAGACGGACAGAGGGAGGAGGCTGACACACAGAGGGAGGGAGAGGGGGACAGAGAGGGAGCGAGAAAGGGACACACAGGGAGAGCAAATCAGCCTTGTGGGGTGTGGGAATGTCTGCTCGTCAGCAGGTGGACTGCGTGCATGTAGACAAGGATGGCCAGTGCCAGAACCCCCCCTCTTCTCCATGGCAAAACACAGGGCCATGTCACAACCTGTGCACGAGCACAACGACAGCTACCTGCATCATATAAGTGTGTGGAACAACTCCATGTGCACACGTACAGTGCTACACGGAAGGCGCCAATGCATGGCTCGCCACACCTGCCCACTCCACTGCTGACTGCAGTCACAATTGACGCAGCAAGTAAGACTGTGCCACACATAGGTAAAGTCGCAAAAGCTGTGGCCAAGGGACATACCCATGCACAAGTGCACTGTGAGTGGAATGCAAGACATATCCAAATTCCCAGAGGAAAAGTGCCAACTTTGAAAACAATGAAACATGGATGTTGCATGGAACAAAATTAACATTGTCTCTCTCACACACAGGTCAACGTCGTGGATCACCCCCCAACACTGGGGGGGAAGACTCACAGGACCCGGCTCGGCGGGATGACGGAGCCACCGGCAGCGACGACTCTCACCACTCTGTGGACGAACCCGACCCCAACCAACCTGGCCCCTCTGGTGTCCAACGACCTGCAGCACCTGCGTCAGGTACAACTGGGCCAACCACCACCCCCACTCCTGCCACATCCCAGGAGACACCCAGGATCCCTGCCCCACCACCACAATGCAGCCAGGCTGGCCAGGAGGGACACGGTGTCCCGGGCACCCAGGAGGAGGCAGGCGACAACGCCAATGCCACCCCTCAGGGGTCCCGGAGACCCGATGTGCCCACAAGGGCAGGCCAGGTGCAAGTGGGCAGGGGTGGTGGGAGTGGAGGACGGCGGAGGCGCGAGCCTGACCGGTTGGCTGGGGAAACGGTATATTCCCATGTCCGAAACATCCTGGACACATACCGGCAGGACACCACGGGCATGGCCCAGGTTGTGTCCACTCTCAACGAGATGAAGGGGACCCTCGAAGAGATCAAGACCCAGCAGGCCCAGCAACATGCGGAGCAACATGCCTGTCTACTGCGACACCAACGGCGGATGGAGGACAGACAGGCTGAGCTCATGACGGTGTTCACGGGAATTCACAGTACACTCCGTCGGATGGCCGACAACATGGGCAACCCTCCCTGTGCCATCAGGCGTAGAACATCACCACCCACAGGGAGGGATCAGGAGGAGGAGGAGGAGACATCCGATGGAGCATCCCAAACATCGTCACGGCCTGCTTCTGAGGGTCCCCGCAGGAGGGCGGGTCGTCCACGGAAAAGACCGTGAGGGTCGGCGCAACAGCACTATCTCCCAGGACACCTGGCCTGGCACCTGGCCCACTGGACCAACAGCAGCACAGCAGCAAAAGACATTCTCTGCCACATGGATTTGCTGGTCACTGTCTGACCAATGTTGACAAAGACTGTGGCATGGACTCTGAGGATTTCAAATGGCAAGGACACCAACTCCCCTAGTGAACTTTGGATTCCACACACCCGGAATGCCCCTCATGTCAACCCCCCCCCCCTACCCCAACCTAAATAAAAAGTCACACCATAAAGAGAAGATGCCTACTGATTGCATTATTACCTTACATGTGTCTTGTAAAGTCTAACCATGCCTGAGTTCTCATTTGACTTCAACCATCCACACCCTGGGGCCTGAGTCTGGCACCGGACACACATGGGTCACATTGTATTAGGCAATACAGACATGGAGCACCATACACACCCGTGATGGGCCCAACCAGCTGAGGGGGTGGCCGCACAACCGTGCCGACAGACATATTGAGTACAGCGACAGCCATGCACAGAGGTCAGGGATCATGTGGAGTGTCCTGGGGGGCACCCAGGTATGTGTGGACAGGTGGCAGAACCATGTCCTGCAAGCTTGAGTCAGGTGGATGCAGAGAATGGTGGCCTGGCCAACGTTGGATGCATGGGGATGGCACATGTCACAATACCCACACAGTCATGGACATCATGCACAATACACAGTCTAATCCCACACAAACAGCTTGCATCTTGCTACTCTACACATAGACACATAGCCACTATCACGGAAAACCATGCCAGACATGCCGGATGCACCGTGGCAACACACCAGCATTGACTGAGAAGAGGTACCTTGGAGGCATAGGGACACCTTTTATTAGTCATGTATTCGGGATTGCAGAGGCAACTCGGAGTACACATGAACGGGTCATGTGGAGTAACATGTGGGTCCAACACTGGCACCCCCCTTCTGCAGCACAAATGCGTTGTAGCCATGGAACTGGCACACAAGTGTCGGCTAACAACTAAACACCCCCTGCTGCTCACGGAGAGACTGCCATACACCATTGATCGGCCGATGTGGAAGTCCCACACCATGTCAAGCCAATGCAAACCGTATGTGTCCGAGGGCAGTGTAACACACATTGATGCCATCATCACATTCCACAATCCCATCACTGATGACTGTCAACAAGTCTGACCATCTATTCAGCTGTACCCAGCTACATGTAATGTGTCCCATGGTGATGCGACATGTCTGCAGAGGAACCAAACATCGACAGGGGCAGTGTGCACACATCGTAAACAACTGCCACACCCAATACAACCCAGATGCATCCCTTACCCATAGGAGACTTCCAAACTTGTCCGTGCGTGTAACGCTGAGTCAGCACACGATGACGTGTCCATGAGGAATAGCAGTGCCACAACAATGCAACCAGCAGACGGTATGCGCAAGTACCTGGGGAAGAGAGACACACAAGAAGTCAGCCACAAAAAGCACAGCCACTTGCATATGTATGTACTCGACACATGTAAGGATGACAACATGCCAGGTCACAATTATGAATGGGGAAATACACTCATCACTGGCACCATCACTTCAGTGACACATCCACACACACCACTGACTCACGTGGCATACATGCAGATGGACACACACATCGCAACACATGCCACACGGGGACCAATGCGTGCACACACAGACACTGGTACACACCACTAAGCAAAGAAGTCGCGTATGAGCCGACTCCGGATGTCCTCTTGCGGAACCACATCCTCCACATCACTAGCTCCATTGCCAAGACCTTCGTCCTCCACGGGTGGATGGTCCTAATCATCTTGATCCAGGATGAGTGGCACCGCTTTCTCAACTGCCATGTTGTGCAGCATGCAGCAGACCATGAAGATTTTGCAGACCTTCGCCGGGGCATATGGGAGGGCGCCGCCGGTCTTGTGGAGGCATCGGAATCGGCTCTTCAGGAGGCCAAATGTCCTCTCTATCACTCGCCTTGTCCGGCCATGGGCGGTGTTGTAGCGGAGCTGGGCCGGCGTGATGGGGTTGCGGAGAGGTGTGATTAGCCATGGCATGTTGGGAGAGCCAGCGTCCCCTACATGGAAAGCACATGGACATAAGTAGGACAGGAGAAGCGGTCGTGCTGGAAGTTTACGCAAAATACAGGACAGACAGAGTGTACCCACCAACAACACATGCTCGTTTGTTGCGCAGCTGCATCATCATTTCAGGCCCCCTGCTACGCCTCATGATGTACGCATCGTGTGCTGATCCTGGAAAACGAGCACAGACATGTGAAATCACCATGTTGGACAGACACACAACAAGGGCAGTGATGGAGTGGTAGTGCTTGCGATTCCTGTACGCTACCTCCTGTGCCTGTGGTGGTACCAAAGCCACATGTGTCCCATCTATGGACCCAATGACATGGGGCATCCCTCCCAGGGCATACAATCCATGCTTTACACCAGTCAACATTTCAGGGGTTGGGAAATGGATGAACTCATCCAGGTGAAGCAACATGGCCTCTAAGAAATCATGCAGCACACGGCAGAACATGCTCTGGGACATGCCACCGACATGAGCTATGGTAATTTGAAAGGTACCCGTGGCAAGAAAATGTAGGGCTGCCATTACCTTCAGCTTCAGTGTCAGTACCGTAGGATACCTGTGCAGCGGTTGCAGGTGTGGTGCCAGCCTCGCCGTCAACTCCAGAATCAACGGTTGGGGGAAGCGTTAGCACCGGATACAGTCATTCTCCCCCATGTCAGCCAAGTCCGGAATTGCTCGGGGAAGAGGCGGCGCTCTGCAGTAATATGGAAGTGACAAGGAAGAGTGAGTGCACTACAACAACAAATTTTTGGTGCTGAGCACATGTTAATCTGTCAATACACATATGCGACATACGGAGTCAGGTATGTGCCACATGCCCTGGACACGTATGGCTGCCAGGTGACACTCCTACCAAGACCCAGCTACACACGGACATAGTGAACCTCCACATGCCATCCCATGGGATTAGCTGTGTCCCAGTGTAAGTGAACAGCCAGACGCAACACAGGAGTGACATACATCCACACATCAGCAGAAGTAGGATGTCGATTGCAGAGACTGGTAGCGGTACACTAGAGCCACAGGTCACCTGACATTACACTAGGACAGCCCACACACCTTGCCATGAAGGTGTACATGTGATGACTCACCACACATTCATGGAGAGGATGCAGACATGTCCTTGTTACGCTACTCTGTGTCCCATGCATACATACGCACCTCACATCCGATACCACATGTGGCCTTGTGTGCGGAACAGTGTGCCATGTCCATCTACACACAGACACATGTTGGTTGCTGCAACAGCTGATGCTTTTGAGGGAGCTCCAACATCAACCTAATGGGAACCCCCCACACATAGATGACATAGTCACATCATGCACCGTGGGTAGTGACATGTCTGGTGTGGGAACCCCTGTACCTGGCATCAGGGGACACTTGCGTGTGTTGTTGACCGTGCCATGCCAGTGACGCTCATCCCAAGTGTGCAGTACGACATGCACACATGTCAAAGGAGTTAAGGGCATGCCTGGCACACATTGCACAGTCACACATAACATCTGTACACATCTCATCATACATCTGGTGCCTTCTCCACTCAGGAGTAATGTGCCACATCACAGCCTTTCACACCTGTGCCCCACACATGTAGTAATGCCCAGACACTGCCTTGATGTCCATCCATGGACAAGTATGTCAGCCCTATTCCTTCCTGTGTGCTGCCTGTCACCACTGTGATGTGTGAAAGGCACCGTACTTTCGCTAAGAGGGCCTGTGTACGTTCCCTATCACTATGGGAGTGCTGCCGTATGTGTACCCATAGTGATAGTGAGCGTACGCACACGTGTACGGTCTGTCTCACTATGGGTGTTCTCGCGTATGCGTACTCATAGTGGTACGGACCATACACTCGCCTGTACGCTCACTATCACTATGAGTACGCATACGCGAGAACACCCATAGTGATAGTGAGCGTACAGGTGTGTGTACGCCCCGTCTCACTATGAGTGTTCTCGCGTATGCGTACTCATAGTGGTACGGACCGTACACTCGCCTGTACACTCACTATCACTATGAGTACGCATACGCGAGAACACCCATAGTGATAGTGAGCGTACAGGCGTGTGTACGGCCCGTCTCACTATGGGTGTTCTCGCGTATGCGTACTCATAGTGATAGTGAGCGTACAGGCGAGTGTACGGTCCGTACCACTATGAGTACGCATACGCGAGAACACCCATAGTGAGTCGGACCGTACACACGCCTGTACGGGCCGTTGATATGCATTTGGGGTGCCCTAGGGCCCCGGGGACGCACCGTACCTGTGTGTGAAGCTCCAAATCACATAGGGGACACATGAGGGACAAGTATAAAGGCCTACATGCATGCTGGTTGTCATGGAGACCAAGTTAAAATTTTGAATTTTTTTAAGCAGGTGCACAGCAGTAGTCAGTTTGAATGAATCTACTTTGTTGCAATGTGCTTCTGGAGTTGGCATCATGCTGAAGAAAAAAACACAATAAGAACCCACTGACTGTGCTAGGTTTGCAGGGATTGGAGGAAACATAGATGCAAATGTGAGTGACCAATCACTCTGTACTCCTGTGCATGAAACAGGCCAGCAAGGCAGATATAAGGCAGCCAGGTCCCATTAGGGAGCACTTGCCTGCACATCTTTGTATTCGACGACCCAGCTGCTGCTAGTGATTCCCTGGAACCATGTCAAGGTCTGTGGAGAGGTCACAGCCCTTCACCCTGGAGGAGAACCTGGCATTGCTGGATGTGATCCTCCCACAGTACCCCCTGCTGTATGGCCGACCAGGTTATCAGGTGAGTGCAGAGTCCACTAGCACAGACTGTGTCCCTTTTTTGTGACTGTGACTTCTGCCATTGTGTCCAGGTGTGACACACATGCTATGTACTGTAGGTGGGGTCCTAGGGGGGGGGAATGCCTGATGTCTCCCAGCCAGAGCATGCTGTGGTGCATGCCTGCCATCCTCACTAGCATTGTGTTTACTGTGACAATCACTGCATGGTGCATGCCACATTCTGCCTGTCTTGTCCTCCTGGGAATGTAGCCTCTACAGTCCTCATGTGATTATGTGGTCAGCCCAGTGTGACAGGTGAATGTACCCACAGATGTGTATTAGTTCTGTGTACCTGTGCTGAGAGTGTCCACATGATGTGTTCGTACCCTGGACATCGGTGTGTGTGTAAGTCCCCTGTCATGTGGGTGGGTGCATATGTGGAGTGTAGCACCCCAGCTGCATGAGGGATGGATATACCCTGCCCATGTGATGTGAGCAGGGAGCAGTGCTGTGTGTCTGACGTGCAGAGCCAGCCCCACACCTGTGAGCCCCCCCCCCCCGTCTAGTGGCACATGTGCAGAGTGAGGTTTGTAGCTGCATTTGGCAATGGCAGGTGAATGTCCTGTGCCTGTGTGTGTCTATGTACTCGGCTGCGGTAGCGTCAGTGGTCTGTGGCATGTGACTGCTTAGAGGTGCTGCACATTATCCTGGTGTAGCTTGTGATGCACAGTGTGAGCCTGGATCATTGATTGTGGAGTTGCCCTCATTCCACCTGTGTACTTTCAATGGCACGTACTGCTTTTGCCCTTCCCCAGAGGATCATTTCCCTATGACAAAGGTGCAATGCGTTGGATGCATACTATGCCTTGTTCTAAACTGCAAATTAGTTCTAATATGTCTCTCTGTGACATGTGCCTGGTGTATTGATGTAGTGTCACTTGTTCATCCTCACAGGTAGGCGCCTCTGCCAAGAAGCAGATATGGCTGACCGCCGTCAGTGCCGTGAGGAGTGCGGATGGGCGCAAGTGGCGCCTGGCCCAGGTGAGGAAACGCTGGCAGGATATCCGGTGCTGGACGCGGAGGATCGCACGGGTCCTGCTGGGGGACTCACCTGAGACCCATAAGAACCGCGGGCGCCGCCGTCTGACCCACATCCACAAGCGTGTGTTGGCGGTGGTATTTCCAGACTTGGAGAGGCGCTTACAGGAGAAGCAACAGCAGGAAGGGGGTAGGTACATGTGTGTTTGTTGTGTGTCAGCAGCATTTGTAAGTGCACAGTTGCATGGATACACTGCCAGGGTTTAAAGGTGCTGTGCAGATCCAGTTACCCACAGTATAGCTGTGCTCTCCTGCCTCCCTTCCCCTCCTTGCAATGTGTTTCCTGGTCTGTGTGTAGTCACTCCTTCACAAGGTAATGTAGGCTGGCACTTTCTCAACGTGAACTATGCCTGTAGCATCATGTGTGGGGGTGGTGTGTAACAGGTTTTGGGACCTTGCCTGTGCCCTGTCCAGTTCAGTACATGTGGGTTCCATGTCAGTTGGCACTGATGCTGAGTCCAGACATGGGAGTTAGTCTCTCAAGTGTCATGCCTTACAGCGCGCATGTCCTATGTTGTGGCCTGTGACATGATGTGGATGAGTGTGCGATACGCATAGTGCAGGGATGGTGGCGTGTGTTGCAGTCATTCCCATTCAGGACCATGGAGTTGTGTTGCCACTACTGTCCCCTGGGGCATATTTTCCTAGGTGTCATGTGTGTCATCACAAAACGTGGACACTCTCAGTGTCTACAGCATAGGTTGTGCTCTGTGCCATTGTCCCCTGGCACCATGTATATTGACGTGAAATGTAGTACATGTGTCCACTGTACAGCCTGACCTGATTTTCCTTGTTCATAGTCACAGTGGCCAGTGCCTGTGTGTCTTGTTACAATCATCTGATGATGGCCATTTATACATGATCATTTGGACAGGCGCACCTTGGGTATTTGGCGTCCAATCTTGCATTTTTGCAGCCCCTGTGTATTTCACCCAGACTAAGAGATGTAAGTGCCACCTGTGTCTCAACAAATTGTCTCATTTAGGGGGTGGTTGGTGCGGGCCAAGCCTACATGTCAAAACCAGAATTCTCCTTGCTAGGTCTGGCCAGTGTGTGATGTTTGTCTGGACATACACTCAAGGTGCAGTGAGCCAGTCATGGTGGGCATGTTTTCAGTATTACCTATGCAGCATGTGCCTCAAGTTCATGGATATGGTCCCTCCTCATTCCTATTTTCGGCAACGCTGTGTGGTGCAGATGCAGTGCTGGATTGTCCCCAGGGCCTGGCTCCTATGTAAAACTCCATTTCATGTAATTTGCTATTGTGTCATGCTCTCCATGGATTTTCATTGGCATGGTGGGTGAACCAACTGTGTGTTGCATGCCCTACATCTGTGCCTTGTTTTGTAGATGTTACTGATCTTTCTTTGCAGGCTATGCACTGTAACCTATGTAGATTGGACTCATGTGACATATGTATACAGTTGTGTGATTAATTGCTGTCTCTTCACCTTGCCCACAGCATCGTCGGGGGACACGGAGGGAGACATGAGCACAGACGGAGCGGAGGGACCGAGCACCAGTGCCAGCGGTGACATCGTGGCTGGCACATTGAGTGGTACTGAGGCGGAGGAGAGTGAGGCCAAGGACCTGTCCACTGGCACGACAGAATATGAAGCTGATGGGTCCGAGGATGATCTCTCCGAGAGGGCGGAGGCTGCACCAGCAGCTGACAGCGGCACAACATCGCACCCCGCCCCCTCCATTGCCATCAGCCGCCTCCCACTTGCTCGTGTCCCTTCCCAGCGTGCCTGGTCACCACATGTCTCCTTCCTGCCAGGCACCGCACCCCCTGCCCCTGTCTCCACTGCTGCGGCCAATGCCGAGTCAGTGGACATCCAGCGGCAGTTGCAGGTTGGTGTCAGGCTGCGATCCTTAATGTCCTCCATGGCCACAGCCAAGTGCTGCACAACATGGAGGCATACTTGGAGGGCATTTTTTCATCGCAGGCTGACCAACGCCAGTTGCTGAGGTCCATAGACTCGACACTGACTGCAGCAGTGGGTCTCCTGCAGCGCTACGTCCCACCCCCTACCCCTACCCCATCCACACTTCCCACTCCCATGCCTGTCCCACGTACACCCAGACGTCAGCATGCACCCACCACAACAGACACAGGCACCACACCAGCAGGGAAGGTCATACGCATACCTCCTGGCACGCACACACAGGGTGAAGTAGGCACACCCACTGGGTCGGGGGGCAAACGTAAGTCATGCAGCCAGAGTGGGAGTCCGCATTCCACCCAATCCACTCCCTCCAAATCCCCTCCCCTCAGCTCTCCTGGCCACATATCCGGCAAGGCCTCCTTCATGGCCGCTCTGTCCCTGAGCCCCACTGTGACACCACCCCGCAAGCGGTCAGGGGAGTCCCCGGTCAGGGTAGTTGAGTCCCCCCCCCTGTCCACACCCTCCCCCAGTGGCGCTGTGACCCATCCCTCCGCCCCCCCCCCTCCTTGGGGCCTGTGGTCCTTCGGGTGCAGGGGAGACGCTGGAGGACCTTGCTAAGGTGTGCAGCGACATCCTGGCCTCCGCCTTTGGCCCTGCCCCACCCCCTGTGGTGGAGTCCTCCATCCCTGCACCCACGACGCCTACCCTTCGCCCTCATGTCCCTGCGGTGCCTGGTCCTTCCCCCCCACATGATGCCCTCCCCGCTGTGGAAGACGAAGGGGTCTGACTGTGCAGGCAAGCTAGGGGACACGCGTCCCACTGTGTCCCCCATCCAGCTGTGACTCACGGACTGCCCTATGGGCTTTGTAAATATTGAACTTTATCCACACACACTTCATTTGGAAATGCTGAATAAAGCCTTTTTTTCCCTCAGAACACTACTGCTTTTGTGGTATTGCTGTTGGTGGGGCTGCTACATGATTTTGGGTGGTGATCATGTGTTGGGTGTGTGGGAAATGTGGTAGTGTGCTGGTCATAGGGGGTACCCTGGTATCTGTGTGCCATCACAAGGTGTTAGCTAGGTTTCTCTGTTCATGTAAGCAGTTCCTGCATGGTGAAATTTTCCCAACGTGTGTTCCTTCCTCTGTGTACCCTGACATCTTCCCTGCAGGGTGTTCCCAATATGTTGCGCAGAGCTGTCTACATTAGCTGGGTGTGTGACGGACCCCTTCAACTTTGGCCATGCATGCAGAGGGATGTCTCCACCTGCATCATTCGTGGCATCCTTGGTGATCACTGTACTTGTGTATGTAGTCTGTTGACATGACTTCATGTGGACATGTTCCCTTTTAGGCTGTAGGCATGTGTGTACTCCCAGCCTCGCACACATGTGTTACATGTACTGCAGGGTCTTTGTGCACCTGTCTGACAATTGTGGCAATTGGATCTGTGGGTACTCCACCCTTTTATTTTCCATGGGCACTGCTGGGGGCCTCTGCACCCACCCCTCCTGTCTCTGGGCACTGCTGTGAGGACTCTGCACACACCCCTCCTGTCTCTGGGCACTGCTGTGAGGACTCTGCACCCACCCCTCCTGTCTCTGGGCACTGCTGTGAGGACTCTGCACCCACCCCTCCTGTCTCTGGGCACTGCTGGGAGGACTCTGCACCCACCCCTCCTGTCTCTGGGCACTGCTGGGAGGACTCTGCACCCACCCCTCCTGTCTCTGGGCACTGCTGTGAGTGATAGGCACCCACCCCTCCTGTGTCTGGGCACTGCTGTGAGGACTCTGCACACACCCCTCCTGTCTCTGGGCACTGCTGTGAGGACTCTGAACCCACCCCTCCTGTCTCTGGGCACTGCTGGGAGGACTCTGCACCCACCCCTCCTGTCTCTGGGCACTGCTGTGAGGACTCTGCACCCACCCCTCCTGTCTCTGGGCACTGCTGTGAGTGATAGGCACCCACCCCTCCTGTCTCTGGGCACTGCTGGGAGGACTCTGCACCCACCCCTCCTGTCTCTGGGCACTGCTGTGAGGACTCTGCACACACCCCTCCTGTCTCTGGGCACTGCTGTGAGGACTCTGCACCCACCCCTCCTGTCTCTGGGCACTGCTGGGAGGACTCTGCACACACCCCTCCTGTTTCACGATATGTACGCTTAGAACATACACGGGTGTGGGTTCGCTCCATGCATACGAGGTGGGGGTACATGTCGTACATACACGGTTGGGGAGGGGGTACGCTCCATGCATACGCGGGTGAGGGTACGGGTCGTACTTACACTGTTGGGGTGGGGTTTCGCTCCATGCATACGAGGTGGGGGTACATGTCGTACATACACTGTTGAGGTGGGGGTACGCTCCATACATACGCGGGTGAGGGTACGGGTCATACTTACACTGTTGGGGTGGGGGTACGCTCCATGCATACGCGGGTGGGGGTACGTGTCGTACATACACGGTTGGGGTGGAGGTACGCTCCATACGTCCGCGGGTGAGGGTACGGGTCGTACTTACACTGTTGGGGTGGGGGTACGCTCCATACGTCCGCGGGTGAGGGTATGGGTCGTACTTACACTGTTGGGGTGGGGGTACGCTCCATGCAAACGCGGGTGGGGGTAGGTGTCGTACATACACGGTTCCCGTGGGGGTACGCTCCATACGTCCGCGGGTGAGGGTACAGGTCGTACTTACACTGTTGGGGTGGGGGTACGCTCCATACGTCCGCAGGTGAGGGTATGGGTCGTACTTACACTGTTGGGGTCGGGGTACGCTCCATGCAAACGCGGGTGGGGGTACGTGTCGTACATACACTGTTGGGGTGGGGGTACGCTCCATACGTCCGCGGGTGAGGGTACGGGTCGTACTTACACTGTTGGGGTGGGGGGTACGCTCCATGCATACGTGGGTGTGGGTACGGGCCATACATACACGGTTGGGGTGGGGGTGCGCTCCATACATACGCGGGTGTGGGTACGGGTCGTACATACACTGTTGGGGTGGGGGTACGCTCCATACGTCCGCGGGTGAGGGTACGGGTCGTACTTACACTGTTGGGGTGGGGGTACGCTACATACGTCCGTGAGTGAGGGTACGGGTCGTACTTACACTGTTGGGGTGGGGGTACGCTCCATACGTCCGCGGGTGAGGGTACGGGTCATACTTATACTGTCGGGGTGGGGGGTACACTCCATGCATACGGGGGTGTGGGTACGGTCCGTACATATCCGTCCCCACGCTATGTGATGCTTGTGCGGGCCGTACCCAGGCCTTTGCCACGTGGGTACAGCCGTCCCGCCATTGTTGGGATGACGTAGGTGTGGGCGTAGTATGACTCGTACCCACGCTCTTAAGGCGTGGGTACGGGACGTACCTGTATCATTGTTTTGCCAGTTCGCGTCGTCAAGCACTTCCGTTGTGGCGGACGCTGGCTTTGCTGGACACGCCCCCACCCCCTCGTAGTGACCAGGGCCTGGGGGTCAGGTATGTCCAGGGCATGTATGATTTTTGACTTGGGTGGGGGTTTTGTGTCCTGCCCCTGCCCCCCCCCCCTTTGCCCCTGGGTGTTGTTCTGACCTTCTGCGGCGTCTACGTCCGAACCTGTAGAGGAGGCCGACTGCTATGAGGGCCGGGATGACACGTAGGTTCGGGTCCATGTCTGTCCGTCGCGTAAAGGTACTCCTTGTTCACGTCGTCCTGATTTCCCGGCAGTTTTTGGCAGCCGGAAAATATTCACCGTGCGGGATGACGTCGGTGCGAATCGTGATTCCTGGTTCGTGAATGGCAGGCTGCGTGCGTCCCGACGTCACGTCGGCGCTTTCCCGAATCACATTTGTATGTTATTTTTTCGTCGGTCGGGGTTTTGTACGATTCGTACGGAAATGGTGTTTCCGTGCGAATCGTAATTCCATGTTTGTATATTTTGTCGACCGGGTATGCGTCGGACGGAGAATATGCTCCGTCCGACGGTTCGTACCCGGTTTTTACCAGATCGTGATCGGCACCCTAGTGTATTGAGATGGCTGACCAAGACAGCATGGTTGACTGTGCCAAAGGCCATCGAAAAGTCAAGGAGAATAAGGGCTGCAGTGCCTCCCTTGTCTAAGGGGCAGCCCTTAACTCATAGGTGGCCTATGTCAAGGCAGTCTCGTGCTATGACATTCCCAGATTCCAAACTGCATACAATCTAGCAGCTGGTTAACTGAGACAATTGAAAATTCATAATTTTCTCTACAATTTCTGTGGGAAATGGTAGTCTAGAGATAGGGCGATCGTTGGCCGGGTCCTTCGTATTAAGATTTAGCTCTTTCAAAAGAGGGAGAATTGAGTTTTGTTTTCCAAATAGTGGGAAAATGTCCGGTCTCAAACATGGCATTGAATATCTTAGTCAGGTTTAGTGCTATGGGCTCTGGAATAAGTTTTAGCACTGAGGGTGGACAAGGATCATAAGGGTTACCTGATTTAGTAGAAAGTATAAAATCAGCTACCTGTTTTGGAGTAACCAAAACAAATTCAGTGGAGGCATTTTGATCGGATTCATTTTGGGTTTTGGAATAGTTGTAAAAATCAGCACAATTAGTCAAATTATTACTAGTAGTGAAAAGCTTGTAAATTTGATTGACCTTATTACAAAAGTGCTGGGCAATAGAGTCACAAAAGGTTTGACTACTATTGACTCCCTTCTTGTCAAGAGGTTTGATAAGTGTGTTAATGACTTGAAAGAGTTCCCTGGAGGAATTCTTCGTAGATTCAATCTGCTGTGTAAAAAAAATCAGTTTTTTATTTAATGATTAGTCCTTTGTATTTAGTTAAAGCAAGTTTATAGATTTTTTTTCTCAGGGACAACATAGTCAGACCCCCATTTCCTTTAAAGCCTTCAACAATTTTGTTTTTCAAGTCGAAGAGCCTCTGTAAACCATGACACTGATGGTTTCTTTCTAACTGCTTTGGATGTTTTTGAGGGAACTAATTTAGATATGACTGAATTTACCCAGTTAGAGTTTTCCCTTGAGGCTGACTCTGGGTCCAGGGAAAGAGTGACCTGGGACTAGGCAAGCTGTTGCAAAAGTTGTTTACTATGCAATTTATTCCTGGCTTGATAGCTAGTGGGAGTACTATGTTTATACTGATATGAACCAGGTGTAGGGGTATTACGCTAAAAAAATAATGGCGAAGTGGTTGGATCAAGCTAGGGGCAAAAAATATATATTTACAACATGAGGATTATTTGTAAAAAAAATCGTCTAAGATGTGGCCAGCTGAGTGGATAGCTTTGTTAAGTATCTGTGGGGAACTAAAAGGCTTTCATCATATCTAAAAAGGCAATAGTGTCTTCGTCATCTGGAAGATCAAGGTAAAAGTTAAAATCACCTAAGGTTGTGAAATTACTGCTAAAGACACTGTCCTCAAGAAGTGCACCAAAGGATTTTAGGAAACAACGCCTCGAGCCGGGGGGGCAATATACCATTAATACTATAAATCATTGTTTTTCTGTTACCTCTAAACTAAAAGATAGTGCCTCTCAGATAGGGGCAGATGTGGGTTCAAACCTAACTTTCAGCTAGTCTCTGTAAATAATGCCAAGCCCTCCACCCCTTTTGGTGGGACGATGTGGTCTAAAAATAGAGTAGCCCACCGTGGTAGCAACTATGAGAACTGGTTTGGAGGATTTATTAGCCCAAGTTTCTAAGTAGAATATATATCCCTAGGCAATATGATCTAAACGTATTTAATCTTTCGATGTATGTATGACAAGTTGAATCTTTTGAAAAGATTCAACTTGTCTGCCACAAAGAAATGTTTCTATATGTAAATGTATTTTTTGATAAAAAAAGAGTAATAATATGTTTTAATATTTTCATGTTTTCATATTCTCATAGATGAGTCTATACCAAAGTGCATCACTATATGTTTTTTAATATGTCATTAAATGAATGTTTTTAAGTTTTGCTAAGTGTTTGGTTTGTATAATTGTTGCACTCAGTTTTTTGGAATTAAAATTGCACTAGATGGGCACATACATCGAAAGATTAAATACGTTTAGATCATATTGCCTAGGGATATATATTCTACTTGCATAGTACCCTGCCCTAGGAATTGTTACATTTATTGGACAGGGGGCCTTTGTTACTTTTTGTGTAATTAGTCCAAGTTTCTGCCACAAAAATGATATCCAGCTGGTGACTTTCCACTAAATCAGCTAGTTCCCATGAATGTTTAACCATGGAGCAAGCATTAAGAAGTGTGCATCATAATTTAGCCGAAAAATAGCTGGAAGCATTAGCTGAATAAATTGTTTGAGGCTCTTGCGATATAGTCCTTGCCAACAGGTGAAAATTACAATTTGTGCACAAGACCACCCCTACCAAAGGGAAAAGATCTGGCAAATGTATACAAGTACAGGTTTGCTTTACCAGAATTCAGTGCGCACAGAACCTTATTGGACTAGGTAATTACTGATTCTACTTGGAGCAAAACCGGCAAGGGTTCCAGCGCTCGGTACAATCCAGGTATGCATGGGTGCAGACAGGCTTGCCTTTGATGTGCCAGCAGTGCGACCACTGCATGCTTCCGCTGTGTGGATGCGCTATGAGGTGATTTAAATATCCCTTTATATGAGGGAACGTGTCTAGCATGCTGGCACACGAGAAACCTTCAAAAAGTGTGGCCAAAGTAAGAGGGGATAAATCTGGGGACCAGACTCCCTGCAAGCCCCACAGGCTCCCCTGTGAGAGACAGGTACGGGGAACGAAGAAGAAACAAACAAAAGATGTGAAAATTAAAACCAAAAAATTAATAAAAAAGAGAACAAGCCCTTTCAATATGGTGTCCAAAGTCAAAGAAGCCAGGCAGCTTAATATTGGTATTGGGTGCCTACCACACCCTGCACCTACAAGGTAAGAGAGGCCGTCCTGTAGTTCAAGTCTCAGTTGTGCTCAGCTGAGCTGGGTGGACGTGCTATAAGGTGATTTAAATACCTCTCCATATAAGGGGGTGTGTCTAACACACCAGCACCGGAGCGGGTGAAACCTTAAAAACAAGTGGCCACAGTAAAAGGGGACAAATCCGGGGCACAGTCTCCCCACAAAGCGACACAGGCTCCCCTGTGAGGGAAAGGTAGTGGGAACAGGGAAAAAACAAATAAAAGATGTGAAAATTAAAACCAACTAATGAATAAAAAAGAGAAGAAGCCCTTTCCAATATGGCGCCCAAAGTCAAAGGAGACAGGCAGCTCAAAACCGGTACCAGGTGCCTTACACCCCCAATATCGACAAGTAAGTAAGAGAGGGAGTCCTGTAGTGGCCGTCTCAGTTGTGCTCAGATGAGCTGTTCAGACGTGCTAAGAAGTGATTTAAATATCCTGTCATATGAGGTTGCGTATCTAATACGCTGGTGGTAGAGTGTGAGAAACCTTAAAAACGTGTGGCCAAAGTAAGAGGGGACAAGTCCAGGTTCCATCCCCCCCGCAAACCCACACAGGATCACCCATGAGGGAAAGGTACTGGAAACAGAGAATAAACACATAAAAGATGTGAAATTAAAAGAAACAAATTAATAAAAAAGGGAAAAGGCCCTTTCCAATATGGTGCCCAAAGTGAAAGGTGACAGCCAGCTCAAAACAGGTATCGGGTGCTCAACACACCTGCACCTACAAGGAAATAAACAAAGTGGTACTGTTGTTGCAGTCTCAGTTGTGCTCAGCTAGTCCATACATAGATGGAGGTTCTACATCTCAGCTGATGCAGCAGTCGCGTATCAGGACCTTCATTCTCCGAATGTGTTTTTAGATGTCCTGTCCTCAGTTATATGACAAGACGTTTTCTCACAAACAGCAGCTGTGCTCTATTATTATGTCTAGGTGTTAGTGCCTGACCAGAGAGAATAACAAGTGGCATTGTTGTTTGACCTTTTCTGTGGTGTTCATACTAAATCCCAGGAAAAGAACAGAACATGAAAACATGTGCAGGTTCTATGTGAAAATGCAGTGTGGAACAAAAGCAAGCACATTTACAAAGTAACATGTGCAAAGAAATGTGGCCTACAATGTGCAGAACTAGGCTAACATAAGCTAAACAACAATGGGCCATGCAGGAAACACTCAACACCCTCCCCTTTGTCAGGATAATACTTAGCACATAAGAAATGATACATTATATGAATGTAATTTAGAAGCTATGCAAACTCATTGCACAGTTGGAAAAATAGACAGTTGTGGAAATGTAGGCTGGGAACTGTCAATTTGGAAACATTAAGCTAATTGTGGTGTTTCAGAGGAATCCATTGTGTCACTTGCCAATTCAAAGACTAGGGACTCAATAAAGGAGTCTTCGTCCATCTTTGATAATTGGTCAATAGCCCAACTCACGAGCTCCAGAGAAAAAATATAATACCAGATGTCAGCCAATGTCAAGACATTTACTGGGTAACATGCATCCGTGCTAGTAGAGCCCGTATTCTGTGATCCGTGCGCCGATGCACATATCTCCTCAAAAGTGTGGGGCTTCAACCTCGCATTGTTAAGAAGTCGCAAACCCAAGGGACAATCCTGACAATGGATGGCTAAGGGACTTGTCAACAGCTCAATGACCAAGGTAGAGTATGTCTGCAAAGCCAGGAATATATCCAGTGCCCATTCAAAGGGGCACCAGAGACAGTCGAACACGAGTTGCATGCTGGTAAACCAGGCAGGCTGGAATCTTAGCGACCAATCAAGATCCAGCTCCTGTAACAGAAATATTCCAAAGATCTGTAGCATGCTCATACGGTAGTGTTGGAGCAGGTCCAGTACCAGAGGGCCGATAAAAGGTACATACATTGCAATATAACAGGAACAGGATGAGAATGCCACAAATGAGAAAACATCATGATAGGAACGGACGTGCAAGACGGAGGCTGCACTCTTAATAGCATACGGCGGAGGTGAATTATTTTCCTGTCTCCCGAGTTGCTCGCTTAACGCAGTCACGCGAGTTGGAGTAACATCAAATCTTTTAAGGATACTATTGAGAATATACGGGACAGTGAAAAATACCTATACTAATATTCACGGTGAAAAAGAATTAGGCAAACATAAGAATAAGGTTTTAATGAGGTGCCAGCTCCGTCTCTATTTTAATCTCCTCTGAATGAAATTGAAGATATCAGACGATTGGGTAACAAAACAGAATCAGAACTGAAATCCCTTTACAAAGGATCGTGCTGAATTAGGAAACAACTAACTGAGAAAACTGTATATATCTTTTGTCTTGAAAAAGATGGAAAAAGTTGAAATAATCCATCGAAACGCGTCGACGCAATTTTAATTCACGCAAATAACACAGTCTCTACTGGAATATGGTCGTGTCATTTGACAGATAGAAGCTTGAAACAGACCATTTATTCACTGTTTTAGATGATGTGTTCAGAGAAAGACTAACGATAGTAGACTGTCAATTTGTTTTCTCTTTTGTGTTTATGGATTGATGTCTATGTCTTTATATAAAAAAATATTTTGTTTTATATGTCAATGTGATTAGTTTGTATTGAATAGAGTGAATGTACCAAGAGACAATTGTCTCTGTGGGAATGTATTAATTTTTATGGAATTTTAATTAAAGAAATAACCTTTTTTAAATATATATTTAGTCTTTGTGTTAAGAATTGTTTTTTTTCCCTTGAATTTGGGTGTCTTAATGTGCTGTTTATTCTCATTTTGTGTTTATATGATGGCATGTTATTAAGATTTGTTCCAGAGGGAATTGATATGTTACTCACAAATGAGGAATAACAGCAAAAGGAATACTCCAAAAACATTTGAAAAAATGGAGTGAATGAAAGCCGGTATATTTCCAAAGATAGTCTGGAACGAACTAATGAGGACGAACACTTCAATTTTAAACAAGTGGGCGAGACCAGCCGTACTCAAAGGCATTAAAAAATGTAAGCACCAATTCTCTGAAATGAAGGGGAAGGTTTGTATTTAACAATGACTGTATGTGACTAAAAGTTCTATTCACCTGAAATTCGAAAGGCAACAATGAACTATCTACTATTCCATGCAGAGAGGGAAACAAGACATTGTTGCAACAAGTGACTAACTGGAGAATGGATAGAATATACGGAACTCCAGCTTGCCTTCCACAACAAACTTGATCCCTAAGCATCAAATAACTTACATTAGAGCGTATTGTAATAATGGGGAGAATTAGGGGATCCGGAATTCCTTTCAAATAACAAGCTAAATTAGGTCCTGAAGTTTTACAAGCGCCAAGTATTTAACATGTTTGCAAATGAGTCGCACTCCCCTCTGGTAAGGAAAACATCTCTATCAGCATGTTCACAGGGATCAGAAAAGGGAAGTGACCATAATTCATGTATGAAGCTACTTCCAAGGAGTTCATATCTACCTACAAGGAAATGTTTCATGCAAGCTGTGAAAAGAAATATGGAGATTGGCAGTGAAATAACATCATCTATTAACCATACAGCTGAAGGGATTTCAGCTATGGTAAATGGAAGTTGTTCTAATTTTTCTAAAAGTAACATTGTGCATATTGCGTCTCTCATGCCCATCAGTTGTTATTTACCTTTAGATTAAAAGTAAAAAATAGATCTCTACAATTTAAGTAATGCCATGGAACCCCCCCCCCCCCATTTTTGAGTGTTTGGAGTGTCCAGCTAAACTGCATAATGGATCTGAGCTGACTCTGCCCTTGACATAATGTTGACAGATCACATAATATCATTAACAGAAGACACAAAGGACTTTATCCAAATTATACTGATCAGTTTATCTCAAACATACGGCAGCTTCTATCTGGGACACTTTCCAAATTTGATATTAGGGAGCATATATAAATCTTTTAGAACGTGCAGATTAAGGACCCAAAAGAAAACTGCCAAATTCATGTCTTCCGACATGAGAGAAAGATGTTGTTTCACTGCAGACAGAGTGGAACCTTCCAACCCTTGATGATTTAACTATCCCACTGAATAGATGGTAACAATACAAGAATGTTGTGATCAAGACTATTGGTGATCGGGTCTATTTAATGAACCCAGATGTGCAATTGAGAAAATGAGTATGATAGTCATTAGAGTCTACCGGCCACAACAGCCACCCATTAGGATCTGAAAATGTGGAATTGAATGTGTCAGTCTGCACCAGGCTATTGAATTGCTCTTCGGTGCAGTTTGTCAAATTATCGGGGCATTCATCTCACATTGCCGATTTAATTATGTTGCATTTGCCGCAATTATGAAATCTGCTGCAGGTATCTTTAAATTGCATTGTAAATATATTGGATGTGATCAAAATGTTTAAAAAATCATGATTATTTTCTTTAAACATGAAAAGCAATATATCACGTGTTTCCTAAATTCTAGCATGAAAGATGAATACGGAAGTATCGTTTCAGTCTCCATACGCTCTATTTACTATTTCTAAGGGAATTTGCTGTATCAAAGTTACTCGAAAAAGGCTACACGCCGAAACGCGTCGTCTTAAACTTGGTGCACAAAAGAATTTAATTACGGCTGCTGTCGCTGTCAGCTGGCACCAGCATCAAAGGGACTGGGAACCGCTGAGAACAGCGAATCAGTGAGCATATATATATATATATATATATATATATATACTAGAAACCAAGTTTTTGTGAATCAAAATGCCGCACTCTTCCTGGATATTTAAAGTAAGTTTAATGACCTTCTCTCCACCTACGCGTTTCGAACTCTAGTCATTGTTGGAATGGGGTTAAAACTTACCCGCGTATAATTGGTTTCCTCGTTGAGTTGACGATATGCTTCATCAATGTACGCTTGTTTGTCAAGGATGACAATATTGCCACCCTTGGCTGCAGGTTTAATTTCTATCGCATTGTTGGTCTTTAATGCTTGTAGTGCTTGACGCTCCTGTAGTGACAAATTTTCTTTTTTACAGTTTATTGTGTTTTCTAAGACTTCTAGTTCTGCCACAACTAGGTCCTGGAATGTATCAATTCGGTCTCCCGGATGCAATGATGGACAGAATTTTGATTTGTTCTTAAAGTTAGTACGTGGATGTTTGTCTGTTTCTGTACCCATTTCATTTAATACTTGTGTATCTGTTATGTCTGTTTCAGCAATTTCATGAGCAAGTTCGTAAGCATTTCTCAGAGCATGAACATACACTTAACATTCACCAGACATGGCTTTACTGCTATATATTTGAATCATTGCTATTGAAAATATGAATGTATGAATTGAGTACTTAGATTATTGGTATTCATAACGAAATATTTTTTAGTCATTGTCTGATCTGCTGCTCGTCATGGCGTCACATGCTGGCACACAGATGTATATGAGGCACTCAGCTGAAATTACTTGGCACTAAGTCTATTATCGTTGAGACACATGCGAATGACTCGCATGTGAATAAATGCGACTATACGCATAGATCAAAGTGACAGAGCGCAAACATTCTAATCATTTTGTTCGGGCTCTTTATAATTAAATTAGTAAAAATAACATCTTGAACATGCCGAGAATGTGGCGCGTGTGCCGATTTAGCAAAATCAGCTTGATTTGAACTTCATGTAATTTTGCATGAGTAGCTTAATTAACTACCATGACCATAATGCTTCATTGCTAGCTATATGGAATTCTGGTATAAATAGTTGAAAGAGACATGGACTTATGCAACTACTGTGACCAAGAACTGTCTAAGTTCAAAATGCGTAGGTGGAGAGAAGGTCATTAAACTTGCTTTAAATATCCAGGAAGAGTGCGGCGTTTTGATTTTCAAAAACTTGGTTTCTAATATTGTGAGGTTTGTCCTTACCTCACCGCCGGCACCAGCTACAGAGAGCTCCCCCCGCAAGGAAGATTTGCTTGATTCATATATATATATATATATCTATATATATTTATATGAGTACATATAATCAAAGAGACAAAGACTTTTTCGATACCATCAGCAAATTGAAAAAGACGGTCAATGTATTTGTTAAGACTTCGTACAAAGGCGGAAATGTAGTTCTGTGGGATCAAGAACTATATGAAAAAGAAGCCATGTCACAGCTTAATGATAGAAATTGTTACATCCCAGTTACAATGGAACATTATTCATCCATCAAGGAAAATTTCTTTGCTCGCTTGCAATTCTAGAAAGAAACAGGTCATCTAAACTGGGATGAACATCGATTTGTGAGACAAAATTGCCAGGCGATGCCAACATTCTACATGATACCCAAAGTCCATAAGTACATTGACTATTTTTTAAATCCTACAGCCAGCTCATTACCATAGTATATCAGGGATACTTCAGACTTTTTAAAGCGCATCTATGATGGTAAATTGGAAAGAGATATGTTACTTTAACCCTTGAAGTTTTTTCCCTCTATACAAGTATACATCATAAAGATGGCTTAAAAGCAGTACAACATTTCTTACGCATGGGACCACTAGAATTTGCCCTGCACAACAATATGTTTCTAGAAATGATTGTGTGGTGCCTCACTAATAATATCATTATTTTTGGTAAACAACTGTATCAACAACAGAGAGGGACTACCATGGGTACCTGTTTCACCCCCAGCTATGCAAATCTTCACATGGCCTGGTTGGAGGATCAGGTGCTCGGCAGTAAGGACATGGAACACTGGTTGCAGCATGCCACTTTGTGGCTGAGGTATATAGATGGCCTCTTTGTGCTGTGGCAGGGCACAGAGAGGGATGCTAAACAATTTGTGAGGGAGTTAAATGAAAATAACCTCAACCTCAGATTTACTGCTGTTATCATTTCTACTTTCGTGGATTTTCTGGATGTTAAAATTTCAATTGGCAATAATGGTTTGTAAACTATGATATTCAGAAAACCTACTGCAGGAAATACTATTCTCCATGTGAAAAGCTTCCATCCTGCACCCCTTGTCAGAAGCATCCCCTTTGGGAAACTGTATAGAGCAAAAAGAACATGTAGCAGTATAGAGTCTTTTGCAAAAACTGATAGAGTTGCTGGCGAGAATTAAGCAAAGAGGATACTCTAATCGTATCCTAGATGCTGCCTGCAAAAGAGCCAGAGAAGTGGATAGAGACAAAGCACTATTCTATCCCTCTAGGGCTCGTATAAAGGAAAGAGAAACCTCTCGTACACAAAGGTTTATCACTACATATAACCAGGAACATCAGAGAGTGTGACAGGCTCTGTCTAAACACTGGCATCTTTTGAGGGAGGATCCAATGATTGGGTCACTGGTTCCTAGGCATCCTATGATAAGCTAAAGGGAACCCAAGCCAATGAGAGATCATCTGGTTAAGAGTGATTTTGACATTGGTGCAAAACCTCAAACTTGTTTGACCCAATATGATGGCTTCAGAAAGTGCTCTATGTGCAAAACATGTAAGAACAGAGAGAATTGTACGTTTATTGAGACACCATTTAAGAAGAAAATCAAGATACGGGGTAACCATACATGCAAATCTGAAATTGTGGTTTATATTCTCACATGTCCCTGCAGAAGAATTTATGTGGAGAGTACCACACTGCTGCCACATAAGAGAATACTGCAACATATTTGTGCCATCATTCATAGGGACTGCAGCTATCCTGTTGCCCTTCACTTCGAAAAACAATATCAAGGTGACCCTTCATTTCTGAAATACAGCTGTGTGGCACAAGTTGCTAAAAGAAAAAGAGGGTGCGACAGAGAGAAAGAACTGTGTAAATTAGAAACTTGGTACATTCTAGAATTAGACAGAAAGGAACCAATGGGTCTGAATGTAGACAAGGAACTGTACACCTGTATTCTCTAATTATTGTTGCTATTGTGGGTATAAGTTGCTTTGCCTATTATATTGTCTATCTACTTTTGTTAAGATATCCCTGATTTGAATTGCCATGGACAAAGATCTTGTATATCATGTGTATCTCCTGGTCCAAGGAATGCTATGAATTTGAACCTGGGTAGATGCCTAGTCTTTTGGGTTTTATAAGAATAACATCCTATACAATTTGTGTCATTTTGAAAACAAGAGAATTGCCCCCAATGACTGGTTGTGTCCAGTAGGCAACTATTTGCAATTCCAGTACCTCTATTATATGAAATATTGATTGGTTTCTTGTATCATTATTGTCCGGCCAATGATGAGCTTCCTATTCTCTGCCAGACCAAGAAATCATTTTTATGGCACTTGTACACTTTATTGAGGTGATTGAAAGAAAAATGTGGCGATAGACAGCACTTGCCTGGAAGATAGACGGTTTTTCAAACGAGACTTAAAGATAAGGGTATTTCACGTGTAATTGTTTCTATGTTTTTGCCTTGTTGTTTTTTTACATATACAATACCTAATAAAATAGCTTCTATAAGAATCATTACTGTACATCATTGAAATATGTAGCAAACCTCATTTTTTATACGTGCACTGAAATTTGAATGAATGTTCATTGTAAATATTTAGCAGGAATTTTTTATTGCGACATTATGCAGTTTAGTGGCCCATATTGGTAAAATGAAATTATGAAACAATGAACTATAAGAAATTTTGTAAATGAATACCATGTCTTTTAGATTAAATATAATTTAAATGCATTATGTTTATCACATCCTTTCTTCAAACCTGAAGTTGTTTTTTATGTTTCTGCTACATGTCATTATTTATTGCACCCAGAAGATGGCGCACACTGTCGTCATCAAGGCTGCCGTGAGCAGTTGAAACGCGTTGACAGTTTGTCACTCAAAGCGCTTTTAATAAAGCTTTCGTTAATTCACTCATCAAGGAGTTCGTCCGTATCCCTTTCGTTGCTAGTGGTTACATTGTTTATATATATATATATATATCAAAACCAAGAGTTTGCCTGTTTAAGGAGAGTCCACACAAGGAGGTGAGTATCTGCCTTTTAATACCTGAAGGATGCAGCGGAACAGCAACTCGCAATACTTCGCTCAGGATTCCTCAAACCACCCGATGCGTTTCGTGCTCACACAGCACTTCATCATGGGCTGAAAGCAATATTGGAAAAACATCACGGCAGTTTTTAAAGCCACCTTTTGATAATTGAAATCCCTGCCTCAATGGGACGTGTAGTGCTTCATTTCTTACCCTTGTGGGTCCCATGCCGTTCCCAGATTTACTACAAATGTCACCACAGTGGGTTGTGATGTAATTGGGAGCTGTTGCACCGCATCCGTGAATCCCTTCAATGGCGTCCTCGTCCGTATTTCACTTCGCCGCTTGACCCTGTAGGGGGTCGTGCTGGTGGCTGTGTTTTAGGGTTTAGGGTAGTGTAGTGATGTTTGTGTAGTGTAGGGGGTCGTGCTTGGGGTAGATTTAGGGTTTAGGGTAGTGCAGTGGTGTTTGTGTAGTGTAGGGGGTCGTGCGGGTGGTGTTTCAGGGTTTAGGGCAGTGCAGTGGTGTTTGCGCGTTGTATGGGGTCATGCGGGGGGTGGTGTTTCAGAGTTTAGAGCAGTGCAGTGGTGTTCGGGCGTTGTATGGGGTCGTGTGGGGGTGGTGTTTCAGGGTTTAGGGCAGTGCAGTGGTGTTTGGGCAGTATAGGAGGTCATGCTGGAGGTGGTCTTTCAGGGTTTAGGGCAGTGCAGTGGTGTTTCTGGCAGTGTAGGGGGTCATGCTGGGGGTGTTTTTTCAGGGTTTAGGGCAGTGTAGTGGTTTTTGGGCATTGTAGGGGGTCGTGCTGGGGGTAGTGTTTCAGGGTTTAGGGCAGTGCAGTGGTGTTCGTGCAGTGTAGGGAGTCGTGCTAGGGTAGTGTTTTAGGGTTTAGGGCAGTGCAGTGGTGTTTGTGTAGTGCTCAGCGCATGCACTGCATCACTAGGCGAGACCTAAAAAGCATTGCACCAAGATGGCTACCAACACTTCCTGGCTCGTGCTTGTGTAGTTAGGTCCCGCCCAGATATATAAAGATTTTTTTCCTTTAAGATCTCGAAAACTTCTGAACGGATTTACACCATTTAAAAAAAAGGTCACTTTCTGAGCCAAGCACTACCTTTTTCCCAAATTTGGTATAATTCGGTTCAGCAGTTTCAGCTGTAACCATGTCCAAATTTTCCTATGGGAAATTGATTTTTTGACCTCTATTTTTTGAATTTCTCAGGAACTCCTGAACGGATTTACACCATTTAAAAAAAAGGTCTCTTTCAGAACCATGGGCTACCTTTTGCCAAATTTGGCGTAATTCTGTTCAGCAGTTCGGGCTGTAGTCGTGTCTAAAGTTTCCTATGGGAAATAACATGGAGAAAACACGTTTTGGGACCCCCCTTTTTTCTCGGCCCCCGCTTGGCAAATCACCCCGAAACTTTCAGGATAGAAGCTGACCAGAGCGGGACCAACGTTTTGAAAATTTCACGAAGATTCGTCAACCGTCGTCAAAGTTATTGAGAAAAGAAAAAACGCTTTCTGAATAGAAAGAAGGTCCTAACTATAACTACCCACTGACAGGCGTCAGTAGGTAATATATATATATATTCACTGAAAAAACCATAGGTTTCACACATGTTATAGTTAGCTGGACATTTCACTCGTAAAAAACCATTGAAATTCCCCCGTTATAGTTAGTTCAGCTACACCCGCAATCCACTGCTGATGACGTCACATATTACATCACTCATGACATGGTCAGTGACATCACTGATGACATCACTGATGACATCTCAAATGACATCACTGATGACATCATCCATTGAGTATGTGTTTCTGAACAATTTTAATATGTTTAATATATATAGGGAAAGGCCTGTTGAAGAATAAGTGGGTGTACAAGTGTGTAAATGGATGATTTTCTGTGGTGCGTAACTGATTCTATAAGTGAGTCATTAAATGTATCTTACTGCAGACTAGTGACTAAACTGTCTAAATGTCTGTATGTGTCTGTATGTTGGTGTATAAGTGGCTGCATGGTTTTGTGAATAGCTATATGAGTGTCTATATGAGTTATTGATTGCTTGTCTCAGTATCTGTATGGGTTCCTGAGTGTTTGTGTGGGTAGGGTGTGTGTGACTCTGCATAGATGTGTGAGTGGGTGATTCTATGGGTGCATGGTTTTAAGAGTGCATCTGTGATGGACTGTATGATTGAGTGAGTGTATGTATGGGTGTGTTAGGGATTGAATGTATATCTCAGTGGTACATTTGTGACTAACTACATATGTGAAAGGCAGTATATATGCGTGTAAGAGTATATAAGTGGGTAGATGTGAGAGTGTGTGATTGTGAGAGTGACTGTATGGATGAGTGTGTGCTTGTATCAATGATTCTATAAGAGCGTAAGAATGTGGTACTATTTTTATGAGTAAGTGAACTTGAGTGTGTATAACCGCATAGGTGAGTAAATGGGAATGTGATTATTTGCATGACTGACTAGGTGTGAGAGTACCTCTATGGATGATTGGTGGTGTGTGAGTGTCTATATAGGTGTATAAATGCATATGATAGTCTTGTATGGAGTGACTGTAAGTATGAGTGACTGTACAGGTGAATGAGTGGAGGTGTATGTAGACCTAAGAGTTAATAAGTGGGTATGTAGTTATTGGTATCGGAGTATGTATGGTTTTGAGAATGGAACTCTGAAATTTTGAGTCGGTGTATCAAAGGTTATATTAGGGTGTGAGAAGATGTGGTAATTTATCACATGTATGACGTCATCAGGGATGTCATCACTGATGTCATTTGAGTTGTCATCAGTGATGTCATGAGTGATGTCACTGACTGTAGGAGAGTAGGGTCTGCTTTCTATGTTCACCCCCACTTTTTGCTTTTGCTTTACTGGTTTTCGACTTAGATGTGGCTGTGGGCCTGCTAACCAGACCCACAGCCCTGCTGTTCTCTCTCTAAATTGATACTATGTACTTTAGGTGCATAACCCATTTGGATAGGATCACCTTATTGGCCCCTGTACAGTGTACCTTAGGTACCCAGGGCATAGGTGTACCCTAGGCCTACCAGGGGCTGCAGCATGTATTATGCCCCCCCTGGCCTGGCCTTCCATTATGACACAACTGGCTGATCACTCAGCTGGGGCAAGGTCGTGTAATCACCCCTTGCTTAGGTGTAGTATTCCTATACCTAACTTACATAATTTTTAATTTTTAATTTAATAACGATTTCTAAAGCGCCTGGTGACCCAAGGGCATCCCCGCGCTATAAGAATTGAGATCCTGTTGAGGGGGAGGGAGAGAGGAGAGACACTTATTGAGGGACTCTATTTCGGGAATAGGTGTGTCTTTAATTTTTTGCGGAATACCAGGTAGTTGGGTTCAAGTCTGAGGGAGCGAGGAAGAGCGTTCCATCCAGCAGCTGCTTGAACGGAGAATCGTCGTCCTCCTGTGCGAGTCCTTTTGAATCTAGGAGTGTTGGCCAGGTTCTCATTCTGGGATCGTAGGGATCTGGGTGCTGTGTAGGGGGTGATCATGTTGCTAAGGATCGCCGGGCCAGATCCGTTGATCAGCTTATGTGTCGTGCACATGGCTTTGAATTGCACCCTTTGGTGCACAGGGAGCCAGTGCAGAGCTTTGAGGGCCGGCTTGGCGGACATTCTGGAGGGGAGGTTGGTAAGCAGGCGTGCTGCAGCGTTCTGTGTCCGCTGGAGTTTCGTCAGGGTGGCCTCAGGGGCTCCCAGGTAGACCAAATTGCTGTAGTCTAGGCGAGACAATACCAGTCCCTGGATAAGCAGTTTCCTGGAAGTAGGTGGCAGTAAGGGGAGAATCTTGCGGGTCGTGCGCATGAGCCCGAAGCAAGTGCCCGAAGTTTTAGCTGCTTGTGTCTTCATAGAAAGCTCTGGTTCGAGCCACACACCGAGTGTCTTAATTTCACGCTTCGGGGGGGGAATTTCCCCGAACACGTCGGGCCAGAGTGCTGGAGGGATGGTCGTCCATTGTTTCCCCAGGAGCATCACCTCCCTCTTTGACCCATTAAGTTTTAATGATGAGTTATTCATCCAATTGTGGATTTCTATGAGACAATTGGTCAGGTTTTCTGGGTGGTCGATCAGTTGGGATAAGGAGACGACCAGCTCAGTGTCGTCAGCATAGCTTACCATTTTTATGTCAAATGGTGTCACTACGTCCTCAAGGGGGGCCATATATGCATTAAAAAGCGTCGGGCTCAGGGAAGAGCCCTGAGGGACACCGCTTGTAAGTGGAAGGGTGGACGAGTGGTGCTTGTCGTCCCACACTTGGAACGTGCGTCCTGTGAGGAAGGATTCAATCCAACTGAGTGCCGTCCCGGTAAGTCCTGCATCCGCCAGTCGATGTAAAAGGATACGGTGGTTAACTGTGTCGAAGGCTGCGCTCAGATCCAGGAGGATCACTGCCACTGACCCTCCTGAATCCAGTATGCGCCTTGCCTCCTCGATGACGGCAAGAAGGGCGGTGTCTGTGCCATGACCCGGGCGGAATCCAGTCTGGGATTGCCTAAGTACGTTGTTGGTCTCAAAGAACTGAGATAATTGTCCGTTGACCAATTTCTCTGCTACCTTGCTGATACCAGGGAGGAGTGATATAGGTCGGAAATTTGACATGTCTGCTGGGTCGAGCTGGTTTTTTTTTTGAAGTGCCTTTACCACAGCACTCTTCCAGCTGTCCGGGACAGATCCCTGGGCAAGCGAGCTGTTGATAAGTTCCGTGACCGTGGGCACGATGACTGAGGCTACGGTTTTGAGGAACCTGATAGGTGCTGGGTCCAGAGGTGATCCGCTTTTCTTTTTCGTCAAGGTTCGTTCTACCTCTAAGCAAGTTACTGGCCGGAATGTCGGCAGTGTGGGGCGTCGATTGCTTTCGGCCTGGTCGAGGGATAAGCGGCTCTCCATGTGACTAGGGGGGCCGGGGGGTGGGAGGGAGGCCAGGATACGGGTGATTTTGTCGTTGAAGTAAGTAGCTAGTTCATTACTTCGGTCGACTCTAGGAGTGATGGAGGAGGGAGTGTTGGGT
The DNA here is from genome assembly GCF_964204655.1 of Triturus cristatus. NCBI lineage: Eukaryota > Metazoa > Chordata > Amphibia > Caudata > Salamandridae > Triturus > Triturus cristatus. The sequence goes on from NC_140595.1 coordinate 666,946,678, forward strand.
ACTTTGAGCAGCTCCTTTACAATTAGGAAGGATTCCCTGGCTGAGTTGGATGATTCTTGTATCCGCTTGTCGTAATGTGAAGCTTTGGCGAGTCTGATGGCCTCTTTGTAGAGCCTGACTGTGTTCTGGTAAGCTTCTTTGTTGGCGTGCTGCCAGTTTCTCCTCCAAAGCCGTTCGGCTTTTTTGCAGTTTTTGCGAAGTAGTCGGAGGTCCGCGGTATACCACGGGGCCGAACCAGGTTTGCCGTTTTTGTCCTCCCTAGTTCTAAGTGGGAGCACTGAGTCCAGGGAGGAGGTGACCCACTCTCTGAATTTTTTGTCGGCGATAGTCAGGTCTTCCGCGTATGCAGGGGTGGTCCTTTTTAGGATCTTGGCCCATTCTTCAGTGGGGAGTCTGGACCAGGTTCTGTCCCTGCTGTAGGTGGGCGGTTTTTGAGGTTTCCTGAAGGTTCCAGGTAGTTGGAAGGAGACTAAGAAGTGGTCTGTCCAAGGAAGGGGAAGAGCCTCCTTCGCTTGCATCGAGGGGGAGCTAGTGAACACCGGGTCCAATAGATGACCCTTGATGTGGGTGGCTCCGGAGTTAAGGAGGCGGATGTCAAGTGCCGCCAGATCTAAGATCAGGTCATTAGCTACCGAGTCTACCGGGTCGTCGAGATGAATGTTCAGGTCACCTGCTATCATGAAGTTCGATAGAGAGTGGGCCTGGGTTGTTACTGAGTCCAGGAGGGAACTAGCGAAGGGACCTGGGGGGCCGGGAGGACGGTACACAAGTATTCCCGTTAGTGAGTTGGTTGGGTTTAGCTTGATAGTAAACTGAAGACTTTCTGATTCGGGAATCTGCGCATCACTGGTTTTACAGTGAAGATAGTCCCGGTGAATAATGGCGACACCACCACCTCTACCTAGGGGCGGGGTAGGGACTGAATTAGATAGCCAGGTGGAGTTGCTAGTGCCATGTCTGATTGTGAATGTGGGGCAAGCCACGTTTCCGTGAGGAAAAGGATGTCTATCTCCAGGTCTTCTATAAGATGGTTAATCTGTGTCACGTGTTTAGGAAGTGAGCGATGGTTTAGTGAAGCGAGTTTGAGGGAGGCGGGCTTGTGAGATTTTGTGCCCCACACAGACGGTCGCTCACCTCTCACTGCTGCTGCCCGTCGCCTGCTGCTGCCTGTCGCCTGCTGCTGCCTGTTGCCTGTCGCCCACCTGCTGGTACCGACCCCGCTCACGCCGCTCCCTCCTCACCTGCGCTGACCTCCGCTTCACGCCGCTCTCCTCCTGCTGCTGCTGGCCACTCTCCTCGCCTCCTCGCCGCCGCCGCTGCCCCGGTCACTCGCCTTCCTGGTTTCCCGCCGCTGAGCCCGCAGTCCCGCCTCTCCTCCCTGCCCATTGGCCACCCAGCCTCCCGCCTCCCAGCGGACCCTCCCTCCCGGCTCCTTACTTAAGGTGACCGCGGCGGGCTGGTCAGTGTGACCCCTGTGCCCCACACAGACGGTCGCTCACCTCTCACTGCTGCTGCCCGTCGCCTGCTGCTGCCTGTCGCCTGCTGCTGCCTGTTGCCTGTCGCCCACCTGCTGGTACCGACCCCGCTCACGCCGCTCCCTCCTCACCTGCGCTGACCTCCGCTTCACGCCGCTCTCCTCCTGCTGCTGCTGGCCACTCTCCTCGCCTCCTCGCCGCCGCCGCTGCCCCGGTCACTCGCCTTCCTGGTTTCCCGCCGCTGAGCCCGCAGTCCCGCCTCTCCTCCCTGCCCATTGGCCACCCAGCCTCCCGCCTCCCAGCGGACCCTCCCTCCCGGCTCCTTACTTAAGGTGACCGCGGCGGGCTGGTCAGTGTGACCCCTGTGCCCCACACAGACGGTCGCTCACCTCTCACTGCTGCTGCCCGTCGCCTGCTGCTGCCTGTCGCCTGCTGCTGCCTGTTGCCTGTCGCCCACCTGCTGGTACCGACCCCGCTCACGCCGCTCCCTCCTCACCTGCGCTGACCTCCGCTTCACGCCGCTCTCCTCCTGCTGCTGCTGGCCACTCTCCTCGCCTCCTCGCCGCCGCCGCTGCCCCGGTCACTCGCCTTCCTGGTTTCCCGCCGCTGAGCCCGCAGTCCCGCCTCTCCTCCCTGCCCATTGGCCACCCAGCCTCCCGCCTCCCAGCGGACCCTCCCTCCCGGCTCCTTACTTAAGGTGACCGCGGCGGGCTGGTCAGTGTGACCCCTGTGCCCCACACAGGCGGTCGCTCACCTCTCACTGCTGCTGCCCGTCGCCTGCTGCTGCCTGTCGCCTGCTGCTGCCTGTTGCCTGTCGCCCACCTGCTGGTACCGACCCCGCTCACGCCGCTCCCTCCTCACCTGCGCTGACCTCCGCTTCACGCCGCTCTCCTCCTGCTGCTGCTGGCCACTCTCCTCGCCTCCTCGCCGCCGCCGCTGCCCCGGTCACTCGCCTTCCTGGTTTCCCGCCGCTGAGCCCGCAGTCCCGCCTCTCCTCCCTGCCCATTGGCCACCCAGCCTCCCGCCTCCCAGCGGACCCTCCCTCCCGGCTCCTTACTTAAGGTGACCGCGGCGGGCTGGTCAGTGTGACCCCTGTGCCCCACACAGACGGTCGCTCACCTCTCACTGCTGCTGCCCGTCGCCTGCTGCTGCCTGTCGCCTGCTGCTGCCTGTTGCCTGTCGCCCACCTGCTGGTACCGACCCCGCTCACGCCGCTCCCTCCTCACCTGCGCTGACCTCCGCTTCACGCCGCTCTCCTCCTGCTGCTGCTGGCCACTCTCCTCGCCTCCTCGCCGCCGCCGCTGCCCCGGTCACTCGCCTTCCTGGTTTCCCGCCGCTGAGCCCGCAGTCCCGCCTCTCCTCCCTGCCCATTGGCCACCCAGCCTCCCGCCTCCCAGCGGACCCTCCCTCCCGGCTCCTTACTTAAGGTGACCGCGGCGGGCTGGTCAGTGTGACCCCTGTGCCCCACACAGACGGTCGCTCACCTCTCACTGCTGCTGCCCGTCGCCTGCTGCTGCCTGTCGCCTGCTGCTGCCTGTTGCCTGTCGCCCACCTGCTGGTACCGACCCCGCTCACGCCGCTCCCTCCTCACCTGCGCTGACCTCCGCTTCACGCCGCTCTCCTCCTGCTGCTGCTGGCCACTCTCCTCGCCTCCTCGCCGCCGCCGCTGCCCCGGTCACTCGCCTTCCTGGTTTCCCGCCGCTGAGCCCGCAGTCCCGCCTCTCCTCCCTGCCCATTGGCCACCCAGCCTCCCGCCTCCCAGCGGACCCTCCCTCCCGGCTCCTTACTTATGACGCCCCCCCAGCGACCGCGCAGCGGACGCGCGCAGCGGGAGCGCCGACTGAGCGCCGAAGGTGCGCCAAAGGTAAGCCCGTCTGCGCCCGTCCGCGCCTGGACCGCGCCCAGCGCCAGACCCCCTGGCCCCCGCGCCCGCCAGCCCCCCCGCAGGACCTACGACTTCGCTACGCTCATCGCACTCAAACCCGCCCGAGCCCCCGGATGCCACCGAGCGTCCCCGCGACGCACCCATGGACCCTTCGACTGCCGATCCTGCAACTTCTCCTGCCTCCGAACAAGCACCACGCCCACCAAGACGGACAACAGCAACCACCTCAAGTGCATCCTGATCAACACCCGTTCCATCCACAGACACGCCGTGGAACTCTGGAACCTCCTCGACACCGCATCTCCAGACGTCGCCTTCCTCACGGAAACCTGGATGAACGACTCCTCAGCCCCCGACATCGCCATAGCCATCCCGGACGGCTACAAGATCATCAGGAGGGATCGCAACAACCAGACCGGAGGGGGCATCGCCATCGTTCACAAAAGCACCATTCGCATCTCGACTGACTCCACCGACGCATTCAACACCGCCGAATACCTGCACTTCCAGATCCACACCGACCCCAAGACTACCCTCAGAGGCACCCTCATCTACAGACCCCCGGGACCACGCGCACAGTTCTGCGAAGACATCACGGACTTCATCAGCCCTCACGCCCTCCCCTCCACCGACTACATCCTCCTCGGAGACCTCAACTTCCACCTGGAGAACAACAACGACCGCAACACGACCACCCTGCTGGACAACCTCGCCAACCTCGGACTCCAGCAACTGGTCAACACCCCCACCCACTACGCCGGCCACACGCTCGACCCCCTCTTCTCATCCAGCAAGCACATCACCTTCAGCCACTGCACCGGACTCCACTGGACTGACCACAGCTGCGTCCACTTCAGCTTCAAGAAGAACACGGTCCACCACCACCCGAAGCAGGTTCCCCACAGAAACTGGAGCAAGATCACCGTCGACCAGCTCACCACCTCCCTCAGCCAGAACCCACCGGTCCGGACAACGGACCCTAACACAGCAGCCCTCGACCTCACGCAATGGCTGACCTCCTGTGCCAACGACCTCGCCCCACTGAAGAACCCACTCACCAGGCCCAGAAGCAAGAAGGCCCCCTGGTTCACCGATGAACTCAAGGACTCCAAGAAGGCCTGCCGCACCCTCGAGAAGGCCTGGCTCCTCGACAAGACCACCGACAACATGACCGCCCTCAAACTCGCCACCCGCAGACATCACCAGCTCATCCGCACCACCAAGAAGAAATCTTTGAAGGAACGACTGGACAAGAACGCCCATGACAGCAAGGAGCTCTTCAACATCGTCAAGGAGTTCTCCAACCCCAGCACCAGCAACAACGACATCACTCCCTCGCAGGACCTCTGCGACTCCCTCGCCTCGTACTTCCACCGCAAGATCGCCGACATCCACAACAGTTTTGGCGCTCCACCCCCGCACCCATCGACCGAACCTACGCACCCCGCCGCTATCCTCCAGACATGGACCAAAGTGACCCTCGAAGACACGACACGCATGATGAACACCATCCACTCCGGATCTCCGACCGACCCATGCCCCCACCATGTCTTCAACAAGGCCGCCTCTACCATCGCACCCCACCTCCGAGACATCATCAACGCCTCCTTCGACACAGCCACCTTCCCAGAGAGCTGGAAGCACGCCGAGCTCAGCGCACTACTGAAGAAACCAACTGCGGACCCGACCGACCTCAAGAACTTCCGCCCTATCTCGCTCCTTCCTTTCCCTGCCAAAGTCATCGAGAAGGTCGTCAACAAGCAGCTGGCCGCCTTCCTCGAGACGAACGGATCCCTCGACCCATCGCAATCCGGATTCAGAGCCAACCACAGCACAGAGACCGCCCTCATCGCAGCCACCGACGACATCCGAGCCCTGCTCGACAAAGGTGAAACAGCGGCACTCATCCTCCTTGACCTCTCCGCAGCATTTGACACTGTCTGCCACCGCACCCTAGTCCAACGCCTCAACGACACCGGCATCCAGGGGATTGCCCTGGAATGGATCATCTCATACCTCTCCGGCAGAACACAGAGAGTACGCCTCCCTCCGTTCCGCTCGGAGGCCACCGAAGTCATCTGCGGCGTCCCGCAAGGATCATCGCTCAGCCCCACTCTCTTCAACATCTACATGAAACCCCTCGCTGCCATCGCACGCCAACACAACCTCAACATCATCTCCTACGCCGATGACACCCAGCTGATTCTCTCCCTGACCAGAGACCCCGACACCGCCAAAGCCGACCTACACGAAGGGATGAAAGATGTCGCCGAATGGATGAACATCAGCCGCCTGAAGTTGAACACGGACAAGACAGAAGTCCTCATCCTGGGACCATCGCCCTCTGCATGGGACGACTCCTGGTGGCCCCCGGCCCTGGGCACCGCACCCAAGCCAACGGACCACGCACGCAACTTGGGCGTCATCCTGGACTCCTCCCTATCGATGACCAGACAAGTCAACGCCGTCTCCTCATCTTGCTTCCACAACCTCCGCATGCTCCGCAAGATCTTCAGATGGATCCCGACTGAGACCAGGAAGACTGTCACCCAGGCCCTCGTCACCAGCAGACTAGACTACGGAAACACCCTCTACGCCGGTACAACAGCCAAGCTTCAGAAAAGACTTCAGCGTATCCAGAACGCCTCCGCCCGTCTCATCCTGGACGCCCCCCGACGCAGCCACATCTCGAACCACCTAAGAGACCTGCACTGGCTCCCTGTCAACAAGAGGATCACGTTCAGACTCCTCACCCACGCACACAAATCCCTCCACGACCTGGGCCCAAGGTACCTCAACGACCGCCTGACCTTCTACACGCCCACCCGACAGCTACGATCCGCGTACCTCGCCCTCGCCGTCGTCCCTCGCATCCAGAGAGCCACCGCCGGAGGAAGATCCTTCTCCTACCTGGCGGCTAAGACATGGAACTCCCTGCCCGTCCACCTGCGGCTGACCCAGGACCACCTCGCCTTCAGGAAACAGCTTAAGACCTGGCTGTTCGAGCAGTAGCAGACCCCCTCCCCCAGCGCCTTGAGACCCTTCCGGGTGAGTAGTGCGCGTTATAAATTCCTTGATTGATTGATTGATTGATTGTGGGGAGTGTGAGCTGGGCTGGCTTACAGAGGGAGCAGCGAGTGAAAGGTCCATTTAGATCATGGACATAGTCACAGGAAGAGGTTGGGGGTCTAAGACTTAGTAGCTCTCTACGTGAGTAGCTTACCTTTGGGTTGGCTGTTTTAGGCAGGGGTTCTGGCCCTGGGCCCGGTCGTGCACGGACGGGCGCAGACGGGCTTGCCTTAGGCGCGCATTCGGCGCGCAAACGGCGCTCCCGCTGCGCTCGTCCACTGCGCTGGTATACATATAGACACATGTGTACCTATCAGCCACTCCTATGACAGGCCTTAACAATCCTGGAGGCAGAGTGCTTGGTAACGTGTGAGATGGTGCTCTAGCATGAGCTGAGCCTGTCTGCAGCTTTCGGAACCATGTCCTTATAGCTGTTCTATGATATAGCCTACCATATACTCTTAAAGTGCCTTATAATCTTAAACGGTTATGGTAACTATGGTTTGGCTTTATCAAAACATGTCGTGTAAGGTGTCTAACACTTTGGAATAATACCCCCATCCCATTTCTGGGGATGAGGATATTATCCCTCCCTTCTAGAGGGAGAAGACATGTTGTAACCTACTTACCCGGTTAAAGTTAACCAGAGCCCCAGCATCACAAAATGGATGCTGCTGCCACAGACACGAGTCTGACCTCCTGCTGCTGGGAGTGATCCCGGCAAGGGAGGCTTGGACAATAGGTTTCCTGCCTTGGGAGGTGCGAGCACCACCCCAGACAGGCCTTAGTGTATTGGGGCAGGGAGGGATGAAAAGAATGAGACATGCCTGGGGCACACAAGGTGTCCCGTGCATAGTCCAGTTCAAACCGGTGCTGGGGCTCTCCAGCCCCAGTCCTGGCGCGAAACTGGACAAAGGGAAGGGGGTGTAACCACCCCCCTCCCAGGTCCCACCCATAAGGCGTGACCTAGCAGGTAACCCACCCCCCAGATTTGGATAAGAGTGGTAGCTGGGCCCCAGGAGATTAGATTATCCTGAACCTGCAACTTGAACAGAAACTCTGAACCTTCGACATTCGACGAAAGAAGAAGACTGAAGAATCTCCCTTGTGGCCAAGGAGTGGCTACCCTATGCAAACAGGCACCATCAAGAGACTACCCTTTGCTTTGCTGAAGTTCTACGAGGGACCGACTGCAGAGCCCGACCAGAGCCTTGACTTCCAGACTTCTCCGACCCTGATCCACATCCACAGCCGAGCTGAGATCCGTGGAGGCGACGAGAGACGTGGGACCGGCTACCTGGGAAAAGTGGCGAGTATCTTCCAGTGCAGCTTCTGAGGTACCCTCAAAGTTGTGCACCGGGGATTGAGAAGCCCCAACCCCAAGCACCATCTGCACCGAAGATCAGCCCCCCACACTCCACGAGTCCTGCGTGGGGCCCTTCTGCATTTTCCTGCTTGCCGCGTCTGTCCAGTTGCTTGCCCGTTGGCTAGTGGCCTTTGTGACGACGCACCCTGAAATCTTCACCGCTGGTTTGGCTCCTCCAGACTGGCTCCCGCTTCTTTGCAAAAGAGAAGCACCCCAGACCTTCCTGGTCTGCACCAGAAGCAAGTCCTCCGTTCTTCGTGGGTTCCGCTTGCCAAGGCTTGGTGAGTCCTAGTCCAACTTCGACGCCGCCGACAGCAAGAGCCTTCGTGGGACAGCTCGCCTCCTGGTCCTGGTCGTCCTCGACGTTCCCTGGTCCTCGTGGCTGCAGCGACAAGCTTCACCTTCACCTGCAATCTTCACGACATCGCCTGGTTCCTTCCTGGTTCCACGTGGTCACTGGCTAGTGACCTTGACTCTGTCCCTTCTGCTTGCAGGTCTCCTCTCTCCTTGATCCCAGCCTTGGGATCCACCGGACATTCTTCACTGACTGCCTGTCAGCAACTTTCTTTCAGGCATCCATAGAAGTCCACGACGAAACCCGACGCAAGTTCATACCTATGCACCCGCAGTCCGTGGGCTAGGTAACTTGGGTACTTCGGTGCTCACAAGGGTAGTGACTATCCTAGGGTCTAGTTTCCGAGTCTCGACTCTCTAGCTGCTTCAGAAGTGTCCTTAAACTGTTAATTGCTAACAACTACTATTTCTATCGACTTCTACGCATTACGCGTGAGTGTTTCCACTCTGCACCTGAATCCCGTGGGCCTCCCACTTCCTAACTGTTGCTAGTGCAGTGTAGCCCCAGCGATTCCCTAGGCCTAGGCCTATCCTATTTCGGTGACAGTGGTCCTTATACCACTTACTTAGTATATGGTTTGCGTGGCCCCTAGGGCCTAATTGTATTACTTACCTGTGTGACTTAATGTATGTTTAAATAAGACTGTGTTGTACTTACCTCTAATCTCATAAAGAGTGCTGAGGGTTTGACTAGAATAAATACACTTTATTTTATATATATATCTGTTGTGGTGTCCTTTCATTTGGTATTCAAGGGATTATATATGGTATCACAGCTGGCTTCACATGCCATTCAGAGTTTAGCCTAAGACTGCTCTTGTCCATGCTACCACTAGGATAGCTGGTCTATAAGGTTGACTTTACAACCAATCACCATAAGGGTTGTTTGGACTGATATAAGGTGTACACTAGAACTAGTGACATCATACATCAGGCCAACTTCTCACACTGACCATGTCATGAGTGATGTAATATGTGACGTCATCAGCAGTGGATTGCGGGCGTGCGAGTTATAGTTAGCTGAACTAACTATAACGGGGGAATTTCAATGGTTTTTTACGAGTGAAATGTCTAGCTAGCTATAACATGTGTGAAACCTATGGTTTTTTCAGTGAATTTGCAAGGTTTTTTAAATGCTAATTCCTAACTATAACGTGTGTGAAACCTATGGTTTTTTCAGTGAATTTGCAAGGTTTTTTAAATACTAATTCCTAACTATAACGTGTGTGAAACCTATGGTTTTTTCAGTGAATTTGCAAGGTTTTTTAAATGCTAATTCCTAACTATAACGTGTGTGAAACCTATGGTTTTTTAAGTGAATTTGCAAGGTTTTTTAAATGCTAATTTATGAATGTATTATTATATTTTTAAAATATTTATTTTACAATAAGCTACCTATGTATATAGTTATAGATTGACTTTATCCTGTAATATGGAATGGCTCAGCTCTTTTTTTTTTAATTTGGAAAAAGTTGAACAGCATAGTTAATATCTTCTATAAACTTATAAACACTTTAAAAATGTTTTTTTTTTAAAGGGTTTTTGACCGTGCGCGCACGGTGCGCGCACGGTGCGCGCACGGTGCACGCATGCGTACGTGCTCCGTGTGCGCATGTGTACGTGCTCCACGTGCGCATGCGTACATCGTGCGTGCTCCGTACGCGCGTGCTCCGTACGCGCATGCGCGCGTGCTCCGTACGCGCAAGCGTGCATGCTCCGTGCGCGCACGGCAAGTCATGTGATTTAGAAACAACACTTTTCATTGGTTTATAGTAGTTTCAGGTCATGTGATTAAGAAACAACACTTTTCATTGGTTTATAGTAGTTTCAGTTCCAGAAACTTCCAACACCACACCCACTCCCCTCATTATTTCTTCTGATTCCCTGGGAGAAGGAGCTGAGCAGCTTTTCCAGTACTCCAGTACTTGAGAATGGCAGAGCAGCAGTCATCTTCTGGGAGTGAGCAGGAGACCCTTGTGAGACAGAGGAAACAGAAAGACTCTTTTATATGGCAATTTTTTACATTTCCAGAGGGGCAGAAGAAGGTGAATGCTCCAAAAGTCACCTTCACTATTTGTGGTGTTGTCTTATCAAGAGGAGATCCTAAAAAGAAATACTCTTTTAGTATTTTCACTATGATCAGGCACGTTAAAGGAGTACATCCTGTGGCTTTTGCTCGAGCTGCTAGAGACAACCCTCCAGCAGCTCAGCCGAGCACATCCGCAGCAGCTCAGCCGAGCACATCATCGGCAGCTCAGCCGAGCACTTCATCTGCGGCGGCAGCTTCACCTGCTTCTGTCCCTCTGGATATACACCCTCTGTTCAAGAGGGTGCATATACGGTGCAATGCGTGTAATGCTCTTCTCTCTTATGGTGACACCAGCATTCCCCTAATAGAGAGCAAGATACAGCAGCACACATGCGGCACCCCATAATTTTTTTCAGTTTTTTGTTCCTCTGTTCCTCAATTAACACAACGGCTCTTTTTAGAGCCACCTAACATCTAAACACTTAAATTTGATTTTTAATTCTATTTTTTTAATGATTTTTTTATGCCGTGCGCGCACCTTGCAATGGTGCGTGCACGATGCGCTCACGGTGCGCGCACCTCGCGATTTTTTGAACAAAAATTTATTGTTTTTTCACCTTTCAGGGTCCTTCAGGGACCCCCTGACAAAAGCTAGGGGGTCAGGAACTCTGTACCCTGCCACCTTTTCACGTTCTCCACCTTTCTTTTTCACTGTCACACACAAAATGGCGGACAACACTTTCTGATTTCGACCGATTCGAATGTTGACTGACATGCAACCACCAATCACAATTACACTCGCGCACGTTAAGGTGCGCGCGCGGTGCGCGCACGGTGCGCGCATATAGATATTTATGTACTTTTAACTGCAATTTTCTCAGGAACTACTGAACAGATTGACACCATATATGCAAAAGGCACATCCCTGACCTGAGGACTACCTCTTTGCCAAATTTCAAGTAATTCTGTTAAGCCGTTCGGGCTGTACCTTCGACTAAAGGTCCTATGGGAAAAAGCATGGGGAAAACATGTTTTGGGACCCCCCTTTTTTCTCAGCCCCCGCTTGACGAATCTCCCCAAGACTTCCAGGGTAGGAGCTGAGCGGAGCGCCCCATTAGTTTTGAAAATTTCGTGAGGATCCGTCAACCGGCGCCAAAGTTATTCAAAATAGAATTTTCAGACTTCCTATGGAAACACGGTCCTAACTATAACTATCTACTGGCGACTGCCAGTAGATTTTATATATATGTATATATATATTACCTACTGGCGGTCGCCAGTAGGTAGTTATAGTTAGGACCCCTTTTCCATAGGAAAACCTCAACATTCTATTTTGAATAACTTTGGCGCCGGTCGATGAATCCTCGCGAATTTCTCAAAATAGGTGGGGCGCTACGCTCCGCTCCTACCCTGAAAGTCTCGGGGGGATCCGTCAAGCGGGGGCTGAGATAAAAGGGGGGTCCCAAAACGCGTTTGCCCCATGCATTTTTCCATAGGACCTTTAGAACGAGCTACAGCCCGAACGGCTGAACAGAATTACTCGAAATTTGGCAGAGAGGTAGTCCCTAGGTCAAGGAAGTGCCTTTTGTAGGTTTGGTGTAAATCTGTTCAGTAGATTCTGAGAAAATAGCCTTTAAATCAATATATATATCTGAGCCCGCTTACCGTACGCTTACCGTACGCTTACCGTAAGCGTACGGTGGCGTGCGCGAGCGCGATTCTGATTGGCTCTTAGATCTTAGTAAACATTCGAATCGGCCGAAACCAGGAAGCGGCGGCCGCCATTTTGTGTATTTCACTCAGAAAAAAAAGAGTGAAAACAAGAAAAGGGGGCAATGAGGAGAGTTACAGACCCCCTTACATTTGTGAGGGGGTCAAAGAAGGACTGTAAAGTACAAAGAAAACATTTATTGATTTTAAAAAAAATCACGGGGTACGCGTACGGTAAGCTTACGGTAAGCGTACGGTAGAAAAAAAAAAAAAAAAAAATGAAAATCAGATTTAAGTGTTTAGATATTAGGGGGCTCTAAAAAGAGCCGTTGTGTTTATGAAATGATTTTTTAGTGGTACCTACAAGTAAGTACCGATGCAGAGTCTAAGGTTCAAGAGGAAGACTCTGTTCCCTTCATCATTGAAGTGCACACCATCTCCTCTATAAATGTCTTGCATGTCATAACGCAAGTTGTTGTGGTAAATGGCACCCATACCATAGTCACGGAGGAAAGCAGAAACAGATTTGTTGACGTGCTTTCTTGCTTTGTCATCGCACTGCGTGCCCACCGTGCGTGCACGGCACTAACTGCGTAAAGTGGGCGCGCGGTGCGCGAAGCGCACCGCGTGCTCACTGTGCGCGCACGGTGCGCAAAGCGCACCGTGCGCGCACGGAACGAACTGCGTTAAGTGGGCGCGCACGCCACGAATGGCGTAAAGTAACTTAGCATTTAAAAAACCGTACAAATTCACTGAAAAAACCATAGGTTTCACACACGTTATAGTTAGGAATTAGCATTTAAAAAACCTTGCAAATTCACTGAAAAAACCATAGGTTTCACACATGTTATAGTTAGCGGAAATTTTACTGATAAAAAACCAATGAAATTCCCCCGTTATAGTTAGTGCAGGCAACTATAACTCACGCGACCGCAATCTTCTGCTGATGACATATGTGTCTTTATGAAAAAAAAATATTTGTAATATATGTATAGCTAAAAATGTATGGAAGAAGACATGGGCAAATAAGTGTCTAAATACAGTATTAGCATCAGCAGAGGATTGCGGTCGCGTGAGTTATAGTTGCCTGCACTAACTATAACGGGGGAATTTCATTGGTTTTTTATCAGTAAAATTTCCGCTAACTATAACATGTGTGAAACCTATGGTTTTTTCAGTGAATATATATATATATATATATATATATATGTATATATATATATATATATATATATATGAAAACAACTTCTCCCTCCTGGACAGAAGACAGGGACACAGCGGGGCTCGTCAAGACGCTTTATTCAAGAAAGTCGGCATGACCGGTTTCGGCTTACAGCCTTTTTCAAATGCCTCAGTCCATTACACAGAGTCCTTAGTGATGATCCATTGAGCTCCTCCCACCTAAATAGCAAGGGCCCAGCTGCAGTTCGTTAGTGTGTTGACGCCCAGTACTCCCTTGCCACGGACTACTGATCCCATCAAACACCTGGCTGGAATGTTACGAGCTGCGGTAGGAATCTTGAACGGATTTGCTGGGGGAATTTACGTCCTTGGGTCCCCTACTTCCCACCTTTCTCACGAAGCGGCACCAAGGCTGGAGACACAACTGAATGAATGCGCCTCTCCACACAGTGTTGGACTGCATTCCGCAGCAGCGATCGGTAACCTCAGGTGAGTAGGGTGTCGTGGATATCCGATACCTCGGACACAATTGGTTTCCACACGAAGTTTCAACACACCAGTGTTTTCCACGACCACATTATCAGGAAGGATCCCTTTAGGCGCACCACAGGCTGTGCGCGAAATATGAAAACAACTTCTCCCTCCTGGACAGAAGACAGGGACACAGCGGGGCTCGTCAAGACGCTTTATTCAAGAAAGTCGGCATGACCGGTTTCGGCTTACAGCCTTTTTCAAATGCCTCAGTCCATTACACAGAGTCCTTAGTGATGATCCATTGAGCTCCTCCCACCTAAATAGCGAGGGCCCAGCTGCAGTTCGTTAGTGTGTTGACGCCCAGTACTCCCTTGCCACGGACTACTGATCCCATCAAACACCTGGCTGGAATGTTACGAGCTGCGGTAGGAATCTTGAACGGATTTGCTGGGGGAATTTACGTCCTTGGGTCCCCTACTTCCCACCTTTCTCACGAAGCGGCACCAAGGCTGGAGACACAACTGAATGAATGCGCCTCTCCACACAGTGTTGGACTGCATTCCGCAGCAGCGATCGGTAACCTCAGGTGAGTAGGGTGTCGTGGATATCCGATACCTCGGACACAATTGGTTTCCACACGAAGTTTCAACACACCAGTGTTTTCCACGACCACATTATCAGGAAGGATCCCTTTAGGCGCACCACAGGCTGTGCGCGAAATATGAAAACAACTTCTCCCTCCTGGACAGAAGACAGGGACACAGCGGGGCTCGTCAAGACGCTTTATTCAAGAAAGTCGGCATGACCGGTTTCGGCTTACAGCCTTTTTCAAATGCCTCAGTCCATTACACAGAGTCCTTAGTGATGATCCATTGAGCTCCTCCCACCTAAATAGCAAGGGCCCAGCTGCAGTTCGTTAGTGTGTTGACGCCCAGTACTCCCTTGCCACGGACTACTGATCCCATCAAACACCTGGCTGGAATGTTACGAGCTGCGGTAGGAATCTTGAACGGATTTGCTGGGGGAATTTACGTCCTTGGGTCCCCTACTTCCCACCTTTCTCACGAAGCGGCACCAAGGCTGGAGACACAACTGAATGAATGCGCCTCTCCACACAGTGTTGGACTGCATTCCGCAGCAGCGATCGGTAACCTCAGGTGAGTAGGGTGTCGTGGATATCCGATACCTCGGACACAATTGGTTTCCACACGAAGTTTCAACACACCAGTGTTTTCCACGACCACATTATCAGGAAGGATCCCTTTAGGCGCACCACAGGCTGTGCGCGAAATATGAAAACAACTTCTCCCTCCTGGACAGAAGACAGGGACACAGCGGGGCTCGTCAAGACGCTTTATTCAAGAAAGTCGGCATGACCGGTTTCGGCTTACAGCCTTTTTCAAATGCCTCAGTCCATTACACAGAGTCCTTAGTGATGATCCATTGAGCTCCTCCCACCTAAATAGCAAGGGCCCAGCTGCAGTTCGTTAGTGTGTTGACGCCCAGTACTCCCTTGCCACGGACTACTGATCCCATCAAACACCTGGCTGGAATGTTACGAGCTGCGGTAGGAATCTTGAACGGATTTGCTGGGGGAATTTACGTCCTTGGGTCCCCTACTTCCCACCTTTCTCACGAAGCGGCACCAAGGCTGGAGACACAACTGAATGAATGCGCCTCTCCACACAGTGTTGGACTGCATTCCGCAGCAGCGATCGGTAACCTCAGGTGAGTAGGGTGTCGTGGATATCCGATACCTCGGACACAATTGGTTTCCACACGAAGTTTCAACACACCAGTGTTTTCCACGACCACATTATCAGGAAGGATCCCTTTAGGCGCACCACAGGCTGTGCGCGAAATATGAAAACAACTTCTCCCTCCTGGACAGAAGACAGGGACACAGCGGGGCTCGTCAAGACGCTTTATTCAAGAAAGTCGGCATGACCGGTTTCGGCTTACAGCCTTTTTCAAATGCCTCAGGCCATTACACAGAGTCCTTAGTGATGATCCATTGAGCTCCTCCCACCTAAATAGCAAGGGCCCAGCTGCAGTTCGTTAGTGTGTTGACGCCCAGTACTCCCTTGCCACGGACTACTGATCCCATCAAACACCTGGCTGGAATGTTACGAGCTGCGGTAGGAATCTTGAACGGATTTGCTGGGGGAATTTACGTCCTTGGGTCCCCTACTTCCCACCTTTCTCACGAAGCGGCACCAAGGCTGGAGACACAACTGAATGAATGCGCCTCTCCACACAGTGTTGGACTGCATTCCGCAGCAGCGATCGGTAACCTCAGGTGAGTAGGGTGTCGTGGATATCCGATACCTCGGACACAATTGGTTTCCACACGAAGTTTCAACACACCAGTGTTTTCCACGACCACATTATCAGGAAGGATCCCTTTAGGCGCACCACAGGCTGTGCGCGAAATATGAAAACAACTTCTCCCTCCTGGACAGAAGACAGGGACACAGCGGGGCTCGTCAAGACGCTTTATTCAAGAAAGTCGGCATGACCGGTTTCGGCTTACAGCCTTTTTCAAATGCCTCAGTCCATTACACAGAGTCCTTAGTGATGATCCATTGAGCTCCTCCCACCTAAATAGCAAGGGCCCAGCTGCAGTTCGTTAGTGTGTTGACGCCCAGTACTCCCTTGCCACGGACTACTGATCCCATCAAACACCTGGCTGGAATGTTACGAGCTGCGGTAGGAATCTTGAACGGATTTGCTGGGGGAATTTACGTCCTTGGGTCCCCTACTTCCCACCTTTCTCACGAAGCGGCACCAAGGCTGGAGACACAACTGAATGAATGCGCCTCTCCACACAGTGTTGGACTGCATTCCGCAGCAGCGATCGGTAACCTCAGGTGAGTAGGGTGTCGTGGATATCCGATACCTCGGACACAATTGGTTTCCACACGAAGTTTCAACACACCAGTGTTTTCCACGACCACATTATCAGGAAGGATCCCTTTAGGCGCACCACAGGCTGTGCGCGAAATATGAAAACAACTTCTCCCTCCTGGACAGAAGACAGGGACACAGCGGGGCTCGTCAAGACGCTTTATTCAAGAAAGTCGGCATGACCGGTTTCGGCTTACAGCCTTTTTCAAATGCCTCAGTCCATTACACAGAGTCCTTAGTGATGATCCATTGAGCTCCTCCCACCTAAATAGCAAGGGCCCAGCTGCAGTTCGTTAGTGTGTTGACGCCCAGTACTCCCTTGCCACGGACTACTGATCCCATCAAACACCTGGCTGGAATGTTACGAGCTGCGGTAGGAATCTTGAACGGATTTGCTGGGGGAATTTACGTCCTTGGGTCCCCTACTTCCCACCTTTCTCACGAAGCGGCACCAAGGCTGGAGACACAACTGAATGAATGCGCCTCTCCACACAGTGTTGGACTGCATTCCGCAGCAGCGATCGGTAACCTCAGGTGAGTAGGGTGTCGTGGATATCCGATACCTCGGACACAATTGGTTTCCACACGAAGTTTCAACACACCAGTGTTTTCCACGACCACATTATCAGGAAGGATCCCTTTAGGCGCACCACAGGCTGTGCGCGAAATATGAAAACAACTTCTCCCTCCTGGACAGAAGACAGGGACACAGCGGGGCTCGTCAAGACGCTTTATTCAAGAAAGTCGGCATGACCGGTTTCGGCTTACAGCCTTTTTCAAATGCCTCAGTCCATTACACAGAGTCCTTAGTGATGATCCATTGAGCTCCTCCCACCTAAATAGCAAGGGCCCAGCTGCAGTTCGTTAGTGTGTTGACGCCCAGTACTCCCTTGCCACGGACTACTGATCCCATCAAACACCTGGCTGGAATGTTACGAGCTGCGGTAGGAATCTTGAACGGATTTGCTGGGGGAATTTACGTCCTTGGGTCCCCTACTTCCCACCTTTCTCACGAAGCGGCACCAAGGCTGGAGACACAACTGAATGAATGCGCCTCTCCACACAGTGTTGGACTGCATTCCGCAGCAGCGATCGGTAACCTCAGGTGAGTAGGGTGTCGTGGATATCCGATACCTCGGACACAATTGGTTTCCACACGAAGTTTCAACACACCAGTGTTTTCCACGACCACATTATCAGGAAGGATCCCTTTAGGCGCACCACAGGCTGTGCGCGAAATATGAAAACAACTTCTCCCTCCTGGACAGAAGACAGGGACACAGCGGGGCTCGTCAAGACGCTTTATTCAAGAAAGTCGGCATGACCGGTTTCGGCTTACAGCCTTTTTCAAATGCCTCAGTCCATTACACAGAGTCCTTAGTGATGATCCATTGAGCTCCTCCCACCTAAATAGCAAGGGCCCAGCTGCAGTTCGTTAGTGTGTTGACGCCCAGTACTCCCTTGCCACGGACTACTGATCCCATCAAACACCTGGCTGGAATGTTACGAGCTGCGGTAGGAATCTTGAACGGATTTGCTGGGGGAATTTACGTCCTTGGGTCCCCTACTTCCCACCTTTCTCACGAAGCGGCACCAAGGCTGGAGACACAACTGAATGAATGCGCCTCTCCACACAGTGTTGGACTGCATTCCGCAGCAGCGATCGGTAACCTCAGGTGAGTAGGGTGTCGTGGATATCCGATACCTCGGACACAATTGGTTTCCACACGAAGTTTCAACACACCAGTGTTTTCCACGACCACATTATCAGGAAGGATCCCTTTAGGCGCACCACAGGCTGTGCGCGAAATATGAAAACAACTTCTCCCTCCTGGACAGAAGACAGGGACACAGCGGGGCTCGTCAAGACGCTTTATTCAAGAAAGTCGGCATGACCGGTTTCGGCTTACAGCCTTTTTCAAATGCCTCAGTCCATTACACAGAGTCCTTAGTGATGATCCATTGAGCTCCTCCCACCTAAATAGCAAGGGCCCAGCTGCAGTTCGTTAGTGTGTTGACGCCCAGTACTCCCTTGCCACGGACTACTGATCCCATCAAACACCTGGCTGGAATGTTACGAGCTGCGGTAGGAATCTTGAACGGATTTGCTGGGGGAATTTACGTCCTTGGGTCCCCTACTTCCCACCTTTCTCACGAAGCGGCACCAAGGCTGGAGACACAACTGAATGAATGCGCCTCTCCACACAGTGTTGGACTGCATTCCGCAGCAGCGATCGGTAACCTCAGGTGAGTAGGGTGTCGTGGATATCCGATACCTCGGACACAATTGGTTTCCACACGAAGTTTCAACACACCAGTGTTTTCCACCGGTCGCCAGTAGGTAGTTATAGTTAGGACCACGTTTCCATAGGAAAACCTCAACATTCTATTTTGAATAACTTTGGCGCCGGTCGATGAATCCTCGCGAATTTCTCAAAATAGGTGGGGCGCTACGCTCCGCTCCTACCCTGAAAGTCTCGGGGGGATCCGTCAAGCGGGGGCTGAGATAAAAGGGGGGTCCCAAAACGCGTTTTTCCCATGCATTTTTCCATAGGACCTTTAGAACGAGCTACAGCCCAAACGGCTGAACAGAATTACTCAAAATTTGGCAGAGAGGTAGTCCCTAGGTCAAGGAAGTGCCTTTTGTAGGTTTGGTGTAAATCTGTTCAGTAGATTCTGAGAAAATAGCCTTTAAATCAATATATATATCTGAGCCAGCTTACGGTACGCTTACCGTACGCTTACGGTAAGCGTACGGTGGCGTGCGCGAGCGCGATTCTGATTGGCTCTTAGATCTTAGTAAACATTCGAATCAGCCGAAACCAGGAAGCGGCGGCCGCCATTTTCTGTTTCATTCTGAAAAAAAAAAGAGTGAAAAGAAGAAAAGGGGGCAATGAGGAGAGTTACAGACCCCCTAACATTTGTAAGGGGGTCAAAGAAGAAAAGAAAAGTACAAAAAAAACATTAATTGATTTTTTAAAAAAACACGGGGTACGCTTACGGTAAGCGTACGGTGGCGTGCGCGAGCGCGATTCTGATTGGCTCTTAGATCTTAGTAAACATTCGAATCGGTCGAAACCAGGAAGCGGCGGCCGCCATTTTGTGTATTTCACTCTGAAAAAAAAGAGTGAAAACAAGGAAAGGGGGCAATGAGGAGAGTTACAGACCCCCTAACATTTGTAAGGGGGTCAAAGAAGGACAGAAAAGTACAAAAAAAACATTTATTGATTTTAAAAAAAATCACGGGGTACGCGTACGGTAAGCTTACGGTAAGCGTACGGTAGAAAAAAAAAAAAAAAAAAAATGAAAATCAGATTTAAGTGTTTAGATATTAGGGGGCTCTAAAAAGAGCCGTTGTGTTTATGAAATGATTTTTTAGTGGTACCTACAAGTAAGTACCGATGCAGAGTCTAAGGTTCAAGAGGAAGACTCTGTTCCCTTCATCATTGAAGTGCACACCATCTCCTCTATAAATGTCTTGCATGTCATAACGCAAGTTGTTGTGGTAAATGGCACCCATACCATAGTCACGGAGGAAAGCAGAAACAGATTTGTTGACGTGCTTTCTTGCTTTGTCATCGCACCGCGTGCCCACCGTGCATGCACGGCACTAACTGCGTAAAGTTCTAGAACTGAAAGTAGTTTCAACCAATCAAAAGTTGTGTTTCATGATCACATGACCAACCGTACGCTTACGGTACGCTTACGGAGCGCTTACGGCAAAAAGTACGCGTGCGCGTAAAAAAGACACGCATGCGCATAACAGTCATTTCCCGGCACTTCCGCGTAACGTGCGCGTGTTGCGTAAGCGCGGCTACGCAAAGTACGTAACTATGCGCAAGCAGCGTAGATAGATTACGGACGTTGCGTAAACCGTACGCTTACCGTGAGCTTACGGTACGCGTACTATAAAAAAAAAAAAAAAAAAAAAAAAAAAAAAATCTGGAAATAAATTTTACATGTTTATTTTAAAAAATATATATAAAAAAAATATTTAAGGATTTTAAAAATTTAAGCATAGTCTTTATAAAAGATAAGAAAATTAAATTAAAAATATGTTTGAAAAAAATGAAGAATATAAAAAAAAAATAGCATTTAAAAAACCTTGCAAATTCACTGAAAAAACCATGGGTTTCACACACGTTATAGTTAGGAATTAGCATTTAAAAAACCTTGCAAATTCACTGAAAAAACCATGGGTTTCACACACGTTATAGTTAGGAATTAGCATTTAAAAAACCTTAGAAATTCACTGAAAAAACCATAGGTTTCACACACGTTATAGTTAGGAATTAGCATTTAAAAAACCTTAGAAATTCAGTGAAAAAACCATAGGTTTCACACATGTTATAGTTAGCTGGACATTTTACTCGTAAAAAACCAATGAAATTGCCCCGTTATAGTTAGTTCAGCTAACTATAACTCGCGCGCCCGCAATGCACTGCTGATGACGTCACATATTACATCACTCATGACATGGTCAGTGACATCACTCATGACATCACTGATGACATCTCAAATGACATCACTGATGACCTCACTGATGACATCATCCTTGTGATAGAGTGGCAGACCTCCTCTCACCTTAATATAAGCTTTGATACACACATTCAAAAATAGAGACTAAAAATTTCAAAACAATGGACATACCAATACCAGTTACAACAACCTCTTCAGTAATTCTAAGATCCACATACACATCCACTCATTCACCAACAGTCCTATACAGTCACTCATACATGTACTCACTCATCATATGTACTCATACATCTATACATCCTGTTACACAATGCCACTCATCCATAGAGTTACTCACACACATAGTCACTCATGCTAATAAAGAATAAAACATACATTTACTTGCATATACAGTAATACACACACCACCATACTTACTTCTACGGAAACTTACACATACTTAGTCTTTTAAACAATCACTTATAGAAACACATACTTATTCATACAGGAACTCTTTCAATCTCTCCCTCTCACATATACTCACATATATACACCAATAGTCACATATACTAGTTTAAAACATATGTAGTTACTCCTGAAGACACTATTGAGACAGTCATTCACTCACTAACACACCCATAAACACACACTCATCCACCCATACAGTCCTGCACACATGCTGTCTTCAACACATACAAACAGTGAGTCACTCATTCATGCATCTATGCACTACGTAATACCCCCCACCGTACCATACAGACACTCAGGCTGATACTCAAAAAAACAACTAATAACCTATATAGACACCCATGTAGCTACTCACCAACCCATGCAGCCACTTATACACAAAGTGAGAGATACACTTAATCAGTCAGTTACACAATCAATTTTTCAAAAACAAATCATCCATTTAGACACTTATATACCCATTTATTCTTCCATTGACCTTGAGATATACATATATAAAACATATTTAATTTTCAGAAAAACACACATTCACTGGATGATGTCATCAGTGAGGTCATCAGTGATGTCATTTGAGATGTCATCAGTGATGTCATGAGTGATGTCACTGACCATGTCATGAGTGATGTAATATGTGACGTCATCAGCAGTGCATTGCGGGCGCGCGAGTTATAGTTAGCTGAACTAACTATAACGGGGCAATTTCATTGGTTTTTTACGAGTAAAATGTCCAGCTAACTATAACATGTGTGAAACCTATGGTTTTTTCACTGAATTTCTAAGGTTTTTTAAATGCTAATTCCTAACTATAACGTGTGTGAAACCTATGGTTTTTTCAGTGAATTTCTAAGGTTTTTTAAATGCTAATTCCTAACTATAACGTGTGTGAAACCCATGGTTTTTTCAGTGAATATATATATATATATATATATATTACCTACTGGCGGTCGCCAGTAGGTAGTTATAGTTAGGACCCCTTTTCCATAGGAAATCCGCAACATTCTATTTTGAATAACTTTGGCGCCGGTCGATGAATCCTCGCGAATTTCTCAAAATAGGTGGGGCGCTACGCTCCGCTCCTACCCTGAAAGTCTCGGGGGGATACGTCAAGCGGGGGCTGAGATAAAAGGGGGGTCCCAAAACGCGTTTTTCCCATGCATTTTTCCGTAGGACCTTTAGAACGAGCTACAGCCCGAACGGCTGAACAGAATTACTAGAAATTTGGCAGAGAGGTAGTCCCTATGTCAAGGAAGTGCCTTTTGTAGGTTTGGTGTAAATCTGTTCAGTAGATTCTGAGAAAATAGCCTTTAAATCAATATATATATCTGAGCCCGCTTACGGTACGCTTACCGTACGCTTACTGTAAGCTTACGGTACGCGTACGGTGGCGTGCGCGAGCGCGATTCTGATTGGCTGTTAGATCTTAGTAAACATTCGAATTGGCCGAAACCAGGAAGCGGCGGCCGCCATTTTGTGTGTTTCACTCAGAAAAAAAAGAGTGAAAACAAGAAAAGGGGGCAATGAGGAGAGTTACAGACCCCCTTACATTTGTGAGGGGGTCAAAGAAGGACTGTAAAGTACAAAGAAAACATTTATTGATTTTTTAAAAAAATCACGGGGTACGCGTACGGTAAGCTTACGGTAAGCGTACGGTAGAAAAAAAAATAAAAAAATAAATGAAATTCAGATTTAAGTGTTTAGATATTAGGGGGCTCTAAAAAGAGCCGTTGTGTTTATGAAATGATTTTTTAGTGGTACCTACAAGTAAGTACCGATGCAGAGTCTAAGGTTCAAGAGGAAGACTCTGTTCCCTTTATCATTGAAGTGCACACCATCTCCTCTATAAATATCTTGCATGTCAAAACGCAAGTTGTTGTGGTAAATGGCACCCATACCATAGTCACGGAGGAAAGCAGAAACAGATTTGTTGACGTGCTTTCTTGCTTTGTCAATCTGCGGACAGAAATGATTGGACCAGTTCCATTTTTGCCTTTGGCATATGTTGGAAAACACAAAGGCAGTTTTAGGGAAAAGTGAAAACAGTTGTGCAAAGGTGTCCTTCATAAGCATTTCCAGACCTACCCCAGTCAAAGTGCCTAGGTCATTGCCACCACAGTGCACTATTATGAGGTCAGGGTGTTGGATTTGCATGAAGGATTTCACCAATGGCATCAATTGGTGCCACTTTAACCCTCTCTGACCAATCCATTTAATGTCTACATTTGGCAAAGCAAGGTCTCTCACCATATCTGTTTTCTCTGCAAACTTTTCACTCCAGAAGACATAGCTGTGCCCTACAATCCACACTGTGAACATCTTCAAAGGAGAACTGGATGCACTCAGGAGGTGTCTTTCAGTAGAATGGCAATATGAAAAAAAAGACAGTTTGGAAATGGAGGCATACATATTTTTTTCAAAACAAAAAGAACTGATTGGCTGTTTCATACCATTCTAGAATAAAAACTAGGCTGTATGTGTAAACTAATAGAAGCATGTTTTGTATTGGTACAAAAAAATGTGTTACCAAAGAACAGTACTATGGATTTGCTGTTAGGTTTGAAAAGTCAAGCACTCTTGCTCTGTGGAATTGAAACATTGTGTGGCGAACTTCTGACCTAACTCCACACAGCAGTGTTCCATGAGCTGTTGCTATGGTAGCAGGCAGAAGTCAAGTTGGGGGAAGGGTACTAGGCAGAAGTCAAGTTGGGGGCAGGGTACTTTTGGAAAAGGGTTGGTTTTCAACCAATAGAAATGTGTGATTACATTTGAAAAAAAGGGGGAAGCACTGAGATTTGAAACTTACATGTATATGTGTGGAAAAATAGAGGGAAAGTTTGCCATTATCTGGTTCTGCTGAGAGGAGAGAGGTGAACACAACAGAGATCCTGGCTCTGATAATCTGCTGTTTGAGTGTCACATTTCTTTCACAACTAACTAATTTTAAAGGTGAGTTTAGAGTTTGAGAGGGGATGTATGTAGTAACTTAAGAAATGAATATTAGAAATGGAAATTCTTTTTGTTGTAGTTGCGTTTATCATTTTCTGTTTTGGGAGAAATTTAAATGTGAGGAACATGTAAAATAATATGGAGTATGTTTTCACAATAAGTTAAGGTGTACTGGAAAAAAAAAGAATAGTTTAAGGGTTTGAGGTTGGACTCAGTAATGCAAATACATTCAGCATCACTAAGGCTGGTTGCCCTTGCTGGAGTGTAGGCAGCCACCCAGGTTACACATGGAGGTGGTCTGAAAAAGAAGTTTGGACATGTGCATTTAAGAAAATCGAAAAAAGTGGTTTCATAATGTGTCAGTCTGTAAAAGTGATTTTCACTTGCCCAAAAAAAAAAGAGCAGTAAGTGTGCTTTCAAATTGGCAAAGAAATTTCGTTTTGGGACTAATGTGAAAACATGACTCTGTGTGCAGAGAGGAATTATAGGCAGAGATTTATTGCGTATTGCTCTGGTGATTTCACAGTTGCATTAGATGGAAAGGGGGAGCGATTTTTTGGGGGAAGAAGCAGACTCTTAGCACACACCCATGTGCTTGCCATGTATAATCATGCACAGTATTTACAAGCGAGTGGGGTTTTCAGGTTTCAGTCTGTAATGCAAATACATTCAGCATCACTAAGGCTGGTTGCCCTTGCTGGAGTGTAGGCAGCCACCCAGGTTACACATGGAGGTGGTCTGAAAAAGAAGTTTGGACATGTGCATTTAAGAAAATCGAAAAAAGTGGTTTCATAATGTGACAGTCTGTAAAAGTGATTTTCACTTGCCCCCAAAAAAAAGAGCAGTAAGTGTGCTTTCAAATTGGCAAAGAAATTTCGTTTTGGGACTAATGTGAAAACATGACTCTGTGTGCAGAGAGGAATTATAGGCAGAGATTTATTGCGTATTGCTCTGGTGATTTCACAGTTGCATTAGATGGAAAGGGGGAGCGATTTTTTGGGGGAAGAAGCAGACTCTTAGCACACACCCATGTGCTTGCCATGTATAATCATGCACAGTATTTACAAGCGAGTGGGGTTTTCAGGTTTCAGTCTGTAATGCAAATACATTCAGCATCACTAAGGCTGGTTGCCCTTGCTGGAGTGTAGGCAGCCACCCAGGTTACACATGGAGGTGGTCTGAAAAAGAAGTTTGGACATGTGCATTTAAGAAAATCGAAAAAAGTGGTTTCATAATGTGTCAGTCTGTAAAAGTGATTTTCACTTGCCCAAAAAAAAAAGAGCAGTAAGTGTGCTTTCAAATTGGCAAAGAAATTTCGTTTTGGGACTAATGTGAAAACATGACTCTGTGTGCAGAGAGGAATTATAGGCAGAGATTTATTGCGTATTGCTCTGGTGATTTCACAGTTGCATTAGATGGAAAGGGGGAGCGATTTTTTGGGGGAAGAAGCAGACTCTTAGCACACACCCATGTGCTTGCCATGTATAATCATGCACAGTATTTACAAGCGAGTGGGGTTTTCAGGTTTCAGTCTGTAATGCAAATACATTCAGCATCACTAAGGCTGGTTGCCCTTGCTGGAGTGTAGGCAGCCACCCAGGTTACACATGGAGGTGGTCTGAAAAAGAAGTTTGGACATGTGCATTTAAGAAAATCGAAAAAAGTGGTTTCATAATGTGACAGTCTGTAAAAGTGATTTTCACTTGCCCCAAAAAAAAAGAGCAGTAAGTGTGCTTTCAAATTGGCAAAGAAATTTCGTTTTGGGACTAATGTGAAAACATGACTCTGTGTGCAGAGAGGAATTATAGGCAGAGATTTATTGCGTATTGCTCTGGTGATTTCACAGTTGCATTAGATGGAAAGGGGGAGCGATTTTTTGGGGGAAGAAGCAGACTCTTAGCACACACCCATGTGCTTGCCATGTATAATCATGCACAGTATTTACAAGCGAGTGGGGTTTTCAGGTTTCAGTCTGTAATGCAAATACATTCAGCATCACTAAGGCTGGTTGCCCTTGCTGGAGTGTAGGCAGCCACCCAGGTTACACATGGAGGTGGTCTGAAAAAGAAGTTTGGACATGTGCATTTAAGAAAATCGAAAAAAGTGGTTTCATAATGTGTCAGTCTGTAAAAGTGATTTTCACTTGCCCAAAAAAAAAAGAGCAGTAAGTGTGCTTTCAAATTGGCAAAGAAATTTTGTTTTGGGACTAATGTGAAAACATGACTCTGTGTGCAGAGAGGAATTATAGGCAGAGATTTATTGCGTATTGCTCTGGTGATTTCACAGTTGCATTAGATGGAAAGGGGGAGCAATTTTTTGGGGGAAGAAGCAGACTCTTAGCACACACCCATGTGCTTGCCATGTACAATCATGCACAGTATTTACAAGCGAGTGGGGTTTTCAGGTTTCAGTCTGTAATGCAAATACATTCAGCATCACTAAGGCTGGTTGCCCTTGCTGGAGTGTAGGCAGCCACCCAGGTTACACATGGAGGTGGTCTGAAAAAGAAGTTTGGACATGTGCATTTAAGAAAATCAAAAAAGTGGTTTCATAATGTGTCAGTCTGTAAAAGTGATTTTCACTTGCCCAAAAAAAAAAGAGCAGTAAGTGTGCTTTCAAATTGGCAAAGAAATTTCGTTTTGGGACTAATGTGAAAACATGACTCTGTGTGCAGAGAGGAATTATAGGCAGAGATTTATTGCGTATTGCTCTGGTGATTTCACAGTTGCATTAGATGGAAAGGGGGAGCGATTTTTTGGGGGAAGAAGCAGACTCTTAGCACACACCCATGTGCTTGCCATGTATAATCATGCACAGTATTTACAAGCGAGTGGGGTTTTCAGGTTTCAGTCTGTAATGCAAATACATTCAGCATCACTAAGGCTGGTTGCCCTTGCTGGAGTGTAGGCAGCCACCCAGGTTACACATGGAGGTGGTCTGAAAAAGAAGTTTGGACATGTGCATTTAAGAAAATCGAAAAAAGTGGTTTCATAATGTGTCAGTCTGTAAAAGTGATTTTCACTTGCCCAAAAAAAAAAGAGCAGTAAGTGTGCTTTCAAATTGGCAAAGAAATTTCGTTTTGGGACTAATGTGAAAACATGACTCTGTGTGCAGAGAGGAATTATAGGCAGAGATTTATTGCGTATTGCTCTGGTGATTTCACAGTTGCATTAGATGGAAAGGGGGAGCGATTTTTTGGGGGAAGAAGCAGACTCTTAGCACACACCCATGTGCTTGCCATGTATAATCATGCACAGTATTTACAAGCGAGTGGGGTTTTCAGGTTTCAGTCTGTAATGCAAATACATTCAGCATCACTAAGGCTGGTTGCCCTTGCTGGAGTGTAGCAGTCTGGACATGGGCTTTTTAAAAAATCTGAAAAGTGGTTTCATAATGTGACAGTTTGTAAAAGTGATTTTCACTTGCCCAAAAAAAAGAGCAGTTAGTGTGCATTCAAATTGGCAAAGAAATTTCGTTTTGTGACTATTGTGAAAAGAAATGTAGTAATATATTTAAATAAAATAAAGGAATTTTTTTTTAGTTTTTTTCAGGTATTGCTGAAGAGCAGTGAACAAAATTAAAGATGCCTACAAAATCCAGAGTTCAAAAAACGCAAAAAAAAAAACTATATTTGAAGACAACTAGAGGATCAAAGTTAGTAGAAGATGCTGATGTTGGAAGGAAGAAAAAATCTTCTGGTAAGCAAAAAAAAGATTTTCTAAGGAATATATTAAAAAAAAAGAAAAATGTACAAAATGTCTGTACAGGAAAGAATGATTTCAAACAAAAAGGACAAGAAAAAATTGAGAATTTAGTTAATGCAAATATACCTTCTGCAACTAAAAAGTTAAACTTAAACAGAAAAACAGCGTTTAAAGAGATACGTAGAAAAATGTTTCAGAGAAGAGTTATGTCCAATTTGATAAAGGATGTGAAGAAATATAAGCAAAAGGCTAAGTTTTTTAAGAGAAAAAAAGAAATTGAAGCCATTGCAGCAAAGGCATTAGAATTAAAAAGGAAACTATTCATTTTAATTTTGAATAGGATGCGTACATTAGACAAAATGGTTAATGTACTGAAATCACATAGCAAAAGGAAAAGAGTAGTGAACAGAACAAACTTTTGTAAAGTGTTTTTAGGAAAGTGGATGCATAGTTCAAGTAGTGAACCTTTTTTTAATGAAGAGAGCTATTTTCAAAGTAATAGTTTGCTGCATGCAGTTGACACCAGAGGTCGTTCATACGAAGTAAAAAATGGTTGCATAATGGAGAAGGAGATAATGGTTCCAAGAGATGAGGTACAAGTGATGGCAGATGAGGCAATGGGGAGACGTCCTAAAGCCCCAGTGTACACTTGGAATTGTAGTAGTATTTGCACTGTGCGTCAGGAATCTATTGACAAATTTCGAGAGTTTCTAAGAGAATATAGTAAAAAAAGTGTAAAACAGAAGATTAAGGTGCTTCAAAGTCTGGATCCATGCAGAGTGAGAGAGAATACTGGTTTGCAGGGTCATTCTCTGGCTTGTCTATCTAGAAAAGTGTGCAATAGTGTTTTCCATCATTTTAGGATGCTGGCTGTTCATCATACTGAAATGAGAAAGTTTGTGAGACGGTTGTATTTTGCCAAAAGTCCAGCAATAAAGTTAAATGAATTGAATAGGGCTCTGTTCCGAGGAACGGTATCAGATGTAGAGAAGGTTGTTGATGAAATTCAGTTTTGTTACTTTGGTCCTGAACAAAACAGTGCAGAGAAGGACACAGTAAATGAGGAAGAAGTGGAAGAGAATGTAGAACCCTCTGTAAGTAACACATTTAATGATCACATAACAAAATTTGCAATAGTCTCTAATGAAAGACCAAATTTTACTTGTATTTGTTGCCGCAGAACTCATTATAGAAAACAAACTAGGAATGTTGATCTCTACAGAAAGAGTGAAAATGAAGATAATTATAAGTGGAAGGATTTTGCCACATATATATTTCTAGAAATTTTTTTGAATTGGGTGAAGATCAGCGTATTTGTAAATACTGTTACAACAAGTTAGAGGAAAATAGAATGCCGACCAGAGCTGTACATAATAATTTAGAATTGGATGCTATTCCTGCTGAACTTTCTGAATTAAATACATATGAGTCTATACTCATTCAATGTGTTCATCCGTTCCAGACCATAGTACGTATGGAGCCGAAAACTGGTAAATTACCTCCTTCAGATTTACTGAGAGGTTTAAAAGGTAGAGTGGTGTATTTGCCCTTGGATTTGAAAAAAACATATGGAAACTATTGATGCGGATACTTTGGAAACTGAACCATTAATTATTCTGGTTAATGGTGTACCTACAAAGAATAAGAAGATTTGGCAGGAGCTGGTAGATGTGCGGAAAGTACAAAGAGCAAATTTGTATTTGAAATAGAATAACAAATGGTATGAATCAATTTATATAGAAGAAGAAGAAGAAGAAGATTTACAAGAAGACACAGAAACACCAACTGGACAAATTGAAAAAGTGGACAAGTCAAAGGAAGAAGAAATTTATGAACATTTTAGCATACATCCTCTTCATTCGAAAGAAGTTATGGGAGACAATATTGATCTCTTTCAGATGAAGAAAGCAAAAGGAACTCCCGTGAGTGTATGGGAGGAGAGCTTGGAAGCTCGATGTTTTCCCCAGCTGTTTCCTAAAGGAAAAGGAGGACGATACGATGAACGTCCAGAACAGATTCCAGCTTCTGAGTATCGGACTACAAGACTATATGCTGAAGATCCCAGATTTCGACAAAGTATTCCTTATTTGTTCCATCTTTTATTTGAAAGCGACTTGTCTGCACTGTCTTATGCAGTAAATCACATTTTAAAAAGTGGAGTACATTTACAAAATGTGTCTGCTAAGGATTTTATGGAGAAAGTGCAGCACCGAGATGATCTTTTGGAAACACAACTGATCAATCTGATGGCTTGTCAGCGTGGGACAAATGAATATTGGTACAGACGCCATGGTGAACTAAAATGCATGTTACGGAATTTAGGAACACCAACATGGTTCCTTACCCTAAGCTGTGCCGAGTACGCTTGGGATGATTTACTGGATTTTCTACGAGAGGCCAATTCAAACATTAAAAACATCGAATACAAGACAGCAGGAGAACTGTGCTCATTGGATCCGGTTAATGTTTGCAGATATTTCAATCATAGATTTGAGGCTATGATGTCCTTCATCTGCAATAAAAAAAATCCACCCCTTGGAGAAGTAGTGGATTTCTTTTGGAGAAAAGAGTACCAGGCAAGAGGTGCTCCTCATATTCATATGCTGTTGTGGATCAAGGATGCCCCAAAGTTTGGAACAGATACTGATGAAGCAGTGTTATCTTACATTGAAGAATATGCAACATGTGCTATACCAAAAAGCACAGAAGAGAACAAGTTAAAGGAGCAAGTTTTACGTTTCCAAAGTCATCGGTGTGGAAAATACTGTCGACGGAAATACAAGAGCAAAGAAAAATACTACACTAAATGTCGATTTGGATTTCCTAGACCTGTTCTTTCAAATGGAAGAGTAAACAGTTTTATGTCAGCTGTGAGACATACTATCACAAGAAAATCACCTAAGAATACCTACAACCTTAAAAGAAAAGAAGAATCAAAAAATATAAATGACTACAACCCAGTCATTTTATCCATGTGGAACGCTAACATGGATATACAGTATGTTGCTGACAATTCCATTGCTGTTGCTCGATATGTAACGTCTTACATTACAAAATCAGAAAAAACAGAATTGAAGGAAATGTGGGAAGAGATTTCTCACGAGAAGACTGTCAGTAAGAAGCTGTACAGTTTCAGTTTGAAGATGTTATCGCATCGAGAAATTGGATCCTACGAATGTTCAGATAGGTTATCTTCTGCAAGTCTCTACTCGAAGTCAAGAAGAATAATTTGGGCAAGTTTAGGCCTTGCAGCAATGAGAAATCGGGTACTGAAATCTGTAGGAGAAATTGAATATTTGGCCGAGAATGACCCAGAAAGTACAGATATTTTGAAATCAAACATGTTGGACCCATATTATCCCAAGAGAAGTCATCATCTGGAGAACATGTGTCTCTATGAAGTGCTGCAGAACTACATTTATTCACGGAAAGCTGCAGAAGACATCAACAATGGAAAATATAAAGTCGTTGGTGAAGAAGGATGTTTGGTGAAGCAAACAAAAGGAAGTTTGATAAATCACCGGAAGCTGAGTTGCGACACTACTGACAAGAAGGAATTTTACTACTTGGCTCTTTTACAGTTGTTTAAACCATGGCGTACAGAGGATGAACTACTGGGAGAATTCCAGAGCTATGAAGATTCTTTTAATGCTTGCAAAGACAGCATACAATGCAGTACATTCTCAACTTATCTGCAAATGTTAAATGAAGAAATTGAACAGGAAACTACAATTGCAGCAGAAATAGCTAGAGATAGTTCTCAGGACAGCCAAAGTTCAGGAACACTCAGTCAAGATCCCCTAGGACAACCAATCGTTGAAAATGAAGCATCAATAGCCATGAATGAAGTGGAAACGGCTATGAATCAAGCTCAAGAAGAATTTATAGACTTAGAAAATTTGGAAAGACAACTGAATCAAGAGCAGCAACAAATTTATGAAGAGATCAAAAACAAAATTGATCACAGATTTCTACATGAAAAAAAAGAGTGCTCATGCACATCATTTCATCCAATCAGGATGTATGTAAGCGGACAAGCTGGAACTGGAAAAAGTTTCCTAATAAAAGTCATCAGAAGCTACCTAAAGCAAAAAACGGATTCTACTTTGTCTTGTGTGGTTACTGCTCCAACTGGGTTAGCAGCATATAACATAAAAGGAATCACTTTACATCGTTTGCTAATGTTACCAGTGGAGCATGAGAACAAAATACAATTCAACAAGCTAACTGGAGAAGCATCCTTGGAAGTTTCAAGAGTATTGAAGAAGATGCAAGTTCTCATTATTGATGAGGTGAGCATGGTATCAAACTTAATGCTTGCCTTTGTGCATTTAAGAATGCAGCAAATTTTGAAGACAGACTATGACATGTTATTTGGTGGAAAACACGTCATAGTTTTTGGAGATCTTTTGCAACTTACTCCAGTTAAAGGACAACCAGTGTTTAATACTGTCACACATGAAGACACGAAGAAGTCATTGGGAAGCATCGGAAATACAAATATTTGGTCCTTCTTTGAGTACAAGGAACTTACTACTAATATGAGGCAAGCAAACGATGAAGAATATGGAAGTATTCTGAAAGATATCAGGATTGGACTACTCACAGAAGTTGGCAAAAAAGCATTACAGAGTCGGCTGCTACATAATTTATTTCCAAAGGAAGAAATAGTTGCAGAGAAGATATACAAGAACATTGCAGAAAACAAAAGTGTCATCTGCTTAATGCCAACTCTACGTGAATGCTCAATATTCAATGAGGAGCTTTTGAAATTGGAAAAGGAAGAGATCAGGAAATTGGAAGCAGTGGACAAAATTGAGGATGGAAGAATTACTGTCACAGTAACAGGCAAAATGAAAAATAAATTGGACTCACTAGAGAAGAACATCTCCAAAACAGCTGGATTAGAAAAAAATCTATATGTTTGCATGAACTGTAGAGTATTTTTAAGAAGAAATTTGGATGTTGAAAAAGGTTTAGTTAATGGAGCGATGGGAAGAGTTGTGGGTTTTATTAATTATCAGAAAAAAGAAGGAGTTGAATGTTTAAAAATAAAATTTGATCAGTTAGAAGAAGTTAAAGATATTTGTCGTTGTACAGTTCGTTTCATGCTTGTGAAAGACTTATATGTACGTAGGAAGCAGTTTCCGTTTTCTCTAGCATATGCTGTAACTATTCACAAGTCTCAAGGATTGACTGTAGATTGTGCATTTGTGAACATTGGTTCAACTGTGTTCAAAGAGGGTATGGCATATGTTGCTTTGTCACGAGTGAAAACATTATCAGGTTTATTCATGATAGACTTTGATGACTCAAAAGTTAGTGCTGATAAAAACTGTGTAAAGGAGTATAATAGATTAAGAAGAAGCTATGCTCCTCATTTAGGTCAGTATCCTGTGTTAGAGAAACGTGTAGTTTCTCGTAAAAGAAAAAATGAGAATATCTGTAATGAAGATGTAGAGAAGAGGAAAAAAAAGAGGAGTGATGTAATTGTAAGCAAAAAGAAAAAGGAAAATGAAGAACAGGTTGTAGGATGTCATTTTGAAAATAGCTCTGGTGTCAACTGCTACGCAAATGTAGTGCTGAATGTTGCATTTTATCTGGAAAGTTTGCAAGAGCAGATAATAGTAAATCAGGGAAAAAGATTCTGTTCAGAGCTGACTCTCCTTTTTCAAAAGCTAAGTAAAGATAAAACTCAAATAGAAAGTGTTACTGAAATTAGAAAACTTTTAGATGTATGTTCAGGACGAACACAGTTTTCTCAAAATGTACAGCAAGACGCACAGGAATTCTTGTTGTATTTTCTTCAGGTAGTGGAAGAAGAAGGAGTTCCCATTGAAATTTGTTTTGGTCTCTCTTATAAATGGGAACATAGTTGTGAAAATTGTTATAATATATGTGGCTCTAATGTTGATAATGAAAGGTTTATTTATTTGACATTGCCAGAGAGTAAAACAGTTACTTTTGCAAAATTAGTTAAAGATGCTAATCATAGCATGAAATGTGGTGAGTGTAAATCTGACATGTTTTCAACATTAATTTTAAAGGAATACGGACAGTATGTAATTTTAATGATGCAACGATGTAGAGCTGATGGTTCAAAATTGGATACTTTAATAAAGAAGTTTACAGGACAGCAATTATCAATTTCAGGAAAAACTTTTGTAACTGTTGCAATAATTTTCCATGATGGACCTACTGTTACTTCTGGACATTACACAGTTTATCTTAAATGTGAAAAAGGCTGGACACTGTGTAATGATTCCCAATTGATTTTCAAGCAACGTTTGCCTTTTGATTTAGCAAATTCCTATCTAATCTTCCTGAAACCTAAATTTTAGACAGATTTGGCAAGATCTCGACAAAATAATTTTACCATTTTACTGGATTACCATTGCAATTTTATAGAAAAAAGATTTTTTAAATTATCATTTGGCCTAATGGAAAGATAACCAATTGTAATGTGGACTTTTTTAATTTTAAATGAAACTTTGAAAAACCAATAATTTAGAGATAATCGGTAACATCTGCACAATTTAAATTTTGGAATGTTATTGGACTGCCATTGGAAATTTTTTCAAAAAAGATTTTAAAAATTACTATTTGGCCATGCGGAAAAGTAACCAATTCTATTGTGGACTTAATAAATTATTCAAAAAATTTTCGTGAACCAAAATGTTACAGAGAATCGGTGAGATCTGGACAAATTAAACTTTAGAATTTTATTGGATTACCGTTTGAAATTTATTCCAAAAAAAAATTTAAAATTACTATTTGGCCTAAAGGAAATGGAATCAGATGTATTTTGGAGTTATTTGAGATATAATATTGTGATTATACTTCTGAAACAAACATATCAGACGGTATTTTAAAGAAATAACTATTGGTATTAGATGATATTTTTTTAGAATATTATGCATTTCTATAATGTTAAGTTTAAGTAAAAAGAGATTCTGTGCTTTTTTATTACAATCTTTGTGATTGTTATTTTTTTTTGCCCGCTGTAAAATGATGAATGCAATTGCTTTCACAATTTATAGTGAAATGTAATATATTCTGAAAACAGCAAAAATAAGGCAAAAATATTTTTTGGAAAAAAATGTAAATATGTGTACTGTATTATAAATTGTTTTAAAAATATTAATACTTTTTTCTTTTTTTTCAGATTGATATAGAAAATTTTCGAAAACTAGAACCATTTTTAAAACTATTTTAAAAAAAACAAATGAATAAATATTTTTTTGAGTGAGTATGGTAAGTCAATAATAATAATTGTAGTCTCTCAAGGACCTTGTAATGTGATAATTGATTTTTAGTGTTTTTTTTAAAAAATAAAAAAAAAGTACGCGCACCGTACGCGTACGGTAAAAAAAAAAAAAAAAAGTTTTTAAAAACATATGTAAAAAAAAGATGAAAGATAAGGTTGGCTCTTAAAAGAACCGTTGTGTTCATGCAGGGACAGAGGAAAGAAAGCATGGAAAAATTAGTCTCTGTGACAAGTGTGCTGATCTATTTTGTTGTTCACTAGGGAAACACTGGTCTCCCTATGACAAATTAGATCATGACAAGAGGCACATCGAATATCAACCCTCAGAAAACGAGGGTTAATTTCCAGAGGGCCAGCAGAAGGAGATGCTCCCCCCACAGATGAAGGGCTCACCTGACCTGCAGAAGAAGGAGTCAGCCCTGCAGATGATGGTCCAGGCTGAGCTGCTGTGGATGTACTTGCTTGTCTTTCTGAAGAGTTACCTCCAAAAAGATGACCATGTGTCCTTCTGTGTACATCCTGGAGGTGTCTCTTCATGGTGTGATTCCCAAAGGAATACTTCCTGTCAGGATTACCTCTAGAAAGTACACGCTGACACAGCCTGCAAGTTACTAAGGGTGCATTCACCTTTTGCTGGCCTTCAGGAAAAGTAAAATAATCCCATACATAAGAGGGCTTTTGTTTCCTCGATCTCTGCCTCAAGACAGTGCTGCTAGTGCTAGCCTCACTCTCAGAAGAGCTCTGCTGTTCTGCCATCGTATCCCAAAGACAAACCAGCTCCTTCTCCCAAGGGATCACAAGCAGAAATGAGGGGAATGGGTGTGGTGTAGGAGAGTTCTAGAACTGAAAGTAGTTTCAACCAATCAAAAGTTGTGTTTCATGATCACATGACCTACCGTACGCTTACGGTACGCTTACGGCAAAAGTGCGCATGCGCGTAAAAAAGACACGCGCTTGCGCGCATGCGCATAACAGTCACTACCCGACACTTCCGCGTAACGTGCGCGTGTAGCGTACACGCGTACGCGTCCCACGCGGAGGACGCGCGGCTACGCAAATTGCGTAACTATACGCAAACAGCGTAGATAAATTACGGACGTTGCGTAAACCGTACGCTTACCGTAAGCTTACGGTACGCGTACTAAAAAAAAATTAAAAAAAAAGGAAAAAATGTATTGCTAATAAATTTTACATGTTTATTTTATAAAATATATTAAAAAAAACATATTATAGAATTTTAAAAATTTAACCATAGTCTTTAAAAAAGGATAGAAAATTAAAATAAAAATATGTTTAAAAAAATAGAAGAAAAAAAACAAAATTAGCATTTAAAAAACCTTGCAAATTCACTGAAAAAACCATGGGTTTCACACACGTTATAGTTAGGACTTAGCATTTAAAAAACCTTAGAAATTCAGTGAAAAAACCATAGGTTTCACACACGTTATAGTTAGGAATTAGCATTTAAAAAACCTTAGAAATTCAGTGAAAAAAACCATAGGTTTCACACATGTTATAGTTAACTGGACATTTTACTCGTAAAAAACCATTGAAATTGCCCCGTTATAGTTAGTTCAGCTAACTATAACTCGCGCGCCCGCAATGCACTGCTGATGACGTCACATATTACATCACTCATGAAATGGTCAGTGACATCACTCATGACATCACTGATGACATCTCAAATGACATCACTGATGACATCACTGATGACATCATCCAGTGAATGTGTGTTTTTCTGAAAATTAAATATGTTTTATATATGTATATCTCAAGGTCGATGGAAGAATAAATGGGTATATAAGTGTCTAAATGGATGAATTGTTTTTGAAAAATTGATTGTATTACTGACTGATTAAGTGTATCTTAGTGAATACATGGCTTATTGAGTAATGTTTAAATATGTAAATATCTGTATCAGTCTCTCACTTTGTGTATAAGTGGCTGCATGGTTTGGTGTGTAGCTACATGAGTGTCTAAATAGGTTATTAGTTGGTTTTTTGAGTATCAGTATGAGTGTGAGTGTCTGGTTCGGTGAGGGGTATTACGTAGTGCATGGGTGCATGAATGAGTGACTCATTGTTTGTTTGTGTTGAAGACAGCATGTGTGCAGGACTGTATGGGTGGATGAGTGTATGTATGGGTGTGTTAGTGAGTGAATGACTGTCTCAATAGTGTCTTTATGTGTAACTACATATGTTTTAAACTAGTATATGTGACTATTGGTGTATATATGTGAGTATATGTGAGAGTGAGAGATTGAAAGAGTTCCTGTATGAATAAGTATGTGTTTCTATAAGTGATTGTTTAAAAGACTAAGTATGTGTAAGTTTCCGTAGAAGTAAGTGTGGTGGTGTGTGTATAACTGTATATGCAAGTAAATGTATGTTTGATTCTTTATTAGCATGACTAACTATGTGTGTGAGTACCTCTATGGATGAGTGGCATTGTGTAACAGGATGTATACGTGTATGAGTACATATGATGAGTGAGTACATGTATGAGTGACTGTATAGGACTGTTGGTGAATGAGTGGATGTGTATTTGGATCTTAGAATTACTGTATAGGTTGTTGTAACTGGTATTGGTATGTCCATTGTTTTTAAAATTTTAATTTCTATTTTTGATTGTGTGTATCAAAGGTTATATTAGGGGAAGAGGAGGTCTGCCACTCTATCACAAGGATGATGTCATCAGTGATGTCATCAGTGATGTCATTTGAGATGTCATCAGTGATGTCATGAGTGATGTCACTGACCATGTCATGAGTGATGTAATATGTGACGTCATCAGCAGTGCATTGCGGGCGCGCGAGTTATAGTTAGCTGAACTAACTATAACGGGGCAATTTCAATGGTTTTTTACGAGTAAAATGTCCAGTTAACTATAACATGTGTGAAACCTATGGTTTTTTTCACTGAATTTCTAAGGTTTTTTAAATGCTAATTCCTAACTATAACGTGTGTGAAACCTATGGTTTTTTCACTGAATATATATATATATATATATCCATATATCCTACTGGCGGTTGCCAGTAGGTAGTTATAGTTATGACCTATTATCCATAGGAAATCCGCAACATTCTATTTGGAATAACTTTGGCGCCGGTAGACGAATCTTCGCGAAATGTTCAAAACTGGTGGGGCGCTCCGGTTCGCTCCTATCCTGAAAGTCTCGGGGTGATTCGTCAAGCAGGGGCAGAGAAAAAAGGGGGGTCCCAAAACGTGTTTTCCCCATGCAATTTTCCATAGGAACCTTTAATCGCAGCGACTGTCTGAACTGCTGAACAGAATTACACCAAATTTGGCAAAAAGGTAGCCCTTGGTTCAGAGTCGTGCCTTTTGGATAAATGGTGTAAATCCGTTCAGTAGTTCCTGAGAAAATCAAAAGTTAAATCACATATATATCTGGGCGGAGCCTAACCACACATCTATCGTGAGAACGGATTGGCTATCAGCACTTCATCCAAGAAGCGTTGGCAGCCTTCTTGGGACCAATATACATGATAGCACCTCATTAAAAAGCATTGCAGTTAATAGAAGGTTTACATTATAAATCATTTGTTGATGGTACCATACTCATTTTAGGAATTGTCGTGTGTTCTAAGGTGATTTGACCATGTGAAAAAGCCTTCTGCTGGGATATCATGAATCATGTTTGAGAGAAAACTATTTTCTCATGCTTTTCCCACAGAGGTTTGGAAGGTGATCTATAAGCTAAACTGAGAGCATATTTTCTGTAAATTCACATTATTTAATCAGTCACGTGAGAATGAAGTCTGACATTCTCAGTAAAACATGTACATCCAACAAGGGCAGAGACTGTCAGTTGATTCCTTTGTGTTCTACTGCAGCTTCCCAGTGTGTTCTAAAGAACAACTAGAGTGCTAACAGTCCTATTAATTACAAACGTATTGCACACCTGAAGCTATCTTGATTGGAATAAAGTGGTAACTCTTAAAACATTTAATTTAAAAAGGAACACAATGAGGGGGTTCATTTTGCCATAGAAAGTATGATTAGTGCTGCAGAAAGAAAAATTAGGGCACATTTTGACTTCTCAAATCCTCTTCTATTTCATTAAAAAATTCTGACATGCAGACTGAAACATGCACTTTGAATACCAGCAGCAGACTTCCCTGGTGAGCAGTAGCTTTACTACAGTGATCTAATGAGCAACTAGAGTGCTAACATTCAGAATTTATAGCAAATGTGTGACACATCTGAATGCCTTCTTGATGGAATCAAAGAAAAAAACTGAAAGTATTTCCTACTGAGGAGACTGCAGTAAATGAGGAAATTAGGAAACTTCATAACAAATAAAGTTTCCCAAGATGGCCACCAGAGACAAAAGAGCCCAAATGTAGCACAAATATCACCCAGATGTAGCCCAAGTATAGCGCAATGAAAGAATGTCCCAGAGTGTTCTTAAGAACAACTAGACCGCTTACTGTCTTACTTATGACAAAAGTATGGCACACCTGAAGCCATCTTGATTGGAATAAACTGGTAACACTTAAAACATTTAATTTAAAAATGAACACAATGAGGGGGTTCATTTTGCCATATCTCACCCAGATGTAGCCCACATGTAGCCCAATGACAGAAGTGTGCAAAACACTTTTTATTTTTTGTGTTTTTGCAGTTTTATATAGTGCAGACTTGTTAGGTATTGGACTGCTTTACATGAGCATTGGCTACATCACACAAGAACAAATTAATTTTTGTTGTAGACATGGGGAGATTAAGTGATTTGACCAGAATCACAGAATGTCGAGCTGAAGCAGAAACTCCAACCTGGTTCCCCAGTTTCAAAGTCTGCAGCTCTGGAAGTAACACCACATCCTCTCCCCTAAGTGCAACATTTAATCAAGTGGTCAACTGGATAAAAAAAATAAAGATAACAAATAATTTAAAAGTGCTTTGTCGCTATTTGAAAACTCAGAAAATATGTCCTCATTTTAGTTTTTTAGAGCACTAACCATAATTTTGATGCAAATAAGACCCTCTCATATATGTAATTTCTAAAGGAAATGTTCTAGGTATTACAGTTTTGATTACATCCAGATGGCGTCAATTTGACCACACTTGGTAGGCAGGAAGGGCAGTGGAAGCACAACAGACTATGGAGGGCAGAGGAAAGGGGGGCAGGGGCATCAAACCAACAATACAGGACTGGCAAGAGAGGCTGTGGCAAAATAATAGACCATTGTAGGCAGAAGGAAGAGGCAGTGGTAGTACAACCATACATGCCAACAGACCGGATTCAGCCAGGAAACGTCCAATGTTTTTAAACTCAAATGGGCTTTATTTGATCTGTCTCCTGTCTACAATCTCCTCTTTTTCAATGTAACTCAAAGGGGAAATTCAATACCCCAGTTTTTTTTCAAAATCTCCCTCTTACCAAGTTCAAAATGTTCACAAGTATGATACACTGGATCATGGAAGGCAGGAGGAATTGGGGTAGGGACATGGACTCGGATAACAGTGGACAGGAGGGAAAGGGAGAGGTGCACCAAACTGACCCCACAGGGCAGACATCAGGGTTTGCAGCAGCACAATACACCACACAGGGCATGCGGGACGGGAGTGCAGCACAACAATCCATAGAAAGCAATAGGATGGGCACTAGAAGCAAGACACACCATGGAGACCAACAGTGAGACTCTGATGGCATACACACAGACCATGGAGGGAAGGTGGGAGGGGGTCAGGGGCAGCTCGCTGACCACACAGGGAAGGTGGGAGGGGCTGTGGCAGCACAGAAGACCATGCATGGCAAGCCGGAGGGTTAGTGGCAGCACAATGGCTATGATGGGCAAGAAGGAGGGTGCAGGGGCATGCACAAAGGACCATGGAGGATAGAAGGGAGGGTCAGGACCTGGGCACAGACAAGTGAGTTCAGGGGAAAGGGCCTCACAACAGACCAGGCGGGGCAGGCAGCAGGAGCAGTTGCAGCACAATAGACCACGGAGGGCAGAAGGGTGTGGCAGTAAAATGGACCATGGAGGACAGGAGGAAGGGGATAGGGGCATGGAATGTGGACAGGCAGGGTGGAGGTGGCAGCGTCAGGTTACAGTCATCTGACAATGCTTGGCAGGTGGGAGGGGAGTGGCAGCTCAACAGAACACTCAGAGTAGATAGGAGTGACAGGTCCATGGAACATGGTGGGCAAAAAGGATGGAGCAGGGGCATGCAGAAAGACATCGGAGGGCAGGGGGAAGGAGAATAGGGGCAGCAAGCTAAGCACAGAGGCTAAGCAGGAGGTCAATGATGGGGCACAGAATTGGGCAATGGAGGGCAGGAGGAGTGGACTGGTACATCATGCTAAATGGAGGGCAGTGGCAGCACATCAGACCATGCATGGCAGGAGGGAGGAGGCTAGTCCATGGATTCAGACAACAGAGGATAGGGAGGAGGTGGATGGGGCAGCTAGCTAACTGTTCAGAGAAGGCGGGTATTTGGAACTTTATTGTTTTTAAAATGTGTGTCTGTGCGAACTACTTAAAATATGAACAAGTATGCAGCATAATCTCACTTTTATTCAGGAAGAAGAGGATGTTTGTGACTGTGACTCCGGGCTCACTTGGCAGAAACACCCCCTGACCCTCCTCCCCCATCGTAAAATGTAATGCCTGTGAAAAGGGTAGGTGAACGCAGTGTTATATAGAATATAGTCCTGAGAGCACGATTGAAAATGAAAACTAGATATAGTGTATGCACCAAAAAGTGTGATATTAGATGAACCGGGGCGTGAAATATAAAATGCAATACATTGTGCGCAATGACAGATTCATTGGAGTGCGCGAGAAAGCACAGGCACTAGCGCGTCTATCCGATATGCACCTTGGAGTGTAATATGCACAGGGCAGTGTTGTGTAACCTAACTAGTCTCTAAAGTTGTAATATAAAATATGTGCTGGGGAGTGTAACGTTCCATATGCACTGTGACAAAGATATGGATCCCAGATTGTAATATGTATGGCATAGCGCTGTGCATTATAACATAGGCATTGAGGAAGGCACGTTAGATGGGGCAATATAACCCGTGCGAAGACAAGTGTGGCATGACATATTCACGGGGTGGTGTTACAGTGCACATGGGCTAGAGAGTGTCATAGCATACGCACTAGCTGGTGGAATACAACACAGAGGTGTGTGGCACTCGGCGGGCACTGGTGGGTGTAACACAGCATTGGGCTCAGCCAGGAGTGAGCTGTGACTCTCA
This sequence comes from Triturus cristatus, assembly GCF_964204655.1. Classification (NCBI taxonomy): domain Eukaryota; kingdom Metazoa; phylum Chordata; class Amphibia; order Caudata; family Salamandridae; genus Triturus; species Triturus cristatus. Next base: position 666,989,196 of record NC_140595.1, read on the forward strand.
AGAGAGGTTTGTCTCCTTTCCAGAGAGTAAAATAAAAAGTATTACACATCCGGCAGTGGATGTGTGTTTTATTAACCGTGAGGGGGGTTTCTTGCATACTTTGGTCAAATTTTTGTTGAATCCCCTTTGAATGGCTTGGTGTGCTTGTGTATTAAATGTGCCCGTTAATAGCTACCCATGTTTGTTTAAATAAACAACAAGGGTGTCTACTTGGAGAGTACCCACCGGCGGGGGCGCCGTGATTAGGCATGGTAGGGCGTCAGACACGTCAGAGGTTCACTAGCGGTGTAAATACATTCCACGTGGATTCATAGTATGCATAGTCGCCTTTTAATGAATATCACGCAAATCGTCATGGTGATAGGTACGTACGGTTTGTCCAGCATGTCCTAGGTGTTTCTATAAATATATGCAAAAAAACATAATAAAAAACAAAGGCCGGCCCGGGGGATGGGGTCCCTGGGGCCGATTAAGGCCTCGGGAGGGGGGCCATGCGGCCCCCTTGCATATTTTTTTTTTCTAAAAAAATATTAGGGGGCAGGCCCTGGGGGATGGGGTCCCCAGGGCCAATAAATTAGAAAAAGAAGTGGGGCCACACAGCCCCTTCTTTAAAAGTCTGGCATAGTTTGTTCTTTCTGCACGTTATCCTTCTTCCTGCACTTTTCTTCGTCTTTGAGGACTTCTGTTGCTTGTTTCTGCATTTCTTTTTTTTCTTTCTGTGCGTTTTTTCTGCTTTCTTCACATGTCCTCACTCTATAGGCATAGTTAGAAATTAGCATTTAAAAATCCTTTGAAATTCACTGAAAAAAACATAGGTTTCAAGCACGTTATAGTTAGGAATTAGCATTTAAAAAACCTTAGAAATTCACTGAAAAGACCATAGGTTTCAGGGGCGTTGTAGTTAGCTGGACTTTTCACTCGTACAAAACCAATGAAATTCCCCCGTTATAGTTAGTTCAGCTAACTATAACTTGCGCGCCCGCAATGCACAGCTGACGATGTCACATATTACATCACTCATGACATGGTCAGTGACATCACTCATGACATCACTGATGACATCTCAGTGCCACTCCCCACGGCACATTGGAGACAAATAATTACACGGCGGTCCAGCCCTGGGGAGTGGCACCATTGTTGCTGGGTGAGGACAGAGCAAACCAGTTACGAGGCAGCCGACTGAACTTTCCTTCGTTGATCAGCACTTCGCCCAGGCAGATTGAGTCTGCTTTCCCGCCCTTCAGCCTACTAAGGCATTGATGGATTATTTAAAATACAACAGAAACTCTCAAACTTACCATAGGGAAATTATTACTGCTGTAGGACTAAGTGTCCCATGATGCTGTTGAGGAACTTTCACTATGCAGATGGCCACTGGGGGCCAATGTATTGATGTTTAAAAAGCCAGAAATAACGTAATACCGGATGCAACAGCGGTTATATCATGCAGTTCTGTTGAGCCCAAGAAGAAAGGGCTTGTTTGCCCTGAAACGCGTCGGACAGATTAATTAATTGAAGCGCAGAGAAGCAAGATGCCATGGTAATGCCGCAGGGCTAGGGGATATTGAGTGCACTCCTATGTGCAAGGGCACATTGGAGACATATATATATATATATATATACTGTGGATTATGCGGAAGGGAGGATCTTCACGTTTGCACGAAAATATGACCCTTTCAAACAACAAACGGACTCTACTCAATACTCAACCACTTCCAGCAGCTTCTCTTCGCTGGCTTCAACTGACCCAAGTGACGGGGAAAATGGGGCAACCCTAGAAAGTTCAAGGAGGGTTTTTTTAGGAGATATGCGCCTGGTCCTCCAACAACGTCAGTGGGAACAGAACCAACAAACACAACGCCAATCAAGAGGAAGAGGCAGGGGAAAACCCTGGCGGCAAAGAAAACACGACGAACAAAAAGAAGGGGACGAAGGAGCAAGTTCCACAACAGAATGGAGCGGGATAAAAACACGGAGTATGAGACTGAGGAAGGAGCAATGAAAGATGAACTTCAGGTCATAAATTTATCTACGAAGGTTCTATCTCAGGAAGAAATCTCTTTATTGGAACGTGGCCTCAACTACTGCCCCACGCAAAGAATGAACCTGGCGCAGACACGGATTGATCTATATTTGTATATCAGGAAAATTAAATTGGCTAAATATTTCATGGAAAATCAAGACAAACCCAAACACATAAAACAATCAGGAATTCCTACTTCAACTCTCTTGGCTAAAGACTCTGATGATTTTTTGACCCTATTGAATTTGAATGCAGAAGCAGGCAAAGAAATTTCACTTGAAACAGCATGTCCGCAATTAGGCGCAGGCCTAAGCGACAAAAAACCACGATCAAAATTCTACCCCCAATTGCCTCCAGGTAATAAAATTGATCTTTTTCATGAGTCTGTCATCCAAGACTTGTATAAATTACAACACAAAAAATTCAAAGATAACCTGAGTAAAACAGAAAGGGACGCACTGACCAATCTATCTAAGTCAGAAGACTTTGTAATAAAAATGGCAGATAAAGGAGGAAATATTGTTTTGTGGGACACTAAAATGTATATCGAGGAAGCTCTATCACAATTGAATAACCCAGACTTCTATGAAAAACTGCAGACTAACCCAACTATAGCCATCAAAAGGGATTTTGACAAAAAACTCAGAACATGGGTAGCAAAGAATTTGCTTGATGAAGATGAATACAATTACCTCACGGTGCACTTTCTCGTCATTGCAACCATGTATTTTCTTCCCAAAATACATAAGGACCCCAAAAAACCACCGGGGAGACCTATCTTGTCGGCAAAAGGTTCGCTCATGGAACCAGTGGCCAACTTCATTGATCACTTCATCATGCCATATGTAAAAAACCTCAAATCATACATCAAAGATACTTCAGACTGTCTGAGAATTCTACAAAATATCACGTGGTCCAATACTTATTGTCTTATTACCATGGATGTGGTAGCATTATACACCACTATTGATAACACTCAAGGTTTGAATGCTTGTGAATGGTTTTTAAAAAACAGAAATATTCACTACAAAGAACATAACAAAATGTTATTGGATATGATGGAATGTTGCCTACAAAACAATGTGTTCACGTTTGGTGATAACCTGTACCGCCAACGTAACGGAGCAGCAATGGGTTTTTCCTTTAGCCCCAGTTATGCCTGCTTGGTAATGGGGTGGTGGGAACAAGAAATTGCCTGGAACATGAAACACCATCGATATACCAAACACATTGTCACATGGGTCCGGTTTATAGACGACCTTTTAATTATATGGAATGGCAAGGAGGAAAAGTTTGAGGAGTACTATACAATTCTAAATAACAGTACACCCAATCTGAGATTCACACGCAATCTCAGCAAAGAACGAGTTGTCTTCCTGGATATGGAAATTTATGTAAAAGAGAATCGTCTGGCAACGACGCTACATCGCAAAAGCACTGCGACCAACACAACTTTGGAAGCAACCAGTTTCCACCAGCCAACAACAAATTCTAGCATACCATATGGAGAATTCCACCGCAGGAAAAGAGGGCTGGCGGCTCTGGACTCATGGAGCCAGTCCGGTCCATCGTGTGGGCAGAGTATTGTTTGCAACGCTTTCTGCTTCCTTTTGGATAGCCCACTAATGGCTGAATTGATGAAAATATATTTGGAGTGACTTTTTGTTTATGTGACATCACGAGGCTAAGTACAAGAACTGCTGTTCCCATAATGCCATTCTACTTGATTCACGAGGCTCCACCTGTGGCCAATAAAAGGTACTTGTTCATTCAGCAGCAGTCTGTGCCTTTTATGTGAAGTTGCTCTGCCAGTGAAGAAGGACGATTTATGTCTGAAACGTGTAGGCAAACTATTTATCCGGGGAGATGCAGAGGGTGTTGTTGCCTTATTTTTAACGATGGAGAGTGCATCCTAAAAGCTTTGGCAATGTGATACTTACTTATTAATACACGGCAGCCTTGCCGTGGGGTTTGCACCACCGCAGGAATAGCGGGCTGGCGGCTCTGGATTCATGGAGCCAGTCCGGTCCATTGTGTGGGCAGAGTATTGTTTGCAACGCTTTCTGCTTCCTTTTGGATAGCCCACTAATGGCTGAATTGATGAAAATATGTTTGGAGTGACTTTTTGTTTATGTGACATCACGAGGCTAAGTACAAGAACTGCTGTTCCCATAATGCCATTCTACTTGATTCACAAGGCTCCACCTGTGGCCAATAAAAGGTACTTGTTCATTCAGCAGCAGTCTGTGCCTTTTATGTGAAGTTGCTCTGCCAGTGAAGAAGGACGATTTATGTCTGAAATGCGTAGGCAATCTATTTATCCGGGGAGATGCAGAGGATGTTGTTGCCTTATTTTTAATGATGGAGAGTGCATCCTAAAAGCTTTGGCAATGTGAAACTTACTTATTGATACACGGCAGCCTTGCCGTGGGGGTTGCACCACCGCAGGAAAAGCGGGCTGGCGGCTCTGGACTCATGGAGCCAGTCCGGTCCATCGTGTGGGCAGAGTATTGTTTGCAACGCTTTCTGCTTCCTTTTGGATAGCCCACTAATGGCTGAATTGATGAAAATATATTTGGAGTGACTTTTTGTTTATGTGACATCACGAGGCTAAGTACAAGAACTGCTGTTCCCATAATGCCATTCTACTTGATTCACGAGGCTCCACCTGTGGCTAATAAAAGGTACTTGTTCATTCAGCAGCAGTCTGTGCCTTTTATGTGAAGTTGCTCTGCCAGTGAAGAAGGACGATTTATGTCTCAAACGTGTTGGCAAACTATTTATCCGGGGAGATGCAGAGGGTGTTGTTGCCTTATTTTTAACGATGGAGAGTGCAGCGTAAAAGCTTTGGCAATGTGAAACTTAGTTATTAATACACGGCAGCCTTGCTGTGGGGTTGGCACCACCGCAGGAAAAGCGGGCTGGTGGCTCTGGACTCATGGAGCCAGTCCGGTCCATCGTGTGGGCAGAGTATTGTTTGCAACGCTTTCTGCTTCCTTTTGGATAGCCCACTAATGGGTGAATTGATGAAAATATATTTGGAGTGACTTTTTGTTTATGTGACATCACGAGGCTAAGTACAAGAACTGCTGTTCCCATAATGCCATTCTACTTGATTCACGAGGCTCCACCTGTGGCCAATAAAAGGTACTTGTTCATTCAGCAGCAGTCTGTGCCTTTTATGTGAAGTTGCTCTGCCAGTGAAGAAGGACGATTTATGTCTGAAACGCGTAGGCAAACTATTTATCCAGGGAGATGCAGAGGGTGTTGTTGCCTTATTTTTAACGATGGAGAGTGCATCCTAAAAGCTTTGGCAATGTGAAACTTACTTATTAATACACGGCAGCCTTGCCGTGGGGTTTGCACCACCGCAGGAAAAGCGGGCTGGTGGCTCTGGACTCATGGAGCCAGTCCTTTCCATCGTGTGGGCAGAGTATTGTTTGCAACGCTTTCTGCTTCCTTTTGGATAGCCCACTAATGGCTGAATTGATGAAAATATATTTGGAGTGACTTTTTGTTTATGTGACATCACGAGGCTAAGTACAAGAACTGCTGTTCCCATAATGCCATTCTACTTGATTCACGAGGCTCCACCTGTGGCCAATAAAAGGTACTTGTTCATTCAGCAGCAGTCTGTGCCTTTTATGTGAAGTTGCTCTGCCAGTGAAGAAGGACGATTTATGTCTGAAACGCGTAGGCAAACTATTTATCCGGGGAGATGCAGAGGGTGTTGTTGCCTTATTTTTAACGATGGAGAGTGCATCCTAAAAGCTTTGGCAATGTGAAACGTACTTATTAATACACGGCAGCCTTGCCGTGGGGTTTGCACCACCGCAGGAAAAGCGGGCTGGCGGCTCTGGACTCATGGAGCCAGTCCGGTCCATCGTGTGGGCAGAGTATTGTTTGCAACACTTTCTGCTTCCTTTTGGATAGCCCACTAATGGGTGAATTGATGAAAATATATTTGGAGTGACTTTTTGTTTATGTGACATCACGAGGCTAAGTACAAGAACTGCTGTTCCCATAATGCCATTCTACTTGATTCACGAGGCTCCACCTGTGGCCAATAAAAGGTACTTGTTCATTCAGCAGCAGTCTGTGCCTTTTATGTGAAGTTGCTCTGCCAGTGAAGAAGGACGATTTATGTCTGAAACGTGTAGGCAAACTATTTATCCGGGGAGATGCAGAGGGTGTTGTTGCCTTATTTTTAACGATGGAGAGTGCATCCTAAAAGCTTTGGCAATGTGAAACTTACTTATTAATACACGGCAGCCTTGCCGTGGGGTTTGCACCACCGCAGGAAAAGCGGGCTGGCGGCTCTGCACTCATGGAGCCAGTCCGGTCCATCGTGTGGGCAGAGTATTGTTTCCAACGCTTTCTGCTTCCTTTTGGATAGCCCACTAATGGCTGAATTGATGAAAATATATTTGGAGTGACTTTTTGTTTATGTGACATCACGAGGCTAAGTACAAGAACTGCTGTTCCCATAATGCCATTCTACTTGATTCACGAGGCTCCACCTGTGGCCAATAAAAGGTACTTGTTCATTCAGCAGCAGTCTGTGCCTTTTATGTGAAGTTGCTCTGCCAGTGAAGAAGGACGATTTATGTCTGAAACGCGTAGGCAAACTATTTATCCGGGGAGATGCAGAGGGTGTTGTTGCCTTATTTTTAACGATGGAGAGTGCATCCTAAAAGCTTTGGCAATGTGAAACTTACATATATATATATATATATGTATATATATATATATATATATATATATATACATATATATATATATATATATATATATATATATATATATATATATATATATATATATATATATATATATATATATATATGCCAGATGAATTCTAAAGCCATCCTAAAATGGAATGGAAAATGGGCGTATATTATAAATCAAATCAAAATATTCAGACAAAAAAAAAGTAACTATGAAATATATATATATATATTTATGGCTCATAAATATAGTCTTTCAAGGTTCACAAACATTAAATACTAAAATAAGAAGTAAAGACCGCCATTTTCAGTTCAATGTGTGGGCTAGTTGCTCAAACTGGGGAAAATAAAACGAGACACTGTCCGAGCAGAGCAAGGTTATTGGCCATTGGTAAGTGTGTGAGCTGCCGCTCCCACTTTTCCCTTCCAGCTGATACTGATCGCCTTGCCTGAAAACACTGTAACTGGGTTGCTTTTCCCCCCTCAATGGTACATGTGGGGAGTGCTCAGGGAAATCTGATAAATGCGCCCACTCTGTTCAGAACCTTGGGGAAGGGGGCCATTTGAAGGCTGTTCTACTTAACACCGGGTCAGTTAAAAAACATGAGCTCCAGTTCTATGGCCTTCTAACTGACCTGAGGCCCGACATTATGTTTGTAACGGAAACATGGCTAAACAATGGCTCCAACCCCGCCATTGCTAGTGCCATCCCTCCAGGATATCAGATTGTAAGAAAGGACTGGCAGGGGGGTAGGGGCCCTCTCCGCGGCCTTTGATACCGTGCCCCATGACCGACTTCTGCAAAGACTTCAGAACTGCGGTATTGGCGGCACGGTACTCCGATGGCTCACCTCCTTTTTAAGTTGCCGTCGTCTAACAATATGGTCTCCTCTCTTTTTGGCCCCTATCCCCCCCATGAAAGTAGGAGTCCCTCGGGGCTCGATCTTGAGCCTACTCCTTTTAATGTATATAAGGCCCCCCTTGCAATTCTAGCGGAGGAACACAGCGCGAAAATAGTATCCTACACCGATAACACGCAACTGCTGTTCACCTGCGATAAAAGAACCATCTTTAGAGGCAGTGAGATAAACGCCTGCCTGTTGGAGGTGTTCTCTTGGCTTAGGCGTGACCAACTGAAATGCAATCCGGAGAAGTCGGAGATCATTTTCTTCGGCTCAAATCCGTGCGAATCCTGACGCCAATGGTGGTCACTGGACATGTCCCCCCAGGCAACCTCAGTAACCACCGTGAAAAACCTTGGGGTTAGGCTGGACGCTGACATGGCCATGAAGGCCCAGATTCAAACTGTGGCCGGCACCTGTTTTGGGCTATTGAAGATGCTAAAGAACTTCCTTCCCCTGCTTCCGGTGCCACAGAGGAAGACAGTAGTGCAGGCTCTGATTATATCAAGGCTGGACTACGTCAACGTCCTGTACTTGGGCCTACCTGATTATCTACTAGGTCGCACTCAGGTGGTCCAGAATGCGGTGGCCAGGTCTATTCTTATGGTGGGCCCTAGGGCTCATATGACCCCCCACTTGAGATAGTTGCAGTGGCTTCCGGTCCGGAAGAGGATCCATTTTAAAGCTCTAGTTTTGACCTTTAAGGCCCTCCATGACTCAGGGTCCCCCATATCAGGAAAAGGATTCAGCACTATGCCCCTCAACAGACCGTGAGGTCCTCTACACAGCGATTGTCGACCATCCCAAGGTTTTTCCGCTCCCGTACGGGTGGTAGCTCCTTTCAAGTGGTAGCATCCCCGCTATGGGACAGCCTGCCACTTTCTCTCAGACAGTTGCAGGATCTCCTTGTCTTTAGGAAAAAACTCAAAACCTGGCTATTCCAACATAAGTACTATAAGCCTGCCTGCTTCAGTGTACACTGCTTGTCTCGCGGTCTTTTTAGCGCCGGGAAAGTCTGTGGAGTAGCCGCGCGCTTTATAAGTACCTAGTTACATTACATTACATTGCCGAGACGTGCACAAAAAAGTAAATAAACAGTACATCTTTGTTTAGTCCAGTTTTAAGGCTTTTTTTAACCCTAAAGGTCTTGGCTAATGCCAGGCCTAAATGGAGGGTGCAAGATAAAAGGCCTTCGAATATCTTTCTGCTGCAGATGCATTTTACATTTTTTGTTACCTTAATTTGATTCCACTTGGATGTTTACTCCTGGGTGTTCCATACACTCTGGCCCCACTTACAGAGTACGTTTTCCTCCCTCTCTGCTCTATGTTGGATAGCACATGTTAGATTCCATAATGCAGTACATGGTGCAATCATTTCTTGGGCATATATGGGACTATGTCTATACAAGATTTTATAAATTTCTTTTGAATTTGAGCCCTGCCTTGGAATTACGTCACTGAACATTCCTTTGTCTTGTATGGCAGGATATCCTTGGAAAAAAAAGTCTGGCAGAAAAATCGCCTAAGTACTGCTTCCAAAAATATCATCCACCCCATTGCATGTAGTTTTACTATGATGACATCTAACCAGGTGATATTTTAGAACATATTATTTTGGAAACTATATTGTGTCATACAATACTTTGCTTAGGATACTCTTGTACTTGTACTGCATCATTCTGGAGGCGTGGGCACCTTAAGAGAAGCTATAGGAGTCAAATATCTCGTCAGTCACTGGACACTTTTTGTATAACATGGCTTATTAATATCACTGGCTCTGAGCAGCTGGAAGGGGGATGTTGGAAATATTATTCGAGAAGATGAATGTAAAGATAGGCATATGGTGGAGATGCAGATACCGAGATCAGGCAAAATAAGAAGTAACTGAAACACACATCATCTTTTGCATTTTCTTTTCCCCAAGGCAAATCTGTTCACAATCTCTGAATTTCACATACAACTTTCCTTTCCCTTTCCTTGCAGACAACAGAAACAGGAGTATATCAATTGCTATGTAAGTTCCTCTACAGTAAAGACAATCTGAGTTTTGCTCACGGATTCTTGCAGGTAATTCCTTTCCTTTGCAGGTGACAAAATCACTCAAAATGTAGCATATCTTAGCAGTGATTACGAAAACTGCTAATTACTGTGACACCTTCTTTTAGCAAAGTGAGGAAATTCAATTAACCTACTTTGATTACGAGAGGAATTACTTGGCAACCGCCTGAGGAAGGGACTTGTGTGGCTTTGAGAGTTGGCAAGCAAAAATATGTTAGCTTATTACAGATATCATTCTTACAAGATAGCGTTTTATCTTTTTCGATTTAAAACATATCAGTATTTTAGAGAAAGTAATGGAAGCAAGATGATGAAGGCTGATTACAGGGAGGCGCATCTGTCTGGTACCTTGAACACATCTCCATTCACTTCTTCCCTTCTGCCATCTTGAATTTCAGTTTGTGAATTAACACTGAACACAACACAACCGAGGATTAGTTTACTAAATACCATTCTAAAATAAACAAGCATTTGGAATGCAATAGGTCTCGGATTTGTAGGAGTTAGAGCTATTGGCGTTGTAAATGACAATGTCCTTTACCCATGTGTTTTGGTTTTGAGCAGATGTATGTGGTGTGGAGTGGAATTATGTGGGTTGGATTGGAATTGTTAGTTGTGGAATTGTGTGGTATGGAGTGGATCTGTGTAGTAGAATTATGTAGCATGGTGTGCAGTGGAATTATGTGGATAGTAGTTATGTGGTATTGAATGTATTGGAATCATGTGGAGTGGGATTGTGTGTCATGGAGTGGAATTATGTGGAATGGTATTTTGTGGAGTGGTATGTAGTGAAGTTTAATTATGTGGTATGCTGTTGAATTTTGTGGCATGATGTGAAATTCTGTGGTGTGGATTGGATGTAGGTGTGTTGTGTAATTGTGTTGAATTATGTGGTTTGTTGTCGAATTATGTGTTGTGGAATGGAAATGTTTAGAGTTGAATTGTGTGGTGCATAAGTGTGTGGGGTTGAGTGAAATTATGCTGATTTGAATTATGTGGCAAGATATGGAGTGTATTTGTGTGGATTGTGCTACCAAGTTTAACAAGCATTTTCAATGCAATAGGTCTATAGTTAGTGACAGTTTCAGCTATTGGTGTTGCAAATGAAAACTTTGTTAGATTTATTTTTCTATCCGAAAATATCCCAGCAGTAGCATAAGCAATAAAATAATTCCACGATGCAAGGAAAGTGTGCTGTACCACAGGCTGTTACTTTGAGTCCCTGTGGAGTTGAAAAGGGACCACTATTAGCCACACAAGGTACTGTGGGACAAATTAAAGATACATTGGGTATAAAGTACTTTATTACAAACATATGTACTAATAATGTGCAGCCCAGAGCATGCTTTATTCAAGTAACTGGGAAAAGTATATACACTTTATCACAATGTGGTCAGTCTGTCTTCAGTAAGCTTCATAAAGCGAGCTGTACATGAACAGGTTCACCTTTAGGGGGTGCACATAGACATGTACCAAACTGATTAACTAATATAATCGATACAGGCTGGGAATGCCCCCACGCACCATCCCACCCATTGATGGAGGGGTACAAACTTAAGCAATTACGTGCGGGTTCAAACTTTTCCATCGCCGGTTAATGATGTCCAAGTAGCTCCCTTTTCAATTGAGTTAGGTAATGTTCTTCTAGGCCCCACGTTTAACTTTGAAAGTTGAAATGCAAGATCTGTAGCGCACACTTTCCCAAAATTACAGAGCAGCTGCGAAAAATCGTCAAATTAAAGGGACACAACTTATCAATTGAAGATCAACAATATGGGCGGACTGCTTGAAGACATGCGTACTGTGGGTGGTTCAGTCAGCTGGAGTAAGTACTGCCAGCAGTGGTGAAAAATTGTGCTTATTTTTATTTCCTAGCAAGACGAAATAAACTATAACAGTGCTGTTGCATCACTACAAAAAAAGGGCAAATTTGTTAGAAAATGAAGCTAGAAAAGTGGATAAGTAGTATCCTGGGCTGAACCGAGAGAATAGTCCAAACAGAGGACGCAGATCAAAAAACAAATAAAAGGCTAGAATATAAAGGCTGGGGAGGATGAAGTCCATCATCCTTCCAAGGAGAAGGGTAATTGACAAACAACTGGTCTCCACCACAATTGCTCCTTGGAATAAACACATGCCAGAGTTTTATGAGGCACATAAAATGAAGCATGGTCCTCCGTCTACCTCTACCACCTACGACCACACAGAAAGAACGGACTCACCTAGACGGGTCAAGGCTTGACCTGGAAGCGGCTCCTCTAAACAGAAATGTTTTACAATAATCAGAGAAAGTAACATTTCAGCTCCTAAGCTGATCCGGGTGGCGAGAGGCCTAGGCTTTTTAAAGGGTATGTAGGTGTTCTCAGGTTGACCAAGGTTTAATCAGTATAGGGTACTACCGCTGCCTCTCAGTAAAGTCAAAGGCTGAACTGAACCTTCAGACAGAACAAGAACCCTTGGAGAAAATTCTAACACCTTACTTGTGCATGGGACTTAAATATGAAATGATAATTACAAAAATACAATCAAGAATGGAAATGTCAGACAGACAAATAGTTGAGATTCCAGAAAAATGAATGCTTAGAGGAGCAAGGCTATTTAAAATGTAGCTCATTGCTTTGAAAAGACTACAATTACATGTAATTTGTGAATTAACCCTGTCAAAATGTAGAATGTACATTATCATTATCACAGTGAATGTTTGGAAGAGGTCATTTGACAATTTTTTGACATCAGATATTTTGCCTCTTTTTGAGTTAACCTTCCCCCAACTGAAAAATGCTTATGTAACAATAGAGATCACGAGACCGGGTGAAATGAGTTTACACGACATTGAATGAGAGAAAAGGCAGAAGACGACGCTGCGGGCTAAATGAAAAGTTTAAAAGGGCTGAACACTGGAAAAACGGCCTACATCTGAAGAAACCTTCCTGCATTAGAACAGGTGACAAAAGCAAAGCCCTTTCATACTTTTGAGTAGAAGACAAAGAAAAATAACAGTAAAAGGCGGCAAATGCAATTAACCAGAAGCCCTCTCTTTAACCCTGTGTAGCCGTCATATCATGCTTGGATTTATCATATCTGTCTCTAGCTAGAAAAGCCACTGAGAAGTGATACAAGGAATATATGTCGTTACTACGCATTTTGTTGCAACGCATGCCTTTACTACGCATGCGTTACAACTGAATGTTTTTTCTGCGCATTGCCTTTACCTCGATTTTTCCTTTACCCCGCTTTTTCTTTTTTGGAGACCCCCCCAAGTCCCCTTTCTTCTTTTATTTGCCTTTTTCTTAGGTCTTCGCCGACACTAAAAAAGGACTGACACATTTTTTCTGTTGATGAAGACGTTGTTCGGTGATGACGTTGCTTGCGTGGTAAAGACGGTCGTTGAAGCAATACACGTTGTGAAGACGTTTACGAGGTAAGTGTACCGTTGTAAACGTAACGCGTAGAAAATGCTTCGTGGTAAAGGCTGTTTCCCGATACAAGCATTGGGAGGTTTCACTCTGACAGAAGCGAACACCTTCAGCTAGAAAATAACAGTTTAGCAGTGAGGAGTGCTCAAAGAGCAGCCCTGACATACACCTTTCCTAATAGTGGACAGGTGTGGGTGGGCAAGATATGCATTTACATGCAGTGGGGCAGCGGCGAAAGGTCATTTTGGGATAACTAGGTTTAAGGGGCTTTCCTTTATGTACGGAAAGATCTGCGGCACGAAGTAGTCGAAATAAATGAACACCTGGATACAAACCGGATGCGAATCTCAAAACACAGTAAAATAAATAAAAATTAAAAAATCAAGTCATGCAGATATGAATAGAACAAATACATAATAATGTTACTGTTTTGAATGTTTGGCGCTGAAGCACATACCAAGCACAGGAAGAATTGGGGGGGGGGGGGACAGTTCCTCCATTTCCGACGTTCCGATAATGTTTTCTAAATGATTGCATTTAGATGCATATCATGTCAAATTGCAAAATAAAAACATAGCCGAATCTGCCCTGGGCTAGCCGCTCTGGTGTCATGAAACACTTACATTAAACTAGTCGATAAATGGTGCTCATCTGCTTCCGCCTTATACAGGAAACTATGTTGTGCATGGGTAAAGGAGATCGCAACAAGCCCAGAGGCAAGATGTCGTCCTACACTGCTTTGTACAAACATGCCGGTAGGAGCACAGAAATAAACATCCGGATGCATTAGTGAACTTCGCAGCGTTCTTTAAGGAGTGTGTTGGACCTGGCCCATTTAGCCGGAGGGTCCCTAGACTTTTCGCCTTCCACCTGTACTTTTTCTGACCTGTTGTTGGCTATTCTATGACTCTGGGCACTTTACCACTGCTGTTCAGTGCTAAAGTGCATATGCTCTCCCTATGTAAAATGTATATGTTGGTTGGATTCCATGATTGGTTTATTTGGTTTACTGTCAGACCCCAGTAAAGTGCACCAGGAGTGCCCAGGGCTTGTAAATACAAATGCTGCTAGTGGGCTTGCAGCACTGGTTGTGCCACCCACAGAAGCGGCCTGGTAAAATGTATCTAGGGTCTGCCATTGCAGAACCTGCGTGCAGTCTGGTACTGTCATGCTGACTGGGCAGGTGCACACACTTGCCAGTCCCTAAACCTTCCCTTAACTTCATATCAGTCACCCCTATGCTAGGCCTAAGGGCAGGGTGCATTGTAAGCATAAGGTAGGACAAGCCCTGAGTGTGTGGCCTGTCCTAATAGTGAATTACAGCCACTTTCGTTTTTCACTATTGTAAGGCTACCTGTTCCTCATAGGGCGGAATGGGCTGTTAGAATTGTTACATCCTATGATCCTAACAGACCCAGGGAACATGGTAGAAATTCGAGTTTAGTATGCCTGAACTCAGAATAATAAAATACATCTTTTAGTAAAGTTTATTTTAATATTCTGTGTTTGCAAATACCACTTTTAGAAAGTTGGTATTTGCTTGCTTGACCATTTCAGCCCGCCTCTGCTGTGATGTGTATCTGCCTGTCTGGTTGTGTGAGTGACAGGGCTGGGAAAACCCAGAGGGGCAGGGCTAGGCAGCCTGGTGGTGAATAGGAAGATTGGCAGTCAGATGGGTGGGAGGAGTACACCTGGGCTCTGAATAGGGTTGTGCTCTGCTACCACAATGCTGGCTCCACCTCCTGCGGAGCGGCTGATGTCTCTGCCCTGCACCCTGAATAGAAAGGCAGAGTCATGTCAACAGAGTGCTCAAGAACTGGTTTGGACTGGGCAAAGGCCCCTCAACCCCAGAGGAACAAAGGAATTAGGGGTATAAGTATTGGGACCCTGCTCCCAAGAAATTAGATCAGATCCTGCTGAAACAAGAAGAACCTCTGCCAGAAGAGAAGGAACTGGGAAAGCTGTAGGAGGAGTAACTGTCCCTGACCTGGGGGATTGGCCTGCAGTGGTTGCCTTGCTGCTGAAGGAGAGGAGAAAAGACTACTAAAGACTTTACTTCAACTTGTGCTTTGAAAAGATCTCCAAGGGCTTGAACTGAGCTTGCCCCCTGAACGAAGTCCCAGGACCAGTGGACTTCATCTCCAGCTCCCCAAAGTCTTTTGGAAGTGCCTGCTGCTGTTGTTGGGCCTTCTGAGGGACTGCGTGTCGCAAGGAGCTGGAAGCGCAACGCAAGGGAGAGAAGCGTGCCGCCGTCGGAGCCGCTGTCGTCGCATCTCGCAGAGAGTGTCGCCGCTGCAGCATCGCATCAAGCCGAAGCGTCTCGCATCATTCCGGAAGTGTCTCACAACGCCGAAGAAGCGTGTCGCCATCGCAGCCATCGTAGCTGTTGCATTGCACCGCATCGAGAGGAGAGTCTCGCATCGAGGAGGAAGCGTGTCGCCATCGCAGCCATCGTAGTTGTCGCATTGCACCGCATCCAGAAAAGTGCCTCGCATCCACGGAGAAGCGTGCCGCCGTCGGAGCCGCTGTCTTCGCATCTTGCAGAAGGGGTGTCACCGCTGCAGCATCGCATCGAGCGGAAGCGTCTCGCAACGTCGGAGAAGAGTGACGCTGCCAAGGCCGCTGTCGTCACATCTCGTCAAGGGTGACGCCGCTGTAGCTGACGCATCGAGTCGAGCCTTCTCGCAACATCGGAGAAGCGTAACGCATCTGGAAGATCCCTTATTTTTTTTTTTTGCACCAAGAACTTCAACGCATCTGCATCGCTGCAACACTTTCGTTGCCCTGCGTGTCGCATCTAAGGTACATTGACTTAAAGTGTCGCATTTAAGAACTTAAGAGAAACTAAGCAATCTTCTACCAACTAAGCAACAGTATTGTGTATTTTTAATTGTTTAATGGTCTTGTGGTAATCCTATATAAAGATTCCTTATTTTTAATATAACTACCTGTGTGGTGTCCATTTGTAGTGTTGTCACTTGGTTACTGTATGTGTTCACAAATGCTTAACCTATAACGCTCTGAGATAAGCCTTGTCTGCTCGCGCCAAGCTACCTAGAGGGGGAGCAAGGGGTTGTTTTAGTAGTGTAACCCCTTACCCTGACTAGAGGAAAGGTTCCCTGCTTGTCACAAGTACCTACCTGTGCCAACCAGAGAACCCGGATTCTAACAGAGTGCTGCTATAGGTGGAAGGTGACTAAGTCACAAACTGACCCACGCTTCTGCCACAGTTTTGAGTGGGGTAGCGGAGGGCAATACGAAGCTGAGGTGGGAGTGGGAGAAGCCTGTTTCGTCACAGTTCTGGTCTGGGGTAGTGGAGGGGGGGCTGAGCTGAGACAAGCTTATGCTGAGTGTTTTATCACAGTTCTAGGCAGGGTAGTGGAGGGCAATACAAAGCTGAGGTGGGAGTGGGATAAGCCGATGCTGAGTGAGTGGGAGTTCCGAGGATGGGCAGTGCTAGCAGACTACCAATTAGGAGGAAAGTAATTTAGTATTTACACTTCAGTGAGAGGTGTAGTTTTGATGTTTTCTTAGTAACGAAAATAGCGCAAGCCATTTAAAAGACAGGAAAAGTTGCAGCAAAAGCAGATCTGCATGCTTCTTGTCAAGACG
The DNA here is from genome assembly GCF_964204655.1 of Triturus cristatus. NCBI lineage: Eukaryota > Metazoa > Chordata > Amphibia > Caudata > Salamandridae > Triturus > Triturus cristatus. Next base: position 667,005,936 of record NC_140595.1, read on the forward strand.
CACTTACTGTAGAAGCAGTGCCGGTCACGTACGGGTCAGTCCTCCACCGCTATTACTCCCCGAAGCACACATCCGTGGCCGGCATGCTCGCGTGAGGGAGGGGGAGTGGGTGGGGAATAAAAATAAACAACCAGCATGCGCTGCCCACCACTCGCGCACACCGGCTCCTTGCGCATGCGCCGCTGCCATGTTTAGGTCAGGCAGAGATGCGCAAAACAAACACAAAGTCCGAACAGTGCGTACAAAAACTGTAGTTGGTGGCTGCTTCTTCCGGACTTCACTGAAGTCAGTTGGACAGCAACAGCCACTGAAAACAAAGGTAACAAAAGCGATAACAACATTTAGCAAATGGCGAGCGGCAGGAGAAACTACCGGCTGCTTGCCAACATATAGAGATTACTTTAGGTCTCGCTGAGACAGCGCATGCAGCGCATGCGCTGCTAAGGCGAGACCTAAAAATGATTAAACAATTACAAAGAAAGGAGGCCTTTCCTTGCGCACAAATTCAGAAAATTAGCTAGATGTCAAGGTTGAAAGACACGCTAAACACTGGTGAAAAGAAACACTTTACTTTCACTATGAAGTTAATTTAGTAACTGTGTCTGGAGATTTGCAGACGGATGGCTGAAATGAAACAACCCAGAAATGAGTTAAAGAAATAAGTTATGAAAAGGCTTCAGTGCCATGAAGAGATGTTGAATAAATGCTCGCTTTATTATAAAAGGCATGATCTGCATTTGTTTGTGCGTGCGCCATGAAATACCAAAGCTTAAACTTTAAAAAAATGGAAAACGATGTAAAATATATCATTTAGCAGCAGGTGGAGGGCAGCTCCAAAGAATAGTTTAAGATTTGGGAAAGGAGGCATAATTAGGGCAAATTAATGACTTCTGTTATATTGTGTATTCAACGTTGCTCTCTGGCGTGTACATTCTTCTCCCAGTAAGCAAGTCCTTAATCTGACCTACCAAAGGTAATTGATTGCAAGTCAGAATTTGTGTGCTTTAATACATACGTTTCTATATACTTTTGTTTGGATTTTTGGCAGAGTGTCATGGTCGATGGGTTGCTTTTGAGCTGGCAGCGAGTTTGTAATGCAGTTGACAAACCTATTGTGCATTTTTTGTATTAATTAAATTGTGCACACAAAGGGTGCCACTGTACCGTGGGCATGCCCCACAGAGCAGATGAATGTACTGCTAAGATAGCTCGGTGGGTATGTGTACCTTTGCCAGCGGTTAACTGTAGTACAGTCAAGCTCGCCTGGCACCCGAAAAATAATTCAAAAGACCTGTGATGGAGATTTCTTACCAATACAAGACTAAGGGGCATATGTATCAAACTCCCCTTTAGCGAATCCTAATTTGCGAGATTTTGCGATTCGCAAATTCAGATTCGCTAAACGGGATGTATAAAATAAATCGCTAATCATTTGCGATTACTTATAAATCGCAAATAATTCGCAGAATCCCGTATTGCGAATTCTTAATAGCGAAATTCGCAAATTAAGAAATCACAAAAACGGGAATCTGCAAGCCTGGTGCAGGCTGATGACATCACAAACAGGAAACTGTAGTGATTGCCTGCACCTGCTCACCTGAGCCACACCCAGAGGCTGCTTGTGGAGTGTGAGGAGGCTTTCCTGGAGACAGCAACCAGCAATGGATCCCAAACAAAACCAGCAGGGCAAGGATGCAGAAAAAAGAAAGAGAAAACACAAGTTTTCAGAAAAGGAGCAGGAGGTCCTCATTGAGGAGATGGTCTGCAGCCATGAGCTCCTCTTTGGGAAGAAGGCACTCAAAGTCCCAGAGGCCAGAAAGAGGAAAATCTGGCTGGAAATACAGAGCAAGGTGAATGCTGTTGGAGTCACCACACGCACCATCGAGGAGCTGCGCAAGCGGTGGTATGATATGCGCCAGAGGTCCAAGGAGAGGGTGGCAGCCAGACTCAAGGATGCCAATCAGACTGGAGGAGGACCATCCACTGCAGAGCAGCCATCCCCCCATGAGGAGCTCGTGGAGTCTACCCTCCTGCCTGAGAGCGTTGGTGGTGTGGCTGCAATAGACAGCTCCGACCCCTCATCCAGCAGACAAGGTAAGATGCATGCCAAATCAACCTGCACTTCCCCCCATCCCTTGCACACTCCCCCAAATGCGCATAGTAAACTCCCAATATGCCAATCCAGCCCAGGTCTTACAGCACACCCAGCAATGCATCATGGGACTCGTAGTACTGTGTCTGACTGTGTGTCCATGACACCATCACATTTAAATGCAACATATGTGTTTTGGGGATCATTGAATGAAAATGTGTCAGAGGTTAGCCGTCAAAGAATTGTAACTTTATTGAGTGCCACATGCAGACAGTAACACAAACTCATGTAGTCCCCTTTACATCCACAGCACACGGCATGCCACAAGAAGACAGCGCAGAGGGAGAGGAGCCTGCAGACCCTGCGGACTCCAGCGATGACACAGAGCAGCAGCCAATTCAGCGCAGGAAGTGCGCACATGTGCCCCCACTGCCTCCATTTGAGGACGAAGTCCCAGCAACAGGCGATGACACCGACAGGAGAGAGGGGAGTCAGGGTGTGACAGACATGCCCCGTCATGACGCACCAACACCAAGGCAAAGGGCACAAGCCACATCCAGGTCAAGGCCCAGGAGCAGCACTGCATCAGAAGGAGAAGGCACCGTGTTCTCCGGCTTGGAACAGTGCATGCTGCAGGAACAGCGCCTGCAAAGCAAGGCAATGCGGTCAATAAATCGCCAGCTAGGCCGCATACATCAGGACAATCGCAACATGGTAGCGGCAATACATGAGCTCTGTGCCACTTTGAGGGACACCCAAGCTGCCAATGACAGGGCTGGACGACGTGCCAATGCACGGCTACACAATTATACAAAGGCAGTCAACCGCCTCTGCACCACCACCAGCGCACTCACACGCAGAAGCGTAACCATGCAGGTGGACATGGCACATTGCTGCCAGGACATTGCACGAGGGCTAGAGCAGGTAACCACTGCTGTGGAACAGCTGCAGACAGCCAATGCTGGTGGCAGCGCACTAATGGCCTCTGCTGAGAGTGAGGACACATCGAGTCGCAGCAGCATCACTCCAACCTTGCCAGGTGAAAGACGCCGCAGTGGCAGACAGGTAGCAGGCCAAGGGCGCACCATGGGGGGCACTCACCCTGGACGGCACCGACGGAGGTGATCATCTGCGGGGACACTGACTGCAACACGGGTGCATTAACCCGAAAAGGCTGTTTGCCCTATTACTTGTGCCTTCTCTGCACTGTGTGTACAACATGTGCTGGGAACAATTGCTATTTCTTTCATGTGAAGTGTGATTAAACACTTGACACATCATCAGGCTTTGTAGTCTCATTTCATCAATACTCACCTAAAAGTAGTTTTGTGTGATCTCAGTCCGTCTCTGGCGTCCAGCAGCTGCCCCAACTCCTGGTGCTGGTCTGGCAGGGGGAGCAGGGCGCTCGTCATCCGATGTGTCTGTATCGGTCACATCAATTGTGGTGCCTTTCCTCATTGCCATGTTATGTAGCATTGCACAGCTTGCCATGATTTTACAGCAGGTCTCAGGGCTGTATTGCAGTGCGCCTCTACTTTTAGGCAGGCACCGGAAGTGGCTCTTCAGGATTCCAAAGGTTCGCTCAATGACGCAGCGTGTAGATCTGTGTGCCCTGTTGTAGCTCCTCTCACTACCATTTGCAGGATCCAGGTATGGGGTCAGGATGAAGTCGCGCACTGCATAGGCACTGTCACCTGCATGGACAAAAACACAATAGGTAAGTCAATGCCCCCCCCCTCAAGTGATGTAGTGGATGTATTGATGTGTGCAATGTATTTACCAAGCAGGTACCCCTCCCCAAAGTCTCCAGCACTCAGACGTCTGAGTATTCCACTGTGTCTGAAGATGAAGGAGTCATGTGTACTGCCGGGGTATTTGGCTACGATGTCTGTGATGTGATACTTAGCGTTGCACACAATCTGTATGTTGAGGGAATGGTAGCATTTCCGATTCCTGTAGACATATTCAGTTTCTGCTGGGGGTGTGATGGCCACATGGGTCCCGTCAATGCAGCCAATGACGTGGGGAAAACCTGCAATCTGGTAGAAGTCCAGTATCGTTTGCTGTAATGCCTGTTGGGTGGTGGGGAAGTAAATGTGATGTGAGAGCCGCAGTAGCATTGCATCTAGGAAGGCATGGAAGAAGCGAGGAAAGTGCACTCTGTGACACCCCACCAACCTCCGCTATGACCCGTTGAAAACTCCCTGACGCCAGGAGGTGCAGGGAGCACAGGACCTGCACATGTGTGGGAATTGTTTGTGTCCTGCATGTAGGGTGCTCCAAGTGGGGTTTCAGCTCCTCAATCAGGTCCATTATGGTCTGTGGGTGCAGTCTGTACTTGTCATAGATGTCCTCTTCAGTGTTCTGGAACAGGGTGATGCGCAGCCTGAAGATACGTTCCTGTCTTCTTCTCCTCTGAGGAAGGGCCCAAATACGCAGCCTCCTGGCTATCACGAACATTGCTGCCATTGTGGGTGGGTCTGTTGCATTGTGGGGTGGTTTAAGTACCTTGCACCAGTTTACCACCTGCAAGCAATTGGTGTTAAGAGCGATTTCTTAATTTGCGAATTTCGTAAAATCGCAAATTGCGATTTTTTCATACATGTGTTTGCGATTTCTTAGCTTGCGATTTCTTGATTGCGATTTTCGCTAAGCTAAGAAATCGCAAATTAAGTATTCGCAAGGAAATTCGCTGTTTTCATGTTTCGCAGCCTAAGAAATCGCTAATTTAGCGATTTCTTATTTTTCTGTGTGGAAGTGTGTCATACATATGAAATAGCGAAAAATCAGTTGCAAACGCTGTTTTTTGCGATTCGCAGCGTTTGCGACTCATTTTTCCTTTCATACATATGCCCCTAAGTTACTCTTTTGCCAGCCATGTTGCAGAAACGTTTATTGCTATGCAACTCAAATGCTTACATTTAAACAAAATGGTGTCTGTTTAGACCCTTGGCCTAAAACCACAGATTAGTTTAATTTCAAGGCTGACGTTTCCGGCGGATTGTTCTCCATGAAAGTAAGATAAATAAAAAACAAAACTGCAAGCTGAAGAAAGTCGTATCTAATAAAGGTTACCGTAACAAAATATATACTATACTCCTTCATACAATATCTCAATACATCCAGGTATTCCAACATGGCTACATATGGGCTTTACTATCCCCAGCAGTGTTGCAGCTTCCATTGGTGAATCGGGTGCAGTGGCACCGGGGCACCGAAGAGTGAGGCGCCTTAATTATTGCTGTATTTCACAGTTCAAACAGCGGCCAGAGAGCCCAGTTCCATTCTTGCATTAAGGCTTAGGACACGTTGGCTAGCTATTACTCACTGGAATCCCAAAATTAATCTACCACAGAGGGCAGGCAGGAATCCTTGGCGCATGTGGATGAAGAAGGTGGCATCGACACACAAAACCAAGAAACTGCAGGAACGGTATTTTTCACAAAGTTGTGAAATGTAGTTATAAAGCTTACAAATACTTTCAGATCTGGTCCCAAATGAGGTGAAACTAAAGACGAGTGAGGAGTGCGCACTTTACAGGGATGCCAGAAAGTGAACAGAGTAATTTTGATGTTTTTGCCATCGTACAAAAAAACATAAAAACAATTTTCCTTATCTCCTAACATACCTAATCCCAGTCAGTCCTCACATTCATGCACACAAGCAGAGAAAGATAAAACCCCTGGAAATAACGTAACTTCACGTGGGCAAGCCTAACATGATTACCACAACAGCCACAAGGTAAACATTTGGGTGTTGCTGTCCCGCTCCCTCGACTACTGTTGTAGAGCAGGTTTCAGGCTGAGACATAAGGAGACTTGGAAGGAAGATACAGACTGAGGAGTGCGTGCATGCAGCAAGGCACGTTTCCACAGATGTGAAGTTAGTGTAAAAGCACAAAAAAACTCTGAAATGAGTTAAAGCGTTGTTTCATAAAGGAATAGGTGTCCAAAAGTATAGAAACATATTTAATGGAAAGCACAATTGTACGATTACAGAAAAAAATGGAAACGGTGCAGGTACATTATGTAAACAAAAAGTACAATACTTGTAATCGCGGGCAGTCTTTTAACTTTTTGAGTCTTTCTTACATTAAAACGGTCACTTTTAGGTTGAGGAGGGCTCACAGGGTGTTGTGTGGCAGACTGTACGTAAGAAAAATTTGCTGCTGTGGTTGTTAAGGCAGAAGGAAGTGAGATAACGGTGCAGGAATAAGAATTTATTAAGAACGAAATACAAGGGCCCACGAGAGCCCAAAAACAGAGAAGCGCCCCGATCACAGCAGAGGTAGCATCTAACGGGGACAAGGCATGACGTCACATTAATAGTCTCCGAACATTCGTAGATGACAGGCAGTGACGCAACTAATAAACATAAACAACATACTTTCATTAACAAGCCGTACATTGTGCAATGGCTAACATATCTGTACATGCTCAACATCTCCCTTTCTCAATTTTTTTTAAAACATTAAGAATGTCAGTAAAACACATAGTCATCATAACGTTTTGGAACTCTGATTTCCCTTCTAGACCTTGTTGGAGGACACGTTCCTCGACATCCCACAGTTTCTGTGAACACAGTACTAGGTTTTTTGCTACAAATCTTTTGATCTGTCCCATCATCTTCCTTCGAATGGGGTCTTGTCTGTCCGCCAGCATTGAATGTCTCTCCTATGACGGTACCCTCATTTGCATCACTGATAGTTATTGTTCCTTCGTTAGTAGATTCGTTCAACCTACTATCTATGTCATAGAAACTTTGGCTATCAGACATACCTTCCTCCCTATCCAAAATGCTATCGTTAAGGTCTCCATTTAGCTCCTGTTTACTTTTCATTATAATTTTCTCCTGCCCTTTCTTTAGCTTAACTACATCGTCCTTGCTTTGCCATCCTTTCCCTTCTATGCACACAGCTCCTTTGGAAGCTTGTTGTACACAAACAGGATTACTAAAGACAGACTCCCCCTTCGCTACCTTGTATGGTTTTTTAACAATTACCCAATCTCCTTTTTTTATCACCTTCACTCTTGCCTTATTTGTTATGTCTGAATATTTTTTAGATCTTTCTTGCTTGGAAACAATACTCTCTCTGACTTTTACTATATCATCTTTTATTTCTCTGATTCCTCACTTGCTTTGTACCACTTGTTGTATTTGGGTGTGAGTTCACTGTTACACTTCCTCCCTCTCTTCAAATAGAATGGAGTGTGCATGGTGGTTTCATTTGGGGTATTGTTATATGTGCTTATTTTCTGTATATACCTTTTGACATTTAAAATAGACGGAACTGCAAGCTGGATACCTTCTTTTATAAACTTGTTCATCCTTTCCACCTGTCCATTACTTTTGGGGCTATACAGTAGTGTTTTTTCTTGTTTAATTCCTAAATACTCAAAGAAATCAGTCATTTGTTTGGACACCAGTTGCGTACCATTGTCTGAAACTATTATTTTAGGTTGTCCTTCTATTGCAAAAACCTTTCTTAGGAATTTTAACACTTGTTCGGTGGTTATAGAACGTACAAACTTATAATGTACCCATTTTGAATAATAGTCAGACAGTACAACTATATACCTGCAGTCCTCTGTAACATGTTGAATGGTCCTGCAAAATCAATTGCAATTTTTGTCCAAGGTCCGTTTGGTATTTCTACCATCTGCAGCTCCCCCTTGCTCATTTTCCAATGTTTGTCTGCTTTTAGACATTGTTCGCATTTGTCAATGTAGTTGCTAACATCGCTATTCATTCCTGGCCACCAGTAGTACTTTTTTAGAATGTTTTTCGTTGCAGTGCTTCCTGGGTGGCCTTTGTGAGCAATATTTATTAGTTTCAGTCTTAGTTTTGCGGGCGGTACGAACAGGTCACATCTTTTTAAGAAACCATTTTCAATAGTTAGCTCCTCACTTATTTGTTGGAAACTCTTTAACTCATTTTGAAGGTTTCTGATGGGAGGCCATTTAGACGTTAGATGACTTATCACTTTCTCTATTATGTTGTCCTCCTTTTGACTCTCCAACCATTCCACTTCTGTTATCGATCCATTACACATCACTGTTGCATCTACCAAAGCTACTACACATTCTGTGTCATTAAGGGAACCTTCTTCCTGCTCATTCATAGGCAAGCGTGATAAACAATCAGCCCTGCTGTTTTGGCCTCCCTTTATGTGCCTTATAGTAAAATTGTATTCCTGAAGCTTGGATAACAATCTTATTAGCCTTGAACTTGCCTTGCCATTCCCACGACCTCTTCCATCCATCATGTACACCAATGGTTTGTGGTCTGTGACTATTTCGAATTCCTTACCCCACAAATAGCTTTTCAATTTTTGCACAGCTCAAACGCATGCAAGTGTCTCGCGTTCAATGGTGCTATAGCTTATTTCTGCCTCCCTCAATCTTCTAGAAATAAAAGCAATAGTATTTTCTGTTTTTCCTTGAACTTGGCAGAACACAGCTCCTATGCCCTTTGGACTTGCGTCTACAGTGATAACATTCTTCAAATTAGGGTCTTACGGTTTTAGTGCAGGCGCTAATGTGATATCACTTTTAATGGTTTCAAATGCAAGATTTTGTTCATCAGACCATTGGTATTTTACATTTTTGCGTAACAATTTCCTCAATGGCTCCACCTTGTTTGCGCATCCCTGTATGAATTTGGAGTAATATTCGCTGAGACCTAAGAATGATTTTAAGGATTCTTTATCATCTGGTTTTGGGGCATCTCTTATTGCTTGCCCCAAGTCATCCTTTGGTGTTATACCTTCTGAGGTCAAGACATTTCCCAAATACTCTATTTTGTTTTCCATAAATTTACACTTGTCTTTTGAAACTGTCATTCCCTTATTTCCTAATATTCTCAACACCTTACTCAGTAATTCTAGATGTTCTTCCTTTCCCTTTGAATGTATTAAAATGTCATCTTGGAATGCCTCGACACCCTTTATGTCACCAAAAAGTAAGTCCATTAGTCTCTGAAAAACTCCTGAGGATGAGGCAAGCCCAAATGGTAGCCTTACATATCTGTACGCTCCAAAAGGCGTTATGAATGTGGTAAATTTTTTGGATTCTTCTGCTAAGCACACCTGGTGGTACGCTGATTTTAAGTCTATCAAAGTGAAATGCCTTTGTCCTGCAGTAGATGTTAGTATCTCCTGTAATTTAGGAAGCAGATGGCAGTTTATTAAAATGTTTTTATTCAATGACCTCAGGTCTACACACAGTCTTATATCACCTGTTTTCTTCTTTTTAGAAACTACAGTAGCCGATACCCATTCTGAAGCATCAGTTTCTTCAATGACTCCTTCCTTGATTAATTTGTCTAGTACATTTTTCAATTCGTTTTTAACTGAAAGTGGTACAGTTCTTACCTTATGCTTTACAGGTATTGCCCCTTCCTTCAATTTTATTTCATGCACACATCCTTTTACACATCCAATTTCATTTTTTAAAACTTTACCAAATTGTTCTAATACACATTTTAACCCTTCCTGATTTTCTTCTACGTGTATTGAATTCAGCAATTCTTCTTTCAATATTATTGGGTCTTCAGCTCCTGGTACTAGAATTACCCCTAGCTTTGCTAGATCTTTCCAGCCCACTAAATTTCTGCCTCGTTCTGCCACGTATATCTTGGTATTGATTACCCTTCCTTTGAACGTGAGCTTATCACAAAAACAACCTTCCATATCAATATCTTGTTCCCCAAATGCTTTTGGGTTTACGTCTGTTTCATTTAATTTCACATTTTGCCACTTTTCCTCAAACATTTTATCGGATATTAATGTTATTGGTGACCCTGAATCAGCTGTGAATTGTAATTCTACTGCCCCAATCAACACTGTTCCTATGGGTCCTTTTATATTTCCATCTACAATATCGACTGACAATACAATGTTTGCACACATTTCTTGTTCAGATTCACTTAATGCACTTATTTTCATACCCCCCATTGTTTTTTTGTTTTGCATAGTGCTGAATAGTGACCGAATTTTTTACACTTTACACATTTCTTACCAAGAGCTGGGCATGTTTTACAGTCTGCCAGGTGCTCCTGTGATCCACACCTGAAACAACTTAAAGTTTTTCTTCCTACCTTTTTGTCGTTTCCGTTCTTATCGAAATTTTTGTGTTCAAATTTCTTTTTATCCTGTAAATAAAACACGTTAGAGTTATTACTTGTACAAGACAATTCTTTTGTTGATATTAGCGACCTTTCTATACCCTTTGCAATATCCACTACTTCCTGTGGTGTAGGGTACCTACATGCTAACAACCTCTCCTGTACTTTTTTAGAATGACAGTAAAACACTACTTGGTCTCTTATATAGGTGTCTGTCATGTCCTCAAACTCACAGTCCTTTGACACGCAAACACGCTATATATTCCTCAACAGTCTCTCCTTCTTCTTGCCTTCTCAATGCAAATTTGTGCCTTCCTACCATAATGTTATTTTCTTCCGAGAATTGTTTTTCAAGCCTTTTGATGGCTTCTTGGTACTCATTTATTGGTATGAACACCCCTGGCGGGCTTTCATACTCTGGTAGGCTGTCAAATATTTCTTGTCCTGCCTTTCCTAGAAGTCCAAATAATAGTGCTTTTTTCCGTTCTGCATCATATTTCTTTCCATCAATTGACACTATGTAATTTTCAAATGCTCTCAGCCTACTTTTCCATTTCATTATGGGTTTTCCAGGTTCTTCGAGAAAAAGTGGTGGCACGCATATATTATTACTTCGAGCCATGTTATAACTCCTTACAGGACTTGCATTCAGTTAAGATGCTACAATTTCCTTTATTTTTACCTCAGTAGAGCTTATTAGTCGTTTTATGCTTTTTTTTCCACAGCTCACTGTCTAGTTTACTTGTTCCTCATAAATTTGTATTTTGACAGTTCATACGTTTATCCTTATTTATTTATTAATATGTATTGTCCTTTCAATGTTCTCCTCTGCTTCCTACACTCATATTTAGGTTTTGTCAATAAATTTACTTATTTCCTCTGTTGGCTTGCTATTCGAGGCCTGCGCGTGCTTAATCCTTTAATTATGCATTTATTTTCATGCTTACGCACAAGTTGCACTCCACCGATCTCCTCAAGCAACTTCCTACGCGCGCCGATCTCCTCAGGCAGCTTCTTATGCGCGCGTTATTTTCTTTTCAGGCAAAGCGTTATATACCTCAAAATGGCGGCACGCACACTGCGTCAGTCCGACGTGTCCGGCATAACTCCAATAGGAATTCAGAGCTGAGCCATACGTCATTCCCAACATGCAGTTCGCATATCCTGACAGGATTTTCTTTTCAACGGCAACAATGGTAATTTTCACATTAACTCAATGCAACATTTCACTTACTTTATTGTGTTGATTGTTGCCTGGATTCTCGTTGTCAATTTTACTGTGTTGTTTCCATTCCGACTTTTCCTTCATTCTTTGAAGGATTTCCTCATTGCCTTAATTTTCCGCTTGTGAGCCCGTTTTACAATCCCATAACTCGTCGCCAGTTGTTAAGGTAGAAGGAAGTGAGATAACGGTACAGGAATAAGAATTTATTAAGAACGAAATACAAGGGCCCACGAGAGGCCAAAAACAGAGAAGCGCCCCGATCACAGCAGAAGTAGCATCTAACGGGGACAAGGCATGACGTCACATTAATAGTCTCCGAATATTCGGAGATGACAGGCAGTGACGCAACTAATAAACATAAACAACATACTTTCATTAGCAAGCCGTACATTGTGCAATGGCTAACATATCTGTACATGCTCAACAGTGGTGTTGGTAGTTCCGTTTCCTAGAAACAGTGGGTGACCGGAGAGCCCAGGCCCCAGTGAAGCCTTCCCATCTGCTCCTAGCTCAGACTGCAAACCAGCCACCCAGTGGCTATTTCTTTTGCGCGTCTTACAACCCTTTCCGCCGTACACTCAGTCCCGGGAACTGCAATAAAAGACTAGCGTATGGAGCTCCGGGGGGTGGGGTTGGGAGGGGGAGCCCTTCCGTATCTTCCAGAGTAGATGTGGGGTTGATAAACAACAACCAATAAAGGGAAACCTGAACACAATGTTTACAGCGACCTCGGCTGTGCAGCTTCCGTGACACTGCCTGTTCCGCCCACCCCACGTCAGGATTCTTAGAGTGTAGAGGCTGGCTAAGGCAAACAACAAAGCAGTAATGCCGACACTCTTGAATGACGCAAAATGTGCCGCAACGAAGCCTGCAGCAAAAACTGAAACGCTTTCTGTCAAAAGAATGACAAAAATCCCAAAATAGAAAGGCTGCCATGCTAAAAGATGAAAGCGCGACGGCCGCAAAGCAGATACTGCGCTGATCAAGGAAACCAAACACGGTAGGGGTGATAAAGGTGGGGGCATGACACAGACGTGCAAGTAGCGCTCGCATGTTAATGCGCACTATTTTATACAATAACAATTACGCTGTGTAAGTGTAATGAGACTGTAGTGAGACAGTGCTGCTGCTGGTAGAAACGGAAGTTACGTATCGGATCGAGATCCAATAAGAAGCCCGCTAACAAAAAAAATGCCAAAGTCCACAAATGGCAAGCGGTGAGAAATTACTCTGCAATAGGCCGAGTTTCACCTCCAATCTAGATTACTAAATGTCTCGGAGAGACAGCGCATGCGCGCTGCCTAGCCGAGACCTAAAATACTATAGTAAATCAAAATTAAAACATAACTAATTAAATTTGTAGCAGATATGGCTGCACCGACTCGCTAGAAAGCCAGAAAAATTCCTTTTAGCATGGAAAGGCCAATCAGGCAGAAAGACCATCTATCTCTTCATAGTTTCACTTCCTTGATGCAGCTCATGCTGCATATGTGTTTCAAGCGATCATGCATCTAAGCATGCATGTGCATGGGGGACAGGGATGGTCTGCATCATATGCTTCACTGGGGTAGTTAGACATGAGTGCTGTTGTGTTGCTGTAGGAAAACATCTGGGAGCCGAATTAAGGACAACGAAAGAGGACCGTGGCCATCCACACCACCTGAATGGAAGACACACATTCTGACAGGCTCAGTGCTTCTCTGAGGACTCACCTTAAATGGATTACCTGTCGCGATAACTAGTAGGCAACATTAAATAGTGTGGAAGAGAGAACAAAATATAGAGTACTGGATTCCCAGGTAAGGTGTGCTATGGAGAGCTAGAACTTGAAAAAAAAAGTCACGTCGAATTCACAGCAGCTATCAAATTTAGGAGACGGGAAGACACACTAGAAACGTGGAGGTATCAATGGGCAGAGATGCATAAAGGTAAAAATGCACATCTGATGGGGCCTTATATGCATTTCTTACCGTACATTACAGTACATATGTGCACATTGGCCCGTTCACCCTTCTTAAGCCGTAGCTGGAGAAGTGGACTCTGCAGTACATGCCTTCCCCAGTTCTCTGCTGAGGTGGCAAAGTACTCGCTCACCACACTAGAGAACATGAGGGGGGAACAGGGAAGGGGACAGAGAGAGAGACACAGGAGTGCTTCAGTTTGCAGGTGGTGATAGGAAAGCCCAGTTCGGAGTGGTGTTGATTCTGAGTGACAGTGCATGCTGGCTGTCCCAAGGACAGTTAGAGAACCCAGGGTGCTCCCAGCAAGGGATAGATACCACAATGTTAGAATTCTTGACTTTCAGAGCATGGACATCTAGTAACAGAAATGTAGCTAGCTTTACTGTGCTCCACAATGGTTGTGGCCGTGTCAAGATCAGGAACCGATCAGGATATCAGCCCTGGCACCCTGGATGCTAAACAGCAGAAATCTTGCATCAACACAGTACACCAGAGGATACCAAAAATAAGAGACAACTGAGGGTGGAGAATGGGCAGATATAGAGGGAAATGGAAAGGGAACCAATAAAGAGGAACAAAACAAAGGTGAGAGACCCTGTCTCGTGCTGTAGAATCATAGACACATCTTTTATGCTTCATAACATAGCAAAAAATAGGAGTGTTTCTATTGAGGTGGAGATAAGGAAGGAAAAGATGAAGGATGATGATAGTGCAGAGGCAGCATATGTACAAGTTGGTGATGATGCTCTGCAGGGCCGAGTTATTAAATATGAAGTCAACAAATATTATTTCTAAGATAGAGTAGAGTATGATGACAGAGACAAAAAGAGACTTCTCAAGCTGGAACTTACATATCTCAAACCAACAGATGCTGAGGCAGAAGAATTAAACATCAGTCCTATTGGACATTTACCTGATATAACTCTTTCATTTGAACACATATTATGCTTTCAATACCTCTTTCTGGTTCAGGTTACTCAGCAGACATCACTCGCATATTTTTCTCTCTTTCTCGAGTGTGCTGTGTCCCTGGTGGTTGAGAGTGTAGATGGCAGTAAACTAACAATGCTGAAAGTGTCACTTCCAATTGGAGTGGCTGAAGGGTCATGTATGCTGGTTGTTGTGGTTGTGCATTGAGAATGACAACCGAAGTGTGCAATGGTCCACTTACAAGGTCAAGGTTCTTCAATATATCCTCATGGATCATGATGGTGTGACAGCTGAGGATGACACTGGCTTTTGAGCACATTCTCATGGATCGTGATGCTGTGACAGCTGAGGACCGCAGTGGTACTGGCTAATGAGCACACTGACCTTTTGTAGGATCAGTCTAAGATCCTATGCTCCCTTATTGCTGTTTGGCCCATCAGTCATCCTGGTCCTCACCTGTTTTATGTCCTGAATTTTCCTGAGATATACTTTGAATGTGCTCCTTCAGATAGGCACCAGGACTAACAAATGTCCCATACATGGTGGACAATGACACTGAGGGAACGATCCTGTTGTTTCTGGACACAAAACATTGTTCTCCCAAAGTTATAGAAGTTTGGCTGGGTTACATTTTACTGTCTAGACTTTATGGCAAGGGAAGTGGGCAATGAGTAAAATGTCTTGGCTCTATTACACTATGTTTAGATTGCGGGTTTACCACCTCCTCCTTCAACTCATGGGGTTGGATATTGGTCCTGCTCTTGATGGAGTGACGTCTTCCGTTACCTCATCCTTTGGCGCATGCTCATGTAACGAGTGCTCTAGAAGATATGAATAAAAGTACTGTTTCAATTTTGCATGCTTTAGTACCATGTATGTTTCTCTAAATGGGTAGTGATCCAGTTGAGGGGCTGGGGGGCTGGGATCAACGCATGCCATGTTTCTAGGTGTGGCCCTATACCATCAATCTAATCATCATAGTTTTTTCTGATTGTCAACCTATAACTGCTGTTGAATTTTTGCAAATCATTTTCATTCATTTCATTTGTAAAACTTTATATCGATCAATATGACCATAAAAGCATTTACATAAAATTTGCACATCTCATCTATGTTAAAAACAAGTAAAAAAGGAATACAGACATCAAGTTACATTGTATCTGAGTATATAATATAGCCTACAAAGATCTAATTTGCAGTCAGTCCTCGTACCACGGTCTGCAATTACCTATATATTCAGTTTATAATAACAAGATGTTTTCTGCTCTTGGTAAGACCCTCAGATAAACTCAAATACGTTAATATCTATGTTTATATAAAGTGCTTAAATCGGTCAATGAGACAATTAGCAGCATAACTGGTTACGTTAAAGTGCTAGTGCATAATATAATAGGGAATTTGCAGAACCTTAAATATAGATAAAAAGTTTGTATAAAAACAGTTGACTTCAATCAAAGAGGAATGAAAACCATTGTTATAGGCCTTTTAACGCCAGTGCTACTTCTTGATAGTTCTTATCACCAAGTGATGTATACCTTAGATTAGATACATTTTTCAAAATGCTGCTAAAAAAGACATACTAATAAATACCACCAGTTAAAAAGCGGAACAAAGTATACGCCAGTTTAGTCACCATCTTTGCGGTGGGGGGCATTTTTAGAAAGGCTCTTTGAGTACACCACATGGAAAATAAAAAGCCTGTGACTGTGTAAGCTATAAGGAGACTAGCATTATATTTCAATAGTCTAAAGGCCTCTGAGCATTGCCTAGTTCCCAAGTTTCTACATATCTGAAACAAGCCATCGTTTTCTTGCTGTCTCATAGCCAGTACAGACAAAGAACACATGGCATTCAGATTCTTCTGCACAATCGCATGCCAGGCAACCCAGTGTTTGTAGGCCCGCCCATTTGTTCGTGAAAGCACGGAGTGGCAATACCCCGTGACTAAACTGTAAATAGAGCTTCCTTGCGGCAGCTGGCTTTATATCGTTAAGCACCGGCTTTAATATGTACTGGTCTTTGATTACCAAAAACGCTACAGTGAGTTTCCCCATTAAATGGTTCCCCTGTAGCTGGGTCAGTTTATTCTCCCAGTAACGACCCTTTAGCTCTTTCCTTGGGACTGTAGGGCATGTCATTTCTGGGTTATCCCAAAGATTGCCCAGACCCATGGAAATAAGGGTGTTCCTGACGTATATAAACCATGGTAGTCTCCGTGCCCCTGGTAGGTTCATCACCTCTCTTAGTTCTTCCCTATATTCGAACAATTCTGGAGTAACCCACAGGAGCCTCCAGTATAATAGGGGTCTCAGAGAGGCTTCATCCGGGATTGACCTAACCCCCAGGTCTAATCGTAGCGTAATACGTGGGGTGCTGCGGGGAAGACCAAACAATTGTCTAACAAAATGATTTTCTGTTTGTGTAATACTATCGGTGCGGTCGTTGCCCCCAAATTTCAGCTCCATATAAGGCAGCACCTCTATCTTGGACCCTATATATCTCTACTGCTGGGCCCACTGGTTTGCAGCTCGAATTTTGGAATACCTTGGACAAACCCCCGGTTGATTGCACTAACTTCAGGCTTGTTTTTTTGATCTGTGCTCCCCAATTCATTTTTTCTGTAATTGTAATGCCGAGGTAGTAAAAAATGGATACCCTCTCTAGGTGTCTACCATCTAAACATGGGTTTGATCGAGTACTTTTGGCTGAGTTAAATACCATGAGTTTGGTTTTTTGTAAATTAATCTCAAGCCCCCTTTTTTTACAGAAGGCGTCACATTTATTTAAAAACCTCTGTATGCCCATTGGAGATTTAGATAATAACAGGGTATCATTGGCAAACATCATGGCCACGATATTTCGTGCTGCCATCTTAGGTGCATCTAAATCTTTCTCAGAATTTAAAAAATCAACTAACCCATTTATAAAAAGACTAAAAAGGGTCGGGGCGAGAACGCAGCCTCTATCTACAGGGATGGGTGTAGTGAGTTCCCCATGTTTGCCAAATCTTATTTGTGCGAAGTTCCCTTCATGCAGCCGTCTTATTGCTTGACACAAGTATGGTGGAACCCCCATCTCTAGCAGGACTGCCCACAACTTTTCTCTTAGGACCAGGTCAAATGCAGATTTTAGGTCTGCAAAAATTAGATATAGGCTGCCACCCTCTATACATGAAGTCTTCCAATGTAATAATTGTAGCCTAAAGATCTGGTCTAAAGTGGACATTTTTTCTCTAAACCCTGCTTGGAACGGACTAAGAACTGTTCCTCCATCCAGCTCTGCAGACGGTGGAGTAATACCCATGCAAAGATTTTTTGGCTGATGTCAATAAGGCTTATGGGCCTATAGTTTGTAGGCAACATCAGGGAACCCTTTTTAAAAACTGGGATTATTTCAGCCCCGGCCCATTGGGAATTGTCATACCTTGCATGACAGCATTAAATAAAACCCAAATATATGGAGCCCAAATAGTTGGTTCGCTTCAGAACAAATCCCCGGCGATTTTGTCTAATCCTGGTGCCTTTCCAGCCGCAATTTGGCTTAGAGCACCAGTTACCTCTGTGAGGGTAATCTTCGGGTTATCATCCACCACTCTAGGGGTATTCCTAATTACATTAGCACAGTCTGGCTGCGGAGAGTGACCTATATTGTTTGTTACACTAGCCTCTGGCTTTGCTCTTGAGTGGAGGGACTCAAAGTGATCCCTCCACATATTTGCCCCTAGGTTTGGCTCTATTGCTGGTTTTCCTTCAGGGCAACCCGTATTTACCACGTTCCAAAAAGTCTTCATGTCCCAGGATCCCAGGGAACTTCTAAGGGTTTCCCACTCTTTTTTTGCCTCCACAGTGCTTTTTTGATAGGCCGCTCTGCAGATTTTAATCAATGATCTATTTCTTGCCTTAATGGCAGAGACCAGAGCTGTTTTGGCCTTTCGGCATTTTCCATTAAACCATGGATGGCGAGGTATTCTATTCTTATTAACTTTTTTTAATTGGGAAGAAAAAGTCGGCCATAGTGGCTGTTAGCTTAGTATGATTTAAAGCAACCTTCACTAACTCGAATTATGTATTGTCGGCCGAGACAGATTGAATAGATTCCATGAGGAACGGGATAACTGTTTGATACAGGGCGCCCAACTTTTCCTGAGATTTACTCAATTCCGCCCATCGGACTCTCTTCCTACAATTAGTGATAGTCAATCTGCCATCAGCAGGTGTAGCCAAATTGTCGGTACTCTCAGAGGTTGGTATGAGTAGTTCTAAGAATAGTGCGTTGTGGTCACTATCGTGACACGGCACAATCTTAAAATCAACGACCCTGTTGCATGAAGCTATACTAGCCAGAATATGCTTTTCAACAGGGTACTATCCCGGCACTCCAAGTAACAAAGTCATGTATCATACAGTAAAGTGAAGGGTGAGCCGTCTGACGTAGCCTAATTAACAGTTACAACTTCCCCCACAATTGTTCCGAAATAAACAGTACCGTACCAATGAAATTCAATCATAGTATATACATAGTTTAATTAACATGTAATAGCACATATATGATTTAATTAACATGTAATAGCACATATATGATTTAATTAACATGTAATTTGTAAATTCCAATTGGTAAAAATAGAAACGGTACATAAGCATACGTAGTACAAAAAAAAAAAACTGTCAAATATCAGAGTACACAGACAAGTGAAAAGTAAATAAATCAATTCAATATACAGACGTATGCAAAATACATCAATGTAGTAATTTCAGAACAGCCACATATATGATTTAATTAACATGTAATTTGTAAATTCCAATTGGTAAAAATAGAAACGGTACATAAGCATACGTAGTACAAAAAAAAAAAAAAACTGTCAAATATCAGAGTACACAGACAAGTGAAAAGTAAATAAATCAATTCAATATACAGACGTATGCAAAATACATCAATGTAGTAATTTCAGAACAGCCGACACGTGTTTCGTTACCGATGTAACTTCTTCAAGGCTGTTAAGGTAAAATTAAAAGACCATTTAAACACAATCCCTCCTTATAATATTTCCAGTTAAGAGTATCAGAAATAGTCTCATCGTTAAAGTCCAATTCACCAAAAGTGGAGAGATGTACAAACATGCATTGGTACAATGATATTCACAAAGACCCCAATACTTAGGTCTAACCGGAAAGCAGGAGAAAATAGATCCAAACCACCATGTCACCTGTCGCAGTGAATGAAATGAACCCGAAGTCCAATTGCCAAAAAAGAATATAAAAAGACCTTAGAACCCAAAGTGAGATTTAGCAAAGTATTTTAAAAATCGTTTAGTCAGAAAATGAGGAGTCTCATAGCTTTACCTTCTGTCTGATTTTGTCGAGTAGTAATAGGTGGTATCAAGCCATATTATTTCCAAGTCTAGTACCAATTCTGGGCAAGGTATACATCGAAACGAGCAAGATGAGTTAGGAAAGTCTATCCATATTCTGGAATAAATGTGTGAGAAATAATCATGTAAGGTTGAAGGCTTAATTAAAGACCAGACATCAACTGGTTTCCTAGCGCTTAAACCTTCTCCAGCTAGTTCCTGACATCTTTGTACCTTGTATCAGTAGTCCTAAGTGGGTTTTTTTTTTTGTTGTAGAGTAGTCCAAAAATCCCGGGTCAGAAACTACGAACCCTGGTTCTCGTTTCTAGTGTGATTTTAAGGCACCCCAGGTATGTGCCTGGTCAAAGGAAACGTAAGAAAAGAACAAAAGAGAGAAAAAAACACACAGTGGGTCTTCAGTTAATCCAAATCCATACAGTAAAATTTCATAGCTTTAAAGAGATTGACCGCTATTCGCAGTAAGGTGAGGCCGTCAGTAGTACGTAGCGCCCCTCCCACGCAGACGTCTGCGTGAGGAAAGTAAAAACGAAAGAAATTCACCACGCCCTGTAAGTAAGATTACCCAGAATTTTATAAAAGGGATTCGCCAACAGTCAATACAAAGAGTACAATCATTGATGGCGTATTAAAAAATTCAATGTACTCCAATCATAGGCAGGACCCTTACAGGCAAAGGTAATAGTAAAGTTTATTCTTACCCCCACAGAGGTTCTGTTCTGTATACTGTCAGTTCAGTGTGATAGCTGAAAAAGGTCACGCTATTATAGCACACATCCTTGTGTCGGTGATGCACAGTAAGTGTAGAAAAAGTACTTCTACATTCCTTTCGGGAGTACGAACAATCTATGAGGCAAAAAACCCATTGTCACCCGATCCTGAGAGCATGACATAGCAACACACTTCCGAACCAAAGAACAGTTATTCGCAAACGCAGCGCCCAAGTGTAGATATTGGGGCCACTCTGAGTATGTATCTCGAGACGCCAACGTGCGTGAACAAAAGTTTAAAATTTACATGAAAAATGATAACACGAGTGATAATACTTGGTCACTAGTAAAGGGACCCTATAACAGAGTGTCTATCCGGATGGGCACCTTGAAAAACTGTTCTAGCGACTAGGGAATAGATGTGCGACCTAATTCCATCACTACCTTGTCCTCAATGACTAACCAGAATATAATCGAATAAGGAGCCTTGGTCAATTCTAATTTTGTTAAAAGTCTGCTTACCAGGGGTGTCAGACTTGGTTCTGCCACTGCATGCCCTCAATTAATGTTTTAATACCAACGATTTTGTCTGTAGTACTAGGGGAGTCTATGCTCTTACTAACGGACAAGTTGTGTCTGGTACGGCCCAATGTAGATCTTCTTCACATGGGTATCCCTATTCATACCATCTAGGGGCTCATACTGGCAATTGAAATCCCCCCCTACAATTAACAAGTAGTTGTCAGGGATGGTAGCAACAAATGTCGTTAGCGCGTCAAGGTTCTTCGATTCTTGACTACAGCTAACTAATCTAGAATAGACATTTATTAAAGCAACAGTAGTCCTTAGGGGGAATTTAAGGAGGACACACAATATGTTGGTTGAGGCTGTTTCTAACTGGGTGGATGTACAATCCAGGTGTGTCCCCACCCTAGTGCACAATCCCCCCGACGGCCTCCCTTTTCCTCCTGATGTTGCTGGTATGGTATATGTGGCATAGCCTAGTTTGGAAAGATCCCCCCTTATCCATGTTTCTTGGAACATGCTAATTTTGTGTTATTCAATAAAGCTCCCTTAGTCAGGACTATCCATCTTGGGGGCAAGGCTGGCCACATTCCAAGAAATAACTCACAGCCCGATAGACCTGGCCAGTTATTATTAGACATACATTCTGTGGACGGGGGGGGGCATAATCCCTCCTGTGCACTAACCTAACTTCTGGGAGGTTCACAGTTGGAGACGTGGGATTGGTTGTTAATTTTGGTCCCTTCGGGTTCTAACTTGTTACCTCTAGCTGCCCGCTCTGCCTCCCACTGGGCTCACCCTCTTCTGCTATCATGCACAGGTCTGTGATCACCTCTGCTTGGTGTATGTTTTCCTCCACCCTGCACCTCTTGGGTGCAAGTCAATCCACTCCCTCCAGGACCCCAAACCTATTAGTTGTAGGGATGGTGAAGAGTGGTTGCCTCGGCAGTTGGAATCCCAAGGTATCTATTTGGTAATTTTGATTAATTGACCTCCCTTCCCATTCATCTCTACAATGTTGTGGGCCCCGTGGGGGATGCAAATAACCCAGCGGGACAGCTCTTATAGTCCCCTCCTGACTCCAGTTGTCCCTAGTTAGAATTGCTCGGGCTCCTGATGGATTTCTAAAATTATTAACTGCACAGGCTCCCTGTAAAACCCTGGGTCTCCAACCTACCCAACCTAATCGACGGGTCGTTAAGATTTCTCCAGCATCCTCGGAATTGCTTATTGTTGGCTAAGCAGAACTTGCATTTATTCTTTAGTTCCTGGTGTGATTCCTTTTGCCCCCTCCCAAGCTCGGGGATGCCTGTCAAGATAAGAACGTAAGGGGTTGAGAATGGTGGTAAATTAATACACGGTGGTGGATTAAGGGTTTTAGCAATTTTAATGGATCCTACCCTCTCCCGCGGTCGACTTTCTTGCTGGGGTCCACTGTTCTGTGGAGGGACAGATGCTGAATTTGCCCTGCTAGGGGCTGCAGTACACTGTCTTGCTTGATCATTAACAGTGGAGGGTGGGGGGCAATTTTGGGATGAGAACGTGGCAGCCTTACTAGTATTGTGTGTGGCTTGTATTACATTTCCACTGCCCATTCCTTTTCTTCCATTAGCGCCCCCTACCCCACCCTCTAGCAGCGTGGTCAGCTAATCAACCCTTTCTATCAACATTTTAAGTTCATCCTTTACAATGGTCCTAACTTGAAATTGTAAATCCACCACTAGATTTGTAACCCATGCCGGTTGTTCCTTATCCCTTTCAGTTCTACTGGACAAAAACCTTCCCTACTGTCTTTGTCGTCCATCATTTCTTCTGTTACTTTCTTTTTTTTTGCCCCTGTTTTGGTTGGAGCTTTGGGTTTTCCCCTCTTCACTTGGCGTGGGGGAATCGCATCCATGTGTGGTTCAGCATTGGGAGTGTCATCAGTAGATATCGGGGCCCTAGGGGTGTTACTAATCAATGGGTCAGAGGCTTGTGAAGTTTGTCATGTTTGCTTGCCCATTTTTTAAATTCTTTTCGAATTGCTTAAATGCTACCATTATTATGGGTTCACCTCTGATGTTCTAAAAGGTAATCCAAGTGGGCCCCTAGTTTTATCAAGGCCGTGTATCAAGTAGTCTCGAAAGGATCCAAATACAGCCCTGTGAATCAAATGAGCCCAACCAATGCTGTATAAATATGTTGAGTCCATGGATCCCTGACCTGAAGCCAAGTGGTGTCCGGAAGCCAAATCTGCTTAGTTCTTTGACCAGAGCCAAGGGGGGTGGCCCAGCCCAGCCTTCTCCTGTCGCTGACGGGCGCAGACGGGCCTGCGCCGCAGGAGCCCTGAGGGTTTTTTTAAAGCACCACCAGGCGGGTCCTCCGGTCTATCGTGGCGTCTCTGCTGCAAAGCATGCTGGGAGGCGTAGTTCCCTACTTCCCAACAGCGATGATGGTGGAGGGCAGGGGCTGCGGTGGTTGCAGTGTGAGTGGCGGCCACACGGGCACTGTGTGCTCCCCCAGGTGCTGGCTGTGTTTGGTCGGACTCCCCAAATTTTTTCTCCCCAAATTGCCGGGATCAGGGGGCGCGGTGCATGACAAGATACCTCACAGCGTTATGGAGTAAGCGCTACTTGTCTCAGCAATGCCCTGAGTGGTTTCCAGCCACGGAGGTGGAGCAGGCAGCTCTGCGAAGAGCGTCAGGCTGGGTACTCAGATAGGACGGTCACATGCAGTCTCAGTTGATCACACCCTCCGATTTCCCAGCATTGCAATTGTGAGGGGGTACCGGCACACCCTGCACCAGTGTATGTAGTTATAGTTGATTATGGCCCCCTGTCTTAACAACACAACCTCCGGATGTTGCTCTTTATATGGTTCAGCCGATTAGCAGCTTGATTTTGAGCAGCACCTCCACGCACCATGTGTGATTTGGTACTCCGGTGGCTCCACTACCCCAACAGGCGTTCGTCTCTGTCCAGCCGGGGCCCCGCAGTGGTGTGGTAGCGGGGCAGCACAGGATACAGGTGTCGTTGGCCGCATCTGTGGTCCGCTGCCCAGGGTGAGTGCAAGCTTCTCCGCAGTGCCGCCAGTTAAAGTAGTGCGGTACAGCACCACGTCCCTCACTCTAGGTGCGGGAGGTCTGGAGCGCAGCCGGCCTCGGCGCCGGCCTCTTCGACGCACCACCAGTTGTGCAGACTCCTTCAGAAGGGGCCCTGAGTGCCGCCGCAGCAGTGATGCCAAGCTCAGACACGCAGGGCCTGGGCGCCGCGGGAGCGCCGGGCTAGGCCACACACTTTGCGGTCCACGGGAGCTCAGTGCCAACAAGAGCCGAGCACACGTATCCGATGGGTGGCTCAGCAGCGTATTCTGCGCTCGCCTCTGTGGCACACACTCACCGGCACACACTCACAGGCAGTCCACAGATCGCTGAGATCAGCTCTCCCTTGTCAGGGATCTACGCCTACCAACCTGGGTTTGCACTGCAGCAGGCCCCCAGAAGCCCGTCTCACAGCCGCAAGAGCCAAACTGGGCGAAACGTGGGCTGGACGCTCAGCCCAAAATAAACCTGAGGAGCAGGCTGAACCAACTCACGGCCCACGACCTGCCGCTCGGAACTCGCGGCTCGCAGTTCTTGGTTCGCGGCTGCTTCCCGCCCAAAAATGATATTGCAAATTATAAATAATGATCATTGGTTTTGCCATATGCCAAGTACTCATATACCACTGTGGTACCCAAAGTAAGAGAAAGCAAGGGATTGTGTAAATGATCTGATATCTTTCTTCATTGGTAAACAAACAGTTGCATGTGATTAAAATGACAATTTTATACACATGACAACATCATTCACAGAGACATGTGCATACAATGTAAATAAACAATTCAACCGAGGAACATGAATAGCCTTAAATCATTTTGGACATACAGTGTATTACATTACAACATACAAAACTGAAAATTAAACAGTGTCCTATATTATTGGGTACCATGTATGAGCACAATATAAGTATATGGTCATTGGTCATTACATGTTAATGAAGTCATTAAGGTGTGAACTCTGAGTACTAGAGTTTCTGATGCAAACCCTTCATAAAAAACACTTGAGGCAAGATGGTGGCCGAGTAGTTGGCTGTGCAGGGCTCTCTACCCGTTCAGGGCCCCTGTCTCTCTTTTCAACTGAACGATCGATGGATGGCTCATTATATGGCTGCAGAATGATGCAGAGTGATTTTGGTCACTCATAATTTACTTTCTCAAAACTATCTATTAATTATTTGCCAACTTACCTGGTGCCTCCCCCACAGCTCTCTCTGCACTCTGGATACACCCTGACATCGTACTGCATCCTGAGACGCCGTCATGCCGCCAAAGACTGCAAGAGGAGCAAAGACGCGTGGCTCAGCTAACCTCTCTGGCACAGCAAAAGCGAATCACAGCAACGGGGTAAACACCATGAATAAACCTGAGCATACCCCTGAGAAACTATACAGTGCCGGGAAAAAGCCCATCCTGGAGACTTTCTTTGCTGCCAAATCCTCAGCTGAGAAGCTGACTGCATTGGAAAACGGAGGTGCCACGATTCAACTTTTGCTAAATGAGAAGCTGCTGCCTGAGGTCCCCGCAGTGATCACCGCAGAGACTACCACACAGATCTATAAGGTGAGCGAACCTGTTGGGCCAACTTAATTAATGCTGGAGGGCACTCAGGGGTTGTGGAGGGGGCCTTAACTGTAGCAGCACAGGGGGTAGTCTGTCCCCCCGGGATTCCTCAGCAGCACAAGAAAAATACACTATAGAGAAAGGGGAACACCACGCCTCAGCCACAGCCACAGTAAGGTATACACCTCTGCAGCCAGTTACTACCAAGGTTTCGAAGATGCCCAAGGTTGGGAGAAGTGAGGATCAGAGCTGGGCCTGAACAAGCTGATAGCCTGGAAGTCAGGAACTAGATAGATTCTGGACATAGATTCTTCTCCCTCTCAGACCCATCCAATTATTCCAGCGAGTAGGATCCTTACATGCATAGGTGGAGCTCAGGGGGGGACTCACCAGGAAGTAAATGGAGTGAGTCAAGTAGTCTACGTCTGGATGATGAAAAGACTTCCATTTGAGGAACTAAGCCAGGTACTGTTTGGAAAAAGGGTCAGTCTGGTACGGTGGAGCTTAGTGAAGATACAGGCGCTCTCTTATGGGCCTACTCATTTTCTCCCCAACTTGGCACTGTTGGGGGGTCCCTCAGAGACAAAGCAGACAACTCCCATTGCCCAAGATAGGGAGGAAAAGGTATCACTCACGGTCATATATCAGAGCATTATGGCATACATGGAAGAGACCAGAGCCGAGAGTCAAAGAATTCAAATGACCTTCCGCAAAATGCAGAGCTCCATTTATTGCGTTGCTAAGTCATGCTCAGAATTTGCTGAATGGATCGGTGAAGCTGATAACTGAATCTCAACACTAGAAGATGAGTTAACAGCACAGAAAACATTATCAGAAATGCTGATACCTCAGAAAGATGACACTTAGTGGCAACTGGCTGATTTAGAGAATCGTCTGCGACAAAGCAATCATAGAGTTCTAGGGATTCCAGAGGGAGCCGAAGGTTCAGATGTTTGGAAATATATTGTGGAACTCTTCACAGAAGCCTTCCCTGAGGTAACGCAATGGTCTGGGAACAGTGAATTGCAGAGGGCTCACTGCTTCCCATTTAAACAATACGACCGACCAGGCCAAACGGCTCCAATTCTCAGGGCAGTGCTAATCTTATTTAATAATTATATGGCTCTGCAAGCTTTGTATGATCTGGCATATCCATTTAGGTAAAGGGCCGGGAAGAGATACATCTTCTTTATTAGGCCAGATTACTGTCAGATGATGGTGGAAAAGTGATGGCAATTTAGGCAGTTAATTCCAATGTTTTAGAGTAAAGAGGCTCAGGTGTTTCTTCTTAATCCCGCAAAGCCCAACGTTATATATAAGGATAAAGCCCATTCTTTTACTTCCGAATTTTTTACTTCCGAATTGAAAGCCAAAGAATTGTTGCAGACACTCGAAGTTTAGATGCCGAGATATTTAGGGCAAAGGTATTGCTGTGTCTGCTTAGCGGGCGGGTATGAATATTTACTTGTCATGGTGTTTTGTTATTTGTTCCCTTTTTTCTCTCTCAGTCCTTTTGTTTCTTCCTTCCTTTCTTTTTCCTTTAGGTAGGCACTGCAAGTCATATGTGACAGGGGTCTGACGGGGGAGCGCAATCCATCACAAAGGACCTTTCAGGTCTAAAAGCCTCAAAGGTTGGACTCAGGGTGAGTTGTTTCATAGAAGGGGGAGGAAGCGATGGAGTCAAGGGAGGGTGTTAGATGGAGGGGCCACAGTGTGCAGGGAGGTTTCATGGGGGAAAGATAAGCCCTTTTGTTAAAAGGAGTAAACAAGATAACTCTATGTGGATGTATAAATTAAAAAGTATTGGCACGCAGGTGTATTTTAGCTGTGTTGATTGTCTTCGATTCCTTATCTCAAACTGAGTAGTGGGGTGGTCTGTGCTGAAATCAGGTGGAGATGTAATGATGTCGCATAGGCTTTGCATATGCTCTATTAATATAATATATGTGGTCTCAATGACAGGGGCAAAAGATGTTGAGTAGCTGTGGAGTTAAAGCCAATGCAGCCCGATACTGTCTGTATCCAAGAAACTCATATCCCATGGGGTAAGCGCAGAGCACTATCGGAATAAGGTTAAACCGTGTTAGCTTGTATGCAAAAAAGCATGTCAAGTTGAGATTTTGCTACTCTTTCAAAACATGCTCTCTGTACCGCGGGTAGGACACTAGTTGACAAGTATGGTCATTGGGCTATCGTGGGATGTGGTGTAAACTCAACTAAATTAACACTATGCTCGGTATACAGTTCCAATATTGATGAAGCACAGATTTTGGATTTCCTAAGTGTGGAACTTACATATTGGCCAACGCCCCTGGTACTCTGTGGGGATTTCAATATTCAATTCAATTCAAATAAACTTTATTCGATTTTACAGTAAAATCATAAAAGCAAATAAAAACACATGTTTATTAAACTATTCTACATTACAAATCATTAAAAATTATACAGACTGTATCATTTGTTAATAAAAAAGAGCCTGGTTATAAGGAATGTACTATTAAGAGTTCATGTGCCAATGGTTTTCCTGTATTTTATTAAACATTTCAAATAGCAAGCAATGGACCTTGTAAAATGTTCATTCTCCAGGAATTGTAACACTAGGAATGCTGGGCAACATTGTCTGTAACCAAGCAACCTTAAAATTGGTAAAATCCATCTCTTTCTTGGTTCAGTGTCAAATTTGCAAAATAAAAAAACATGCATTGTTTGTAGAGACTTATCGTCACATGGACACAAACACATGATGCTCGACCAATCGTTAAGTTGGGGGAAACTGGTTAACCTGGAAGGTCCCCAGTCTTAGGCGGGTTAACACCATCCTGTCATACCTGTCTAATGTTATTTTTAAATATGGTTGTATACTGTAAGTGGTTAGCATCAATTGTTTAACTGCATTGTAGTCTTTAATATTTTGGTAGAAAATCTGTTAGTCTCAAGAAGCCTTGAACAATTTTTATTCAGTTGCTTCTAGAGACATTAGATAAGGTGCTAGGGTCATCAAAGTATTCCGGGTGCCCAAGATCTTTCATAAATGTTTAAATATATTTTAGCCATAGAATGCTGGTGGCCAGTGTAATTTTAAGCTATGATTTAAGATATCCCGGTTAAGACCAGTTTTGGGGTTAGACCATATCCCATGCCACAGTAAAATGGGTTGCATTTTTATAATATCAGATATGTGCGGCATCCCCAATTCAGAGTGGCATATATAGGTTGAGGTGTTGTTTGGGACGGCCAATAAATATCTAAAGAATGCATTCTCGACTAGCTGCAGGGGCTGAGGGTCTTCTTAGCCCCAAACACCAGCATGGTACATAGCCGTGGAGACGCATTTTGCTTTGTAAATAAATATAGCTCTACAACCGATCGTCTCCCCAGTTTTCTAGCAAAATTAGCCAGGGCGGCAGTAGTTTTCATAAATAATAGTTTTCTTACTTGCACAGCATGGGACCAACTCCCCTTATGATCAAAAAGAATGCCAAGGTAAGAAAATCTTTTGTTAAATTCGATCTTATTATTATCGATAAAAATATCCCGGTATTTTGAGCTATCCTATTCACATTTCATTAGGTAAGTTTTGGAGGTCTTCACCCTAAGACCCAGGTTGTGCATAAATGTTGAAAAGCAAGAGTCAACCCTTTGGCGCCCCAGTTGTGTTTGTGACATCAAAAATGCGTCATCTGCATACAATAGGACGGGTATCGAGCGTCTATCTATCTGTCGAAGGTCCTGGCACTGGTTCACCAGCACTCGGCCTAAATCGTTTGTATACAATGTAAAAAGAAAGAGAGCCAGAACACATCCTTGCCGTACACCTTTTCTGATTTTAAAACAGACCTTACTCTCCCCAGTGATCCCATATCTTACCCTTGCTTTTGCATCACCGTATAGTTGCCTCAGAAACAGAATAATTGGGGTTTCCACACCCATGTCTTCTAAAAATTTCCATAATTTCTCATGTATGACACAATCGAAGGCTGCAGTTAGG
The DNA here is from genome assembly GCF_964204655.1 of Triturus cristatus. Classification (NCBI taxonomy): domain Eukaryota; kingdom Metazoa; phylum Chordata; class Amphibia; order Caudata; family Salamandridae; genus Triturus; species Triturus cristatus. The sequence goes on from NC_140595.1 coordinate 667,035,494, forward strand.
TCTACAAAAGCCAGATATAACTTACCCTGTTTGGCCAGTGTGTACTTTCCCAGGATGATATTTAAGTTTAGGCCCTGCTCAACTGTGCCTAGGCCCTGTCTGAAGCCATATTGTAAATCTCTTATGATGCCTTTATCTTCAGCCTAATCTTGTAATCTGTTCAGTATGATATGTCCCACCACCTTGACCAAAGAATCTAGCAGAGATATGGTTCGATAACATGCAGGGTTGTGACAGTCTCCTTTTTTGAAAATTGGTACCAATGTTGATTCCGACCATGTTGTTAAAAGCCGGAAGAGCAACATGTTGCTATTACTTGGGATAACAATGGGCCCCATAGGGGCAAGTTTGATTTATAAAGGTCTACCGGGACTCCATCTGGACTGGGAGCTGTTCCACCTAAGCTTGTGTTGATGGCACAATTATCTCTTCTAAAGAGAAGAGTACATCTATGGGGTGGTGAATAGATGTCAGACTCTCCTGAGGATGTAAGGGGTTTGCCGTTAAAATCACATGAACGTTATTATTATACATATTCGAGTAATGATCCACCCATTGATCCTCGGTAATGGCTATCTCTATGGATGGTAGATCTCGAGGGGCTAAAAAAGGGGCATTCACTGCCTTACAAAAGGCAGAATTGTCTCTGATTAGTGTGGCTTCGTGCAATGCTGCCCATAGTTTGTCTCTTAACATGTTTTTGCGTTTTTTGAGGGTGCGTTTGTATTCCCTCCAGCCGCTTTGTTTTCTTGTAGTTTTCTAATGAGCTTATGTAAAGGGTGTTTCAAGTTACTAAGAGCTTTAGTGCATTTAGTATCGAACCATCCTTGTTTGACCCTATTGGGTTTCTTGTTCTCCACGGACAAGGCATTCTTAACAGTAATCAGTGCAAAGAATTTTAGGATTTCACCATGGGGAGTATTCTCATCAAGACAAGCTAGAAAGGCAGAATTGCAATTCGGTAATAATGAGTTGGTGAATACAACCGAATCCACCATAGGCCATCGAAGAGGATAACCATTAATCTTGTTCACAGCTTTGTTTTGAACGATATGAGCCGATCTACCCTTGTTGTTTATTATGTCACAGGGGAGTGAAAACGAAATACTTAATGGAAAGCAAACACTCATCAAGTGTTTTGAGTGGTGAAGCTTTTGAGCCTTCTAGAATGCCTATTTGACACGAAAATATAGTTGATGGTCGAAGACAACCCTCTGCTGTTAAAGGTGTGACTGAAGGGGTCTGACGGAGAGCATAAATCATTGGTGTAACCAAGGTCAAATGATAACATGATTTTGTCCAAAAGTTCGCCAACTAAGGTATGTGGTAAATGTATATAATTAGTTCCATCATCGGATCTGATGCCACAAGTAGCCCACTCATTATGTGGGTACAGAGCAGAGTTAAAATCCCCGCCCCAGATGACACATACGTCTTTAGCATTTTCATTCTGTAAGGTATTCAGGTCTTTACTCAATTTGCTCACTACCACTACGGTCTGATCTGATGGGATAATATTATCAAAATTCAACACAGCTAGACAATGTCTTTTATCTATATCGTATGTCAGAATCTGGTAATAGGTCTCTGATTTCTTCAATTCAAAATTAATTGCATTCACATATTTGGAAATATGTATACATACCCCCCCTTCCTTCACCCATGAGTGGAAGGTACAGAAGCAGTGTGAAAGGTTTTGTATTCGTTAATGTGAATGATGTCCTCCACCCAGGTTTCCTGAAGGCATAGTATGTTAAATTCCCCTACGAACTCTAACCAATGGCGATTAGTCAGCTTCGATCGAAACCCTGCCACGTTCCAAAATAGTACGTGGCAGAGATCCCTCCTACCTCTATCAATATAGTTCGAACCATTTATCTTATCAGATGTGTCTACAGTTGAATGAGGTAACTCTGTAGATAAGAACTTATCCAAAGCATCAATAGTATCAATGATGGAGGGTATAAAACTTTCCTCAGGACGATGAAAGGTTGAGGTAAATGTATAAGAGGGCATGTTAGGTCCACCCATTTGCCTGTTGGGCCAACTACCACACAATTCCATACTTTGCTAAAAATTGTGTCCAAGATCTCTTTGTAAATTGTTTACACAATTCCATACTACTAGTCATAGTGCCATTCTAGCATATATTAGCGCCCATTGTCAGTGTACTGGTTACTAGTCTCTGTGACGGTAATTCCCCAGGAGTATTAGGAGCAGTAGCGTTCTCCTTGGGGACGGGTAGTCAGTCTGGATCGCTGAGGTCCCTCAAGGGGGCATAAGGGTTGGACATTGTATAAATTCCCCCAACACAGGAGGGGGCTCCTGCTGGAGTTACACTGTGGTTACTAGTCATCAAGTTATGTGGGGGTCATTAAAAGAACCCCAACGTTAATGCTTTGATACCTGATTTATGTAAGAATGTCGGCGACGTATGTCATAAGATGTTGCGAGCCATGTCAGGGAATCAAAATGTAATTCGAACACAATCACCCTCAAATATCTTCCTTGAACGTTGTAACCACGCTACCCTCCTGGCCATCAGGATATGTCTATGGTCAGCCATTTTAAAACCAGCATATTTGCACAGCCAGTGTGTAACTTTATTATTCAATTGGACCGATGAGTCATCCCTGTGCAAACCCAGACCAGGGACCAACGCTAAAATCACAGAATAGGGACAACATGCTGGAGGGAGATCAATTGTTGGCAGACCACGGGTGTTAACTATAGATAGACTGCCTGTGAAACGTTCCCTAAGCTGTGGCGCAGGGTGCTGGCTGGGTAAAACCAAACTTGGTGGCTGCCTGCTAGGGGTTTGAAGTTGTATGCCCAAAGTCTCAGTTACACAAGTCGAGGCTCCTACTGACCTGCAGCTAGAAGAGAAGGGTTGGTTAGTGCTCCGAGTATCAAGAGAGGGATCCCCCTTTGTGCCACCTCTCAAAGGAGGGCGCTGATTTGATAGAAACCTGGGCATTTTCAGCTCTATCTAGTGAGTCTCTAGACTCCCTCATGATTTTAGTGAGCTCATGACAAAATTAGTCATTGTTTCTGTGATTTTTTGCTTCAGTGGTACCCAGAGCTCCTCTATAATTCATGGGTCAACAATTACAGTGCCGGGGATGCGCCAGGGTTGTCCCCTCTCGCCCTTGCTCTTTGCCCTCTCCCTGGAGCCTCTTGCGGCCTGGGTACGACAAGACCTTTCACTCCGGGGGCTTAGATGGACGGATGGTTGGGAGGACCGGATCTCGCTCTATGCGGACGACATTCTTCTATACCTCGCCTCCCCCACAAAATCCCTATGAGTCGCACTGGACATATTCGTCAGTTTCGGGAGGCATTCGGGCTATAGTATTAACTGGGGAAAATCACTCTTCTATGATGGCACTGCCGCGTTTCCTATATGCCTTACAAAATTACCCAGATCTAGTTCCACAAAAGTACTTTGCAGATATCGAGGCCACTCTGAGAGAGCTACTATGGGCTGGAACACCGCGCATATCACTTACAAAACTCACACTGGGGTGGTATGATGGGGGGATAGCACTTCCAGATATTCAGAAATATTATTGTGTGGCACATCTCTCAGCCATTAACCAGGGAACATACAGTGGCGGGAATGACCCCGGCTAGTATGGACAGATGGCTCCTCCCGGGGGGAAATTTTGAGGCTGCGCTCTACTCAAAACCTAATAAATACCCACTCACGGGCCCTACAAAACACTCGGTCCAGCTTTGGCATAGTGTGAGCCGCAACCTGGGATGGGCTAACAAACTTACTTTGGCCACCCCACTTTGGGTCTCCGAAAAACTGGGTGCGCTGGGGCATACAAAAGGGTTCCGTAATTGGGATCTGATAGGAATCTCCCGCATAAAGGATCTGTGGGGGCCCACGGGGATGGCGACTTTTGAGTCACTACAGCAAACCTATGACTTAGCACAAACTGAGTACTATAGGTATGTGCAGATCAGGCACTCACTCCAGTCCAACATCCCACCCGGCACAACGCTCCCGGAGTCCTCTCCCCTTGAAGACAGGCTGCTTGACGGTCATTTGCCCGACAAAGCTATCTCCCTCACATATAAAAAACTAATAAACCACACCCCAGACCCCTTGCTGGCACTTAGAAGGAAATGGGAGGCCGACGGTCTGGAGATTGAAGATGACGAATGGAGGGAAGCCCTCTCCTCCCCCAAAGAAGTAGCAATATCGGCGAAGCTGAGACTGATACAACAAAAAATACTCCACAGAGTCTACGTTTCGGGTACACGATTAGTGTTGATGGGAAGGAGTACAGACGGGCTATGTAGGAGACAGTGTGGGGAGGTGGGGACGTACCTACACATAATTTGGGAATGCCCTGTAATACAGGCATACTGGAAGCGGGTGCATGAATGTATGCATACAGTGTGGGAGGTTGACTTGCGACCCGAGGTTAAAAGGTGCCTCTTGAACATCTGGGAACCCAAGGATCTATCAGTAAAGGGCAGATTATGGGCTACGCTTGGGCAGGTGATCGCAAAGCGTAATATAGCATGCATGTGGGCAGCGTGCACACCCCCATCGCTTAGTGAGTGGAAAAAAGATATGGACTGGTGTATGCTGCAGGAGAAAACAGTCTATGTGGCCCGGGAAATGGGTGTCAGTTTGGTCAAAATGGAATGAGTACCGTGGACACTTTTGTGAGCCCCCCATGATCCCCTCCCTTGACGAACCACTAATTCAGTAAGGACCCTTGTACTGTCAGCAAAATGTGTGCTAAGCCATCTTAAGTACAAGGTGTGTCTACGAATCTGTGATTGCCGCAATGTACGAAAATGTGACTGTGTATGCGTAATGACCAACAAGTTGCAAATAAAAAGAATTGTTAAAAAAAAAACAATTACAGTTCCTTCTCCTTTCTTGGAGGACTTTTCTGGCTTCTTGTTCGTACGTCGCGACCTTTTGGGAGCAGGAAACCCCCTCAAGTCTGCTTCCTTTACTGTGGAAGAGGGCGCCTTGCCCATACTGTAGATCATCGGATTACTGTAGTTGCTGGTACTAGTGATAGGACACTCTGTAACCCTCTGGGCTACTTTCTGAGCTCCAACCGGTGATTTAGGAGTGGCCAGTTCTACAGACTCACCACACAGGGGCATTAGGGGCATTAGGGCCAACGGGGCCCAAGGACAGCCGTCTCTCCGCCCTATCAGTTTCTACTGAGATGGCCCCAACTGCTTTCGCCATGAAAGAATCAATGATCATGTGCTTCTTTCATGCTGCGGGCTCACGTGGGCTGCCTTCCTCTTCCCCATTGGACCTTGCTTTAGAAACAGGTACAAGTAGCAAAATAAAAGGAAAGACGGAGCGGGGAACACATACAAAGGAAGACCTACGGCGGCAGTCGGGTGAAACTATTCGCCTATCGCCAATCAGATTAGCCACAGCTAACTCATAAGGTGCTGATGGCTTAGGAGTATCTACAACCGTATAACAGTCAGAAGGGCTGTAAATATCAAAACCAGTTAGTTCATGAGCCAAAGAAGCAGTTCCAGCGCCCTCCGCCGCTAATGGGGCAGACCTACTGAGCGGACTAAGGATAGTCAATAAACAGTACCTTCATAATGTTGAATCGCAGATGTCAGAGGGGGCCCAGCCTGACCTTCTCCGGTCAGTGACGGGCAAGGATGGGTATCCCTTGGCCTGGGCTTTGCCCGGGCATGGCCCGTGCACGTACGTGGTGATTTCAATATTCGAGTCACACACACGGATGGAGGAGGGTAGTTGTGCAGGGAGGAAAGCTAAGGTATTTAGAGCTTTTTGGCGATTTATACGGGATCACTGGTTAATAGATGTTTGGGCGAACTGTAGGCACCCAAACCCTGGTTTCACCTTTTCTTCTTTCCCATATAATAAGTTGGTTGACTAGATTATTTTTTTATATCTATGACTCATGCAGCTGAGGTTAGGAAGAGGCCTTCCCCAGAGTTTCCTCTTATCATAACCCATTGATGATAGAAATTCCGCTATTGGAACTTATTAGAACTCGTGAGTCTTTTACTTTTGATAGAAAACTCCTGTTAGATTCAGTATTTGTTAATCATATTAGACAATTGATAGAACAATTTCTGCAGATCAATTGTAATACAGCTGCTAATGATATAATATGGGATGCCTTAAAAGAAGGTATCAGGGGGAGGCTCTTAGTTTAGGATTATTTTTACAGAAGCAGTATAAGATTGTGATGCAGGGTCTATACGAGGAACTCAGGCAGGCCGAGGAGAAATTCACACAATGTCTGCAAAGGAATCAGGATATAACTGCGATACAATCTCTGTAAAGCTAAAATTAATTTGTATTGGACTAAGGAGAGCACCCGAAAATATTTCTTGTGCAAAAAAGAATGCTACGAATAAGGCGCGGCTATAGGAAATCTTTTAGCAAGAAAGATAAGGCGTAAAGGGGTTGAAAGTGGAATAGCCACTATCAAGGATTCTTCGGGCAGATTAATTGAGACACCGCCTGTGATCCTTACATTGTTTATGGTATTTTATTAAGAATTGTATACAGAGGGACCAGTAAATGATAATATTGGATATGATTTATTGCTACAGAATTTGTGTAGAAACAGGCTTGGTAGAGAAGATCAAGCCCTCTTTGATGCCCCTATTACCTTGGAGGAGCTATCGGAGGGTATAAGCTCATTAGAAACAGGCAGGGCTACTGGCCTGATAAGCTTCCTTTGGAGTTTTATAAACCTATTTTTGGAACTGTGCAAAGATATGTTGATACTTTTCCAAGGGGCACAGCAGGACAAGGCTCAATTTCCTGGAAATTCCCTTGTCATTTTTAGAAAAACCAACTACGCTCACAGGATTGTAGATCCCCATTTCTTTATTGAATTGTAATGGCCACATTTACGCAAAGATTTTGGCTAGCCATTCAGCTAGGGTCATCGCTCCTCTTGTATCCCTTAGGCAACACGATTTTATCACTGGAAGTGGCACGGTCAATCACATAAGTAGGGTTGTTACGCTATTCAATCTTGCCAATGTACAACAGGCTCTGCTTGGATTAATTTAACTTGATGCCGAAAAAGCGTTTGACCGTGTCTCTTGGGAGTTTCTTGGGCAATAATTTGCTGGCAAGGATTTGGAACAGGCTTTATAACAACAATAAGGGTCATGTACAGAACACCTTCTGCCAAAATGTGTGCAATGGGCCTAGAATCAGATACAGTGTCTACCTCCATGGGCACAAGACAGGGTTGTCCCTGCTCGCCCCTGTTGTTTGCTCTGTATATTGACCCATTTTTAGCTATGCTTGAATGCAATGTTAATATCAAATCTGTTCTTCAGGGACAGGAAGAATATCTGGTGTTTGCATTTGCAGATGATGTTGCTATCGTTACTCCAGAACCGTCGGTGACAGTGCTGGAAATTGAGCAGGTGGCTCAACAGTTTGGGCAATTCTCAGGCGATAAATTACATGCAGCCAAAACCCAGATTATCTGTACTAATTAGGCCCTCTTTGATGATCGAAGGATCACTGAGAAAATGGTATATCTAGGGATTAAAATTAGACCTTGTCTGGATCAATTGAAAACAGCAAACTGGTCCCCTCTCCTTGGTAAAATTAAAAGCGAGCCTGATAGGATTGAATGCTTGCATCCTTCACTAGTTGGAAGGTGCAATGTTTTAAAAATGAGCGTCCTGCATAAAGTACTTAATTTCTTTAGGGCTGTACCTTTGGAGCTCAATAAAGGCCAGATGCAAAAATTACAATTGCTCTGTGAAGAGCAATGAAACTTATGACCTGACCCAGAAAACGGGAAGGGGGGTTGGGCAATTTCTAATTTTACATTTTATTATTGGCCTGTCTTCTGCAGAATATGAGAATTTTGCTAACAGGGGAGGAGAATATAGATGCCTCAGAAGCTCCATCCATATACCAAATGCTAATGGGCACAGAGGTAAGGCGGTGTCCCGTAAAGAACTTGGAACCCAGTTATCACAATAACAACCAATTTAAAGTTCTTGTAGCTGCTTATAAATTATGGAAGCAGGTTAGAATAGGTCTCCAACTTCGTAGGATTTGCTACTATACACCTACATCTGCTTCCCTTGTACACCCTATCTTCTGGGATACACTTATAGAAAGATGGAGACAAAAGGGGATAAGCATATTAGGAGACCTCCACACTGATAAACAGATTAGTGTGTTTTCTGAGCTGGAAGAAACATATCTATTGTTAAGGGCAGATTTCTTCATGCTTTTACAGACCTGAAACTTTCTACATAGAAAGAAAAATAGCATTACAATGTCTAAAACTACCTTAATTGAGGCAGTCAGGTGGAGAAACAGAATTGGTTCTCTATATGATTGGCTCTTAGAATCCCAGACGGATGATCTGGAGACTCAGAATCCTTAATGAAATTTAAGAATGAACCAGGACAGAGAAATACCACAGGAATCCATTGCAATGGGGGAGAAGATTTAATCTCATCTAATGTGAGGGCACAACACTATAAAACGATCTTCAATTTATATTACGCCTCAGCAAAAATATCTAAATGGGGAGGGGCAGCTGACGGCAAATGTACTCGGCGTGGGGCTGAGCAGGTGGAAATCCTTCATGTGTTTTTCATGTGTCCTAAATTAAGGCAGTTAATAAGGGGGATGGAACTATTCCTGGCTCATCAATCACCTTCACACCCTTAATGATGCTACTAGGTCTGTTGGATGAGTCATTGACCAACCAGACTGTGAGGAAAGGAAGGTATCTGATCTTTGTGGCAACCGCAGTTGCCCGGTTTTGCATTGCCTCACATTAGCTGCAGAGAGAGCCCGCTCCCTTTGAAATGTGGAGAGAGAGACTCTATGCAGTTTGCAATCTCGTGTCCAGCGTCTGTATCCTTCAGAGTCCTAGGAAATGCAAACTAAGAAAAGTGTCTGGGGCAAGATGTTAGACCAAATGAATTCCTAAATTCCTGTAATTGACTTGGATCTTTATTCCCTAAATGTGAAATAAGCATTGTCAGCTATCGAATGGGATTAGATCAAATGTTTTGCGGTGTAGTTTAGGATTTGGTCACAGGTTTGACCTGTTAAAATAAAACTAGACGTTGCTGTAGCGATCTCTGCTATGATGCTCAAGATCAATGAGTTGTAGTATTTTTGTGCATATTACATCATTTATTTATACATTAATGAATTACTGTAATGTTGAAAAGATTTATGTTTTTTTGTTAATTGTCACATGTTTTTTTAAAAATCCCCGCTCTCTTTTCGGATTTTCTATTTTATGAATTATTAACATATGCTTGCTCTATCCAAAACTGCTTGATAGGGCCGCTTTGTCTTGATTCATCTATAATGTACTGTACTTTTTCTTTGCTTATTGGCTTTTAAAATCAGTTACCAGAGTTTCCACTTCTTACAAGTAGACACCAGATGGTCCATGCATTGTCTCTCATATGAGCATTCCTTCAATATGCTTTCTGTTGGTTTTAGAGAGACTTTCTGTGTGGAACTTCTGTCTGCTTCACTACTATCACAGCAGTGGCATAACAAAATCTTAGCGGGCTCCCTTGCAAGGAATGGTGAGGGGGACCCCCAACAATTCCTTCTCCCACACAGTCACCAAACACTCTGTGGAAGTACTTCACCTTTGCCTCCTGCATCCACATGAAATCATCAGGAGGTTTCCATAATAAGTTTAGCATCAAAGAGAAACAAGAATTTGCAATGCAATAGGTCTCGCATTATTAAAGTTTGAGCTATTGTCATTGCTAAATAATGCAACACCAATAGCTCAAACTTTAATAATGCGAGACCTATTGCATTATTTTGGGAGCACAGCAGTGAAGGAGAAGCTTATATATGGGAAGAAGGTGACGTGCAGGTGCTCAGTCCAGTTAGTGGTGTTGCATGTGGTGGCTTTGCAGACGCTAGGGTATTTTCGTCCATTGAATGATGTTGTTTGTGACTCCCAGTGAGTTGCCAATTTTCAGTGATGTTCTGTTCGGGGGTTGCTGTGTGGAGCTGCTTGTGGTGGGCTTCAGTCCCGGGAGTACTATTGGCTGGAGGTCGGTGAGTTGCAGAAATGAGGGTTTGGGGAGGGAATGGTGCAGTCTGTCTGTACAGGGAATCGCTATTTCCTGGAGATGTGGGGTTGCAGTTCAGCCCGGATACAGCTGGTGTTGCTGTGGAGCCGTCGAGGTGCCCTGTGTTCATGCTCGCACCAGCCTGCAGCCAACCAGGGCTGAATGAAAGATACAGGGAGCGCGGTTACATCAGCGCAGCATCGCCGGTCCTGGAGGAAGCACGGAAGCTGCAGGGAAAACAGCGCTCGAGCCCGCAGCCGCATCTGAGAAGTCAGCCAAAGCAAAACTGCAAATACAGCTCTGAATGACTGACACAAGCTGAACAGAGCACGGACATGTACTGAGTGAAGCACGTGCATAAACCTTAATAACACACACCGCCACAAGCGTACATATATTTCACTCAAAAGCACACACATACACATTCACACAACCACAAATATCCATGCACTTGTTTTTCACAAAAACGGCACACAAAAAAACAGGCAGTCACACGCACGTATTTCTCAATTTTTTGCCCAAACACACGTACAAAGTTTTCACACACTCGCATATTTTCCACATAAAGTCACACACCAAGCGCGTGCAGGCGCATCCACAGACACACAGCAAAAAATACATATATTTCAAACACAAATGCACGCCCTTGTGACACTAGACATATGCATATACGCGTAGAGCCTTGCACCAGCAGATCCCACTCCTTCAACTTCTTCCCGCCCTGAAATTAGTCACAGCACATGACAAGTCAACGGCAACCATCAAAGCAACAAACCTGAAACTCTTCTTGACAACGGATCGTGGGTGGGATCACAAGTTGCCTCTAGGCGCTGACCACATCACATGCAGTCGATCATATTTTCAGCTTCCTTACAGATAGAGTTCCACGCCAGGCTGGCATTTTAGGCTGGTCATGGGTGTTCATCGGTGTAGAACTGTATGGGAGGTCCTCTGTCCCTGGAAGGTCAGAGAGTAGGGGCCACACATCTAGACAAACCTGAATCCTCCATGGCTGAAAAGTTTCTGTGTCATCCTAGCACATGCTCATTTTGTCCAGAATGGACTATGTACATGGGAGTTTTGCCTTTCTAGAGCATTCCAGAACGGTCTAACTAGCGATGGCACTCCTCATTCTGTCGCATTGTTATTTTTTAAATGCCCCACCCACTGTGGTCTGGTACACGAGGCTTGCTCGACACGCCTTTGGAAGACAAGAAACACACCTTCTTGCCAGGATGCCTGCTGCCTGAAAGAAATGTAAATGTGCACATTTGGTTAATCTGCAAATGTACAAGCTGCTTGGAAGCCAGTATTTGCTTTAATTGATGGAGTCACTTGAAGAGTATTATTGTGGGGAGGTAGTGTAAGGTGACCTAATGAGCTGTGGAAGGTGTGCTATTAATGGAAAGTTATGTAAAAAAAATTGCACTAGGTCCAGTCAGAACAATATTTTGGGTGCTTTATGTCACAGGCTGGGACCTCGTAACACTAAAAAAGCACATCATTATTCCCCACTGCACCAACTAGAATTCATTACTGTAGCTCTCCGGTTACACACAAAAATATCTGCAGTGATTGCATTAACTAATAGAGGTTTCACTATGTAAAATAGTGCATCTCTCACTGATTAGTTTAACTTACCATGATTTATCATTTAAGGTGTGGGCTATTTTACATGCAGATACTTGAAGGTGAAAGACCAACAAAATAGTTACAGAATATTTTGTTTGTTTTAGCCATGCATTTGATCCCACCTCCATAGGCACTCAGGATCACAGATACCATACTTAATGAGCTTAGATCGCTTGCCTAGATCCCACCATCCAATATTCTAAATATCAAGACAATCCAGACCAGTGGCTGCGCACAGCCTGGTGAAACACCTTTCACAGATGTGGACGTGGCTTCTGTCCAAAATAGATTTGGTGCTACAGAGAATTTTTCTGGAGTCTTAAAACCTGGGCGATATGCTATGGTGGATTTAAAAAAACATAAAAAGTACCACTTTACCGCCTTCTTATTTATACACTGGGTAACTTTGCTAAAACTTGGATAGTTTCTCATGCCAATAATGGACTTATTTTGAATTATTTTCAAATAAACTATACACAAAACTGATGGGTAGCAAATGAAGAATATCGAACAATGACGACTGAACTACAACTTCCTCTTTTTGTCAGCACCATAACAGCTCTCACCTAACAGAAAGGCGACAGGCAGCGGGATATAAAAGTGTTAAAAATTGTTTGTTCCAAATTCAGTTGGCGAAGACGAAAATAAGTTGGCTGAAGAGTAAGGAACAAGACAAAAAACCTTCCCTAAACTAAATTGACCACTCATACAGCAGTCGGTCACAAGGTATTTGCCCCCTTAAAAGCACCATCACCTAAATACACAATATCAACACCATCTCAAAGACACTACTTTATAGCCACACTAAAGTGTACCTCTTAGCGCATGTTCAAATATCCTATACATGTACTCCTACTTCGTAAATCATCCCAATTCATTTCCAGAGGCCATACTAGTAACACTCACAACAGTACCAGTGACCTCGCGAAAGTAAGTGCGCTCAGCATAATAACTGCACCAGAACAGTAACGGATCAACTCCCCTAGGCGTAGCACTATTTTCTGGCAGGCCTGAGGGGAAGGCTTCCGAAATCCCGGACCGAGAGGGCTCCCTCATAACATTTAGTGACACTCCCGCTGCTGCCAGTGAAAATGTCCTCCCCTTCCGTGTCGCTGTCTCCAGCTCCGCTTGACCCTTCCTCATCCTCAGGGAAGGGTGGTGGGTGTTTTGTGCTGGGGCTGCTGCTGCTACTGTCAGCGGTCGCCATCTTCCCCACCAGCGCCTGAGGCCGTCGCAAACGTCACCGCGCTGGGAGGAGGTGGGAGGGGAAGCGGGGCTGTAAACACTGGCGTGAGCCTAAACGTCTCTGCTGACAGGCAGACACTCAACAACGATAACTTTATTTAGCCGTGTGGCTCGGACAGGGGGGGAGGGTGGTGAGATGTCAGGAGGGTCGGCACGTGGGAGCCTGACTCACACTGGACAGGAGAGGAACGGCTTCAAGGAGAGGCTGGGCCCAAGACAGGCTGATAGAGAGCGGAGGGGGACGCTTCCTTATCTGTTTTATTTTCAATAAGAATCTGTTTACAAACCAAAAATGAAGATTGTTTTTTAAAGATACGAATATAGGTTGGGAGTCATACTGGGGTGCTTGATGAAGTTTTAGCAAAAGTGGAAAAATATGTGTTAATGTTCTATCATGGACATTTAATTTCAGGCAAATGTATGAGGCTAAAGCAACGAGTGGTGCGCGCGCGCCACAGCGAGACGTGCTTTCAATTATCGCACCCGTGTCTGGGCACGATAATTGAAACCACATGGCCTATTGGTGTCTATTATCCGCACCAAGCGCGTAATAGACACCAATAGGCCGTGGGCAGAGCAACGCGCCCGCCTTTGGCCAATTGCGTGCAGTCTTTTATAAAAAGACGCACGCAAAGGCCAATGGGGTAGCACAAAAGGAATCGCACAGGCACGAGTGTGTGCGATTCCAGGGTCCATTTCTGAACCCCGGACGAAAGGACTCTCGCCTGCGCGAGCACTGCTGCGCAGTGCAACGCAGGTCGCGAGACCTAATAAGTTATCCTTGATAGATGAGCATGCTATTTTTAGTAATACAATTTAACTTTAGGGGCTGAGGGAATGATCCCCTCACTGATGCTTCAATAGGGGAGTAAGTTTGCAAGGGATTTGCAGATGCAAATTAAATCCAGGCACCAGAAGGTGAAGATTAGGCAGATAATTTACATTTTGGCAGAGCGAGTTAATCTACCGTACATTTGTGAAGCTCTCATTGAATGAGACTGGCAGTTCCCCTTTCCATTTATTGCCTTATTCTCAGTGCCCAGGTGTAGCACCAATTTATCTGATACTTAATGTGTGAACCCCTAAGGTTAACTTCTAGGTACACTAATGACAGTCTGGCTACTGACATTTTAAGCATTGCATATAATAAAAACACATAGAAATAATAATGCAGATACATGTGATGGTTCACGCGGACATGTTTAATAAGGATAATATTGGTAATTGCTGTTTTGGGTAATAGATAGGGCCAATGGAAGCATGCGATTCTGCGGCTGTGCTGTTTTACGCAGTCTTATGGATTTGCCACAACTCATCATCTGCAGCATAGGTTACAGATTTTAGCAAAAATTAATTGCTTTTAACTCACAGATCAAAAGTTACCAAAATCTCAGTGAGATGTGTTGCTGTGCAAAGGAAGGGCCCATGCAAAAGTTCACTTGGTTACCTCTCTGTTGCTTTTTACTGTATTAGTATATGAAACTAGTGCAACGAGTACCCTTTGCCCAGGCAGTGCTAGCGTGTAAAAAATTTACAAAATTATGAAGTAATTCTATCACAAAATTTGCCACATCATGTTGAGCAATGTGCCTTTTCTTGTTGTGTAATTCAGTCAATGCTGCTACATAAGTTGGTCTTTTCATGCTTCATAATTCCAATGGCGTTGGTAACAAATTTAAATCACTTGTTGAGGAGTTCACATTCAGTTTAAGATGTGTTGTTACCTTTTCAGTGCACCTGCTTGGATCAAAGTAAATCACATGTCCCTACAGAACTCCTCCCCTTAATTTATTGCATATGCAGAGGACCACATGCCTACATCTTACTGTGTAGAACAGGGCTACCAAGTTGGAAGACTACTTATATGTGACATTTCGATGTTTGCAGCAGCGAATGTGTGACATTTTCAGGCCTCAAGTGTGTCACTCTGAGTGACACCTTAGGTACATTTGTTTTCTAGCAAAAATTTTCCCTGAGGCCCGTTCAATGGCCGTTTGCAGGAAGATGACCCTACCTATGTCAGGAATTAAACCTAGCAATACAAATTGACTACCATGTACCTCACAATATCATGACTCCCCTTTCAGCAATAATTCCCTATGGCCGACTTTATCATCACCCAATAAAATCGTGTGTTTGGTCCCTTTCCCCGCCAACCCCTCGACACTGCTTTGGTATCACTGACTGCCTTTTTTTTGGAATTTTATCAAAAATAAAAACACCAATGCAGCTGTACATTACTGTTATGGGAGCCACCAGTATGAAAACACAAACGTACTTTGTGGAAACGATGAGGGAAAAGGCCTCCATGCTCTATATGTGTACAAGAAATCATCTATTAAACCTCACACATCGACCTCTCATTTTTCCATTTCAGGTATGAGTAGTTGATACATTGCATTCTGGTACTTGTAATCCTGTCTACAATGGGAAAAACAAAAAACAAGATCCAGGTTTAAAATAAAAAGATGCATCTGACAGGAGAGAGGTTGAGAACACTGCTTTAGAATCCTGCAACTTAATGTGGTTATTTAAATATTGAATTCACTAAATCCTTTTATTTAACGCAGAGACATTCGGCTTTGTTGACTTTACTTTGGTTTTTACAAAAATAGTTGAAGCACTTGTAAATATTTCAGTAAATCTAGCCACTTTCGCTTTTGAGTTTTGCACGTTCATTGGTGTATATTTGTCAATTATCTTTAAACTACACCTATTGCATATTGCTTTTTAAGTTTGGCCTGACAGGTTATTCAAAGCATGCCCAAGGGAAACAAGAACTCTGCGTTTCCATCCAGATCCTTTAATGGAAACCCAGTGAAATCAGTTGCAATGACTAGCATGTAATGTCCTCACAGGTATGTATTTGCCCTTATCAGTAGATACTTTAAACAGTTAATGGAAGAAGAAAACATTTTAAAATGTGTTCTACAGCAGTCCTAATGGCCCCAAATGATAACTTAAGTAAACAAAAACAGAAAGACCATGGTAAAATGAATTCAGGTTACTGGTAAAGTTCTGCTTAAGAATAGTATGCAGGCATTTGCAGAATCTGAAAATGTGAAACGTTGCTGATATTTTTCTTGGGGGAAGGCGCAACCCTACCTCTACACCACTAAATTATGTGCTCCCTCTTTCCTGTTAAATGAGCAGGGCTCTGTGGAGGATGCTCTGTCTCAGGGGGCCCCACACACTCCTGAAAGGTGCCAGGCAGGGGCGGACAGAAAAGAACGAAATAAGGGACTCATTACGGTGGCGGAACGATCGCCACCGCCAGGCCGGCGGTGGAGATCGTTCCGCCATCGTAAGGAGATTTACACACCACCAAATTAGGATGGCGGTGGGTAACACGGCGGACGAAAATTCTGTCTGCTGCTTTTCCGCCAATGGCAAATGTTACAAATGCCTGCTGGGTGGAGCTGGGCCACTAATATGGTGGCCTTGCCTATCAGGCACCATCTGCCATATTAGGATGTGGGTGGTGTAGGTGCCTTTCCAAGGAAAGGCTGGAAGTGATTGACTTTAGGGGCCCATTGCAGGCCCCCCCTGTAGTGGGGTAGGGGGTGCACTGGGGGGGTACCCATGGTACCCCCCTCCCTCCATTTCCACGCACAAGGTGGCAGGCACCACGCGGTGCCTGCCACGTTGTGCATGGAAATTCACAACATGGCCATTTGACATTGCTGCGGGTGCTGCCACGGTGGCGGTCGCATCATTATCAGGAGTGCGGGACTGCCGCATGGCAGGCGGGCAGTCCCGTTACCGCTAGGATGGTGGGCGGACTGAAGTCCGCCCGCCATCCTAATGACCCCCCAAGTTATTTTGTTTCTATTCAGTCCTGGGCCAACGCTGTGTCAGCTCAGAGCAGGGTCCACATTGCAGTTGCTTTAGAGAGACACGCTCCATAGACATGCTGAGGGGGCACCCTTCATGTGGAGAAGACTAGGGGTCCCCCTGCACCATGGGGACAGAGGCGGTGTCTGTTATGCCTGTGTTCACAGATATTGGTGAATCTTATCTCCTTGTTAGGATGAATGGATATGTGTCACCTCTTCTGCAATTCTTCCATCACAAATTCATTTTGCTCTGTATATTTGGCCCTATGGTTTGGTGCTTTGGTTTGATGCTCTTTGGGAACTTAATTTCAGTCTTTCAACACTGTTTTTAATTGACTTTTGTCACCCACACCGATATTTTCAATGTACCCTCTGTGAATATCTTTTTGTCCTTCCTGCTCCCTTCTGATTTGTCACTTACTTCTCCTGTGGCCACTGTTCTGGGTGGCAATTGATTGCATTAACTAGGAAAAGTAAACTGTTTGTTTGTGTGTGAGGCTTCCTGATATCTGAGATATAATCAGCTCACACTGTGTGACTCCCACTATTTGGTAAATGCCAACAAATCACTATACTGCAAATCGCTCATTGCTTTGACAAATGTAATTGATTTACTAATTTGTTTTAGTATACTTAGTGCATCACACACATATTATTGTGAATTGTTTGATTTCACTACCATAGCAATTTTACTATTGTTGTTGTGTATCATGCCCCAGAAGTCTGTAATCAATAATGTGACTGCAATGTTTATAATGATCAGTATAAGGAACAAAGTGAATCTGTCATCAGAGGTAGCTCTGTTCATGCAATGTGTAGTACGCTTCACCTATGTGTGCTGCTGTGTACCTCAAAACTATAGATATGCTGCCACAAAGCAAGACCACAGGTAAGGAGCTTATAGTGTTGGGAGATGTGTTTAGTGTGTATATATCTATCTATATATATATATATATACCTATATATATCTATATATCTCTATATATATATATATATATATATATTACCTACTGGCGGTCGTCAGTAGGTAGTTATAGTTAGGACCAAGTTTCCATAGGAAGAGCATTTTTTGTTTTGCTTGTAACTTTGGTGTCGTTTGATGAATCTTCATGAAATTTTCCAAACTAATTCTTTGTTCATATCAGCTCCTATGTTTAAAGTTTGGGGGTGATTCGTCAAGGGGGGGCCGAGAAAAAGGGGGGTCCCAAAACATGTTTTCTCCATGCAATTTCCATAGAAACTTTAGACAAGGCTACAGGTCGAACGGGTGAACAGTATTACCCCAAATTTGGCAGGGAGAAGGGTCTTGGTCTAGAAAGCACACTTTTGTTTATTTGGTGTAAATCCGTTCAGTAGTTATGGAGAAATATAGAAATTGGCAGATATCGATTTTTGGGAATTCTGCCATCTGATTGGCTGAGACGTTACGAGCACGAGCTTGCTGCTTATTGGCTGCGAGTTGTTGCAACTAAGAAGTGTTGGCAGCCATTTTGTGATTCAGTTGAAACGAGTAAGGGGAAAAAAGGGCGGAAAGAGTAGGAAACAGGAGGATAGGAGCACTGTAACCTCTGTGGGGGGGGGTGCGAAGCGAAGTAGTCACTCCTACCGGTTTGAAAGTGCGGTGTTGCTCAGAATGACATGGTGCTGAGATGAGATGCTGCTACACTCGGGTATGAAACCAACAGCCTAAACCGTGAGCTCATTGCTGTAAAGTGATGTGCTCTGGTCTTTGTAGCATACCTGTGCAAGTAGTGTTAGTAGGCATTTATACCATACAGGGAGTGGGAAGCAAACTACTGACCTCTACCACGCGTTTATACTATACCGTAAGTGGGAAGCGAAGTACTCATGCCTATCGGTGTGAAGACTCGGGGATCAAACCGAGCTGATTGCTGTAAAGTGATGGGCTCTGGGCGCTGTAGCATACTGGCCGCTGTAGTATAACTGTGTAAGCAGTGTTAGTATTCGTTTATACTATACAGGGAGTGGGAAGTGAACTACTCACCCCTACTGGTCTGAAGACTCCGGGATTAAACCGTGAGCTCATTGCTATAAAGTGATGTGCTCTGGGCGCTGTAGCATACCTGTGGAAGTAGTGTTAGTTTGCGTTTATACAATACAGGGAGTGGGAAGCGAATTACTCACCCCTACCGGTCTCAAGACTCGTGGATGAAACCATGAGCTCATTGATGTAAAGTCATGTGTTCTGTGTAGTATTCCAATGTAAGTCATAGTAGAATGTTAGTATGTAATGCTACTAGAATGTAAGTATGTAATGTTAGAACTTAGGGCTGTCATGAGGGGAATCTTGGGGAGTTTGTACACGGTGCTGGAGAAGACGGTTGCCTTGCTGTCTGCTCCTGTTGGTGTGAGGAAATATGAATTTTTATGGTCAATTGTGTCCCCTATCTTAGACCCCAACGGCTCCATGTACATGCTACAAGTACATGTATGTTCCCTCCAGTTCCAGCTATGAAGACGCAAATACATGTGCGTCCAACGTCAACATGTCCTCTTTCAGATCCGCCATGAATGGGTCGAATATTCCATTCCTAAGTATGATTGGCCACCGACTTTATATGGTTCACTTTTCACGTTTCACAGTTCAGGCGAGCAGGCCCTGAATTCTGCCATCAAGCCTTTTCCTACTTCTGCCTCTGAAATGCTCCAGCTTGGACCTGCATCCGTATCCATGAACTTTGTCCTACTCCCTGCGCGGCCAACGGTGCCTGACGCGGCCTGTTGGCTGCCAAGAACTGTATTCAGCCTTCAAGTTATCTGCTTCGCTCCTCATCCAATGCATTCCTGTCTAGTAGTTTTAGGTAAACATCCTTCCAGCTACCGAGCAAAGAGCTCGGCCTCGCTGTCTTTATGCAAGTAGTTCATAGCCCCTGTTACCATGGAAGATTCCTGCCCCCTCGCATCTCATGTAGACACATAGACGCTTGTACATGCACTAACAGTCAGTATAGAATAGATTCCGTCCGAGAGACCTTTCCTTTTGGATAACACAGTTCCTTAAACAAAGATATTAGATACGATTTGGGATTAGGTTGACCTGACCCCCCAGACTTATTGTCTCCACATGTAGAGCTAAATGTCAATTCCCCTTCACCCTCTAGTTGCACGTCAATTACACGTCATGCGGCTGCGCGCGCATCTCTGCCAAATATTTCTGCTGACACTGCAGGATTCTCTTATGGATCCACCCACTTGTGACATCATTTTAAATGACGTTTCTAGTATACGCCTGTTATTACGCCCATTTTCATTACGTATGTTTATTCTTATCTGTACTATAAGCTGTTACGCCTCCTGCATCTGTCTTAATGCAATGCTTTTCATATATATATTGTTACTTGTCAATAATGTATTGTCTATCCCTTCCTGAACCTTCGTGGTGATGGAATAAGATTGCCTGGTTCGAACTATGATTCCTTTGTAAGGAATAAAGCCCTTTTCAGAACCTCTAATACCACGGATTCTGCCTCTTATTTTGACTGAGTTATTCTTACTAGACTTTTCCGCATAAAAAATAGTACAGGTAATTTAAATATTTACCACATAAATTGGCGCCCGAACAGGGACACTTTCTCATCTCACGCGCCGGAGGTGCGTTGCAGGCCCGGTCCCCTGCCACAGCTGGACGGACAAAAACGCGTACCCGCAGGATTTCCTGTATCTCCCTCCGGCCAAGCGGGGGTGACTGAGGCTGCGATCAACACCCAGACGAGGCGGTGAGACGTGCGAAGTATCCTGACCAGAGCCTAGCTGAGAGAGCAAGATCCGAGTATACAGAGGCCCACCAGGTTCCGAAGTTTCCGAGTCGAGTCGAGTCCAGTCCGGTCCAGTTCAGTTCAGTTCCGAGGCCTTCCGTTCCGTGCTACCAGGTGAGTACCATTGCTGGGGAGGCAGTTAGACGTGCACATTGGTTTGTGCCGGTCCTGAAGGGTTTGGGTACACAAATCCGGTCTGCACTGTTTTAGCAGTGTATCTGTACTGTTTAGCAGTATATCCAGTATGTTCATGTATATAATCTAGTATTATCTAGTATTAGTATTATGTCAGTAGTTAGTTTTCTCTTAATTATCATTGTTCGTTAAATGTTAAATGTTAAATGTTTTACTGTGTTCAAAAATTGTGGTATGAATGAGTGTTCATCATTGTGTTTTTCGTATTAATTGTGTTCAAGTCCAGTTTTAGTAAGAATCAAGTAGCAAGGTTTAAAGATGCCGTTCTTTTCAAAATTAAGACAGATCAAAACTAGAAAAGGAGTACTCGAAGAAGCTGTTCCCATTCCACCTAGGGATACTCCAGGGTATTTTATGTACCATAAGCATGGCCTAGATGCCGTATTATATCTTGATTTATGGGTGGACTACACCAAGGATTTAGCAGAGAGTCAGAGATGGCCCGCAGCTGGGACATGGGATGCAGATTGCATCATGAGAGTGGAAGAAGAATTATGGAAAAAGAAAGCCAGACAGTCACAGAAAGATGCCATTGAACTATGGCGTAAAGAATCGCATAGGCGCACAGAGAAAGCACTCAGACTGGAAGAGAAAAGTAGGGAGAACTCAAATAAAGCCCGAGAAAATATATTAATTAAGGAAGGTACCCGAGTAAAAACAGAACAAGTAGACAGGCAACGAAACACTCTTATGAATGGTATGTATCCTCTTTTGGCCGAAGGTTTACCTAAGGCCACCCCGGAAATACCGAAAGATTTGCCACCCCCTTTACTCCCGATTAAAGCACATCCCAAGACCGCAAAAGATATTTTCCTTTCCTCCTATTTAGACGATGTAGCTCCCGAATATGTCAATGTTCCACCACCCACACCACCTGTCGATGGTGCTCAACGCCGAGATCATCCGTCCCTCAGCACGCGCAACCTATGCCAGTTCCACAACAGACCGCACCACAACCACAACAACAACCACAACAACAGCCACAGCCTATTGCTGCAACACAAAACACGACACAACAGATGTACCAGTATGCACAAAATGACTATCCAGAGTATCAGCGCTACACATGAAATAGCCTAGAGAGGGAAGTTGGCCTACCCCTTATTGAGGTTCCCGTAGATCAAGAAGGTCCTTACGTACAGAGTCAAGTATTAGGGAAAGACAGAAAGTTTCTACTCGATACAGGGGCAAGCAGAACCACTATCCGTCACAGCGAAGTCCCAGGGGTACCCCTCTCAGGCTCACAAAATATTTCCCTTGGTTTTTCAGGAAAGCCCACTATTAATGAAGTATCGCAACCGCTTGCATTAACGGTCGGTCCATTAACACGGACTACAGATCTATTGCTCACAAAATCATGCCCAGAAAACTTGTTAGGTATAAAAACATTGAAAGCTCTAGGAGCTGTAATATGTTGTTCTCCGGAAGGAGTACGACTATTTTTGCGTGACTTTAAAGGTCACTATGTGTCTAGAGACATGGATCATCGGTTACAGAATCTACCTGCACATTTATGGGCACAAGGCCCCACTGATGTAGGTTGTATGCACATTACACCATATCGAGTCACACTCAAAACAGGAGTAGTATTACCACGAATACGACAATACAAGTTACCGCCAGATGCTGTTGTGGCTTTACTGCAAACCATTGACGAGCTCATTGCACAAGGAGTGGTTGTAGAAACGGACTCCAATATATGTAATTCCCCGATAATTCCGATTCTTAAACGAACTGATCCAAAAGCACCACCAGTATATCGATTAGTTATTGATCTGCGAGAATTAAATAAATGCATTGTACCACAATACCCCGTGGTCCCAGATATCTCTTCATTGCTAACAGCCATAGATTCAGAAGCAACGTTCTTTACTGTAATTGATCTCAAGTACGCTTTCTTTAGCGTCCCAATCGATCTGGAAAGCCAATATTTGTTCGGATTCAGTTTAAACGGACGAAGTTTTAAATTCGCACGCGCACCTCAAGGATTCACAGAAAGCCCCAGCATCTATAGCCAAGCACTGAAAAGAGAACTTGACAGTATCCACATGCCAGCTAACACTGCCTTGCTTCAATACGTCGATGATCTGCTGATCACCGCCCGAAGCGAACCTGAATGTGAAAAAGCATCACTGACGGTTTTACATTTCTTAGCCGACAAGGGGCACAAGGTGTCCCCTTCAAAGCTGCAATTCTGTGTCCAGCAAGTTGTGTACCTTGGGCACTTGCTGTCCAAGGGGGGAAGACAGCTTACACCCGACCGTATCCAGTTAATTGTTAACATGCCGACACCCAAGACACAAAAGGAGGTACGGGCATTCATAGGCCTCACTTCGTACTGTAGGCAGTGGATCCCTCAATATGCATTTCTAGCAAAACCACTCATTCAGTTGACAACACAGGAGGCAGCGACATCGACTGTCCTCCCTTGGACTCAGGAACATACGCAAGCTTTTGAAAGCTTAAAGAAAGCTTTATGTCAAGCACCTGTTTTAGCAACACCATGTTACAGCAAACGTTTTACACTTTTTGTTACAGAACGTGAAGGTACTGCTTTGTCAGTACTCACGCAGGAACAAGCAGGATCACACAAGCCATGTGCTTATTTTTCTAGTACATTAGATCCCGTAGCTCAGGCTCTTCCTGCGTGCCTGAAATCAGTCGCAGCAACAGCTTTAGCAATCCGACAAAGCGATGCCATAGTGTTAGGACATCAATTGACAGTACAAGTACCACATGCAGTAGAGGTTCTCTTGAACCGGACCCAAACACAACACTTGACCATAGCAAGACTGACGGGTTATGAATTAACATTGTTCCAGCCACACATAGAAATCAGACGTTGTAGTACATTAAATCCTGCCACACTTTTGCCAGTAAGTGGAACAGACCCATTGGCACATGATTGTATTGAAGTCATTACTATTACGACGAAACCCAGACAAGACTTGACAGATATTCCATTATCAGATCCAGACCTGACATTGTATGTAGATGGTTCATGCATGAGAACAAGTACAGGAGAGTTAGTGGCCGCTTATGCAGTCACAACAGACACTGAAGTTATTGAAACAAATTGTATAGATACCTTGTCAGCTCAAGCAGCAGAGCTCATCGCTCTGACACAAGCCTGTATTCAAGCCAAAAATAAGAAAGTCAACATATACACAGATTCACGTTATGCATTCGGAGTCGTCCATGACTTCGGCGTGCTTTGGCGAGAGAGAGGTTATTTAACTTCTCACGGTGCCCACATCCAGCACGGTCCCCTTATTCAAGCTCTGTTAGATGCAATACATCTGCCGACTGCAATATCGATTATGAAGTGTAAAGCCCATACAAAAGTGACTGACATTATTTCTCAGGGTAACGACCTAGCTGACAGAACAGCTAAACAGACTGCTCAGAATCAGACTCATACAAATGACACGACAAAGACAATAGTTCCGACACCAACACGCTGCATGACAGTTAAGGATCCCGCCCTTGATGTAATTGACATACAGACACATGCTACACCAGAAGAAATAAAGAGATGGACTGAATTAGGAGGGATCCAAACGGATCAAGGATGGATGACAAAGGGAAAATCTATATGGTTTCTCCCCGACTCAATGGTTCAAGTCATCATTAACACAATACATAGTCCAGCGCACCTAGGAGAGAAAGCTATGCTAGACAGTATTCAACACATTTGGTTCAATAAACACTTGCGAGCAGCAGCTAAACAGAAAGTACGTACCTGCATGATTTGTTGTCAGTTCAATCCAGGAAAAGGCGTACCTGTAGAACAGGGTGGATTTCAACCCCCCGATCACCCTTTTGAAGTCCTCCAGATGGATTATATCCAGATGGAACGATGTCGAGGATTCAAATATGTCCTCGTAGTTGTATGCGCTCTTTCCCGGTGGACAGAGGCGTATCCCGTCTCAGATTACACTGCCCCGACTACTGCCAAACAGTTAGTTCGAGAATTCTTCCCACGGTATGGTTTGCCCCGTGTCGTGTACTCAGATAATGGCCAACCGTTCTCATCCGAGCTAATGAAACATGTTTCACTTTTGTTAGGCTATCAATGGAAATTCCACTGTGTCCGACATCCCGAGGCAGCAGGTCTCGTGGAGCGGCATAATCAAACTTTGAAAATTAGACTGTCCAAAGTATGTAGAGAAAAAGGTGTCGACTGGATAGTAGCTTTACCAGTTGCGCTCTTTTACATGAGAATGGTAGCACACTCTCGAACAGGGCTATCCCCGTATGAGGTGATCTTCGGTAGACCACCAAATATGTGGGGGACGCCTATACCCCGTAAAATAACTGATGTTGATTGTAATATGCTGACAGATTACCTGGCTTCCTTGATGTCTGCACTACAATCTTGTCGTTCACAGGTAGCTGCAGCTTTTCCCGATAACACTGAGGTGAAGCCCCATGACGTGGTTCCGGGAGATCTTGTGCTTATAAGGAACTTCGACAGAAGGAACCCGCTGGAGCCTCGCTGGCAGTCGCCTAAACTCGTCTTATTGACCACAAGGACAGCTGTGAAGATTGAGGGACGTAAAGGGTGGTTGCACTCGAGCCATATCAAAAAATTTCATGGACTATCATCCGACTTGAATTATCAGCCCTGCATTCCCTCACAGACTGACTCAAAACTCCCCCTGGTTGACAAGACAGAAAAGGAAAACTATAAACTGAAACTAAGGTCTAGCAAGTCAGACAATTTGATTGTTTAAGTCCTCTCCAAGGTGAATCGGTTGAATTTGTCTCTGACATGTATCCTCTAGACCGAAATAGAGAGAGAAATAGACAGAAACAGCTCAAGAAATATGCGTACTGTAAATCACTTCGTAGTCACTGCATAGTGACATTGTTAATTATGTTTTTTCTAAGTCTTCTGATTATCATTGCCAGTATATTATTACACATGTATTACCCTATTTCCAAGCGTGCTTTCAATGTTACTGCCGAACATTCTTTTAGCGAATTACCCCCGCATGAGTTGTCCTATAGATTTGCGCTGCGCAACAACACATTCATTAGTATGTTACATCATTCTCATCAGACCAGCAATGCTACAAATTGTTGGATATGTGGCCGACTCCCTCCCTATCAGAAATACAATGAAGTTCTGCCTCTCTTTCCGTATCCATTCACCCACAATGGCTCCTGTGGAGCATGGTTCAGTTTGATTAATTCCCTAGATTCAAATTCAGTAGTTTACCAAGACAACTGGGTTTGGGGAAACCTGAACCTAGTTTTACTTAAAGTCTGCTACCCTAACAAGGAGGGACTTCCCAAAAGAACAGGAACTGATCTAGAAAATGAAGTATATGGATTAGGTAACTTTACACTTAATCTCATGATCCTGAATGTTGAATCTGAAGCTACACCAATCTTGCCCGCTATGTCAGTATTTCCAGTTAAAGGCGAATTATGTGTAAGAAAGAATGGTTCAATACACATGGGCCATAGTAAATGTACCACTGTAATAGAATTCAGTGATAAAGGCAAATCTACATTTAGAGCTTCTCGTCACTCCTACTTCATCTGTGGTCACACCGCATACATACGCCTACCCCTAGATTGGGATGGTACCTGTTACATTGCATTCCTTCTGCCACCTGTTTTCCTAGCCCCGCCTGATTACCATAGGAATACCCATTTAGTACACAATAGACAGCAGTGAGATCTCCCGATTGTCGACTACACCGAAACAGCATGGGAGCAATACACAGATTTCAATAAAGGTTTCTTTCCCTACATAGGTACAGTCACTAATAGCAAGTTGATACGTAGATTAACTAGAACCCTTGAAGCAGTAGTGAATGAAACTACTTCCGCCTTAGGTAACTTAACAGAGGAGCAGTCTGCGATGCGGATTGTTGTTCTTCAAAATCGTCTTGTCCTTGACGTCATCCTGGCCGATAGGGGCGGAGCTTGTAGGGTCATCGGATCAAGTTGCTGTGTTTTCATACCAGAAAACGCGCCGTCAGTATATAAAGCCATAACTCGACTTCATAAGATCGTAAGCCAGATACACCAGAATCCAGGCACCTGGACTTGGTCCGGTTGGTTCTGGAGCGTGTTGTTAGCCTGGGGATGGAGGATCCTATCCTTCCTAGGTATTGGCTTTCTCATTCTATTCAGTTGCTGCTTGTGTCTACAATGTGGGCCAGCGATTTGTGGTCTGTGTGCCACATCGTGTATCCCGCCTTCGAATTTTCATTCAAGATCCCGGAAGAAGAAAGAAGAACAAATGATGCTATATGAACAGATTGATGGATTGATGAAGATGGATATTTCATAAGGGTCCGTAGGGGACAAGGAGGGAATGAGGAAATATGAATTTTTATGGTCAATTGTGTTCCCTATCTTAGACCCCAACGGCTCCATGTACATGCTACAAGTACATGTATGTTCCCTCCAGTTCCAGCTATAAAGACGCAAATACATGTGCGTCCAACGTCAACATGTCCTCTTTCAGATCCGCCATGAATGGGTCGAATATTCCATTCCTAAGTATGATTGGCCACCGACTTTATATGGTTCACTTTTCACGTTTCACAGTTCAGGCGAGCAGGCCCTGAATTCTGCCATCAAGCCTTTTCCTACTTCTGCCTCTGAAATGCTCCAGCTTGGACCTGCATCCGTATCCATGAACTTTGTCCTACTCCCTGCGCGGCCAACGGTGCCTGACGCGGCCTGTTGGCTGCCAAAAACTGTATTCAGCCTTCAAGTTATCTGCTTCGCTCCTCATCCAATGCATTCCTGTCTAGTAGTTTTAAGTAAACATCCTTCCAGCTACCGAGCAAAGAGCTCGGCCTCGCTGTCTTTATGCAAGTAGTTCATAGCCCCTCTTACCATGGAAGATTCCTGCCCCCTCGCATCTCATGTAGACACATAGACGCTTGTACATGCACTAACAGTCAGTATAGAATAGATTCCGTCCGAGAGACCTTTCCTTTTGGATAACACAGTTCCTTAAACAAAGATATTAGATACGATTTGGGATTAGGTTGACCTGACCCCCCAGACTTATTGTCTCCACATGTAGAGCTAAATGTCAATTCCCCTTCACCCTCTAGTTGCACGTCAATTACACGTCATGCGGCTGCGCGCGCATCTCTGCCAAATATTTCTGCTGACACTGCAGGATTCTCTTATGGATCCACCCACTTGTGACATCATTTTAAATGACGTTTCTAGTATACGCCTGTTATTACGCCCATTTTCATTACGTATGTGTATTCTTATCTGTACTATCAGCTGTTACGCCTCCTGCATCTGTCTTAATGCAATGCTTTTCATATATGTATTGTTACTTGTCAATAATGTATTGTCTATCCCTTCCTGAACCTTCGTGGTGATGGAATAAGATTGCCTGGTTCGAACTATGATTCCTTTGTAAGGAATAAAGCCCTTTTCAGAACCTCTAATACCACGGATTCTGCCTCTTATTTTGACTGAGTAATTCTTACTAGACTTTTCCGCATAAAAAATAGTACAGGTAATTTAAATATTTACCACAGGTGGCTGTTTAAGCTGTCTTCTTTTCCTGCAATAAATCTACTTATCGAACCCACTGCTGTCTTCCTCTTCACTACATAAATTTGGCGACGAGCGGGAGAAGGTAAAAAGAAGGCAGCACTCACCAATATTTTGAGCTTCCTTGCGTTCTGCTGAAGACCCGTTTTCTTGGTGAAGCGGTTTCTACTCATCCCAGGGCCGTCGGCTCATGGATCTATGTCTACCGACCTCTGGTAGGATTTAAATTTTGGGATATCGGGCTTCCCTGCCTCTTCACTACACTCTGGTCACTGTACAACATGTGTGCAAGTAGTGTTAGTATGCGTTTATACTAATTCTGTAGTTATGCAGTAACCAATGCATCATGGCCCTATGGAGCGCCACCTCCCAGGTGCAGTTCATACTATGTCCTGGGGTGTGCATCCGCGGGACATTTATGTTTGCTATTACAGGGCGGGAGCATGGCTTCCACCCTGTGATTGCAAATCCTTGTTTGCATCGTTGAAGCGAGAGGAGGAAAACCTTGTATCTCTTCAATAAAGCAGATTTGGATGGTAAAAATGGAAGAAAAAAATGAAGCGGGGTCTCAGCCGTTCATTTAAATGAGCCCCCTGGTGGGTAATGTTCCGGGGCCAATCCTATTATTATATTGCGGGGTCTCTGCAGCACTGGGGACCTTAATCCCACATGTAAATTTGGCGCGGGAGGGCACAGAGATGTTTCGCAGCCTAGGGGATCGCCACCTCCCCGGTTATTGTTTAGTAATTGTTCGGGGGGCTTCAAGGCCAACTCAAGTCCGGGGATCGCCCCCCACCGGGACTTTACTTAAATATGCAGGGTGGGCATCGACAGTCCCAGAAGCCTCGGTGGCCTGAGGCAGTGCCTTATTGGTTCTGTAATCACAGGGGCATTACTCATGATGTTATAAAGTGATACACTCATAGAACCCTTGCAGTTGTAGGATTACCTAGGCTTCATTTATGTAATAGTCTGTTGGTTTATATTTGGTAGGTGCACCGCAAAATTACAAACGTTTTCCCTCATAACCTCCTATCAACCGCCGATTTTCACAATAAGCTACAGACAAGTGTTGTCAGAAAAAGAAGACCCATACACTCACTTATTTATTGGTAAAAAAAATAACTTTTATTAAAACAACACAAATAAATGGAAATGCAACTTTATTCGAACAAACAACAGTAAAACATGAAATAAGTGGGTGGACCTGCAAGACAAAAAAGAAACATAAGTATGTGTGCCCTGTCCAAGAGAAAAAGAAAGGTAGTCAGAATGAAAGGAATAAAGTGAGAATGGAACAGAGAGCGAGTGGGTGGAAGGGAGAAGGGGAGGGAGAGTCAAAAGAACAGAGGGAGGAGGAGACAGAGCGTCGGCCTACTGCACCCAGCCCTCACTGTTCACCTCCCGTCACCCGTGTGTCTGGGACGCTGGGATCCGTGAGAAAGAGTGCGGGCCAGCAAGTCTTCAAATTGAAACAGAGATATGAATGAGGCCAGAGATAACATTATCATCTACGGCACCATCGCTTGCCTGCATCTGTGCAATCAGGCTGCTGCACCCCAGCCCCTTCCCCTGCACTGTGCTCAATTGCAGCTCCTGCACACCGAGGCTTCACTGCTCACCTGCCACAACCGGCGTGTCCAATGACATGCCAGTGCGAGCTCCAACTCCGGGGTGCCGCTCTCAGGGTGGCACAGCAGGTCTCCGGTCGGGGACGGTGTCTTGATATCACGATGGAAGGCGTCTGAATGCCCAGGGCCTCATCTGGTGCCACTAACTCAATGTCTGAAAAGGGAGAAATAATATAATGGTGGAAACATCTTGAGGTAAATGAAGGTTTATTTCAAGCTTAATAGAGAACACCAGTTGAGTGTATCCTTCCTTCTTGAAGTACGATCTACCAACTGTTAGTGGTAATCGTGGTTCAAAGAGGAGTTGGAGTGCACGAGAATACACAAGGTTAAATAATAATATGTTATGCCAACGTTCACATACAAAGGAATAGAGCGCATGCTAGAAGCATAATGTGCATGTGCAATGCAGTGGCGCAAGCCTGTGTGCATGTACACTTAGTAGTCAGCTCACTACAGTGCCCCAAAAGCCAATGTCACCTGTCTGTAGGGCAGCGCTGCCCGCTGGCTCAGGCCTACAATACGGTCCAGCAGGTCCTTAAAATGAGACAGAGATGTGACTGAATGAGGTTAGAGATCACATCATTACGCACGGCAACATCGCTTGTTTGCACCTGCGCACCTAGGCTGATGCACCACACCCCTCCCCTCCTGCTGCACCACGCTCATTTGCTGCCCCTGTGCACCCAGGCTCCACTGCTCACCTGCTGTCATTGGTGCGTGTCCAAACACGACGGCCAGCAGGGTTCACAATTCAGATGCAGGTTTGATTGCCAGGATGGTGTACACCTCATGGATCCCTTTTTTTTTTGCACATTGTGTGATATGCAAGGTGGAAGCGGCCATATCACCGGAGTCAGTGTGGAAGAACTGGGACATGTGGCGTCGTCGTTATCCTATTTATACGTACGCAAAGTGGACTGGGCTTGCATACGCCAGGCCAGCGTTGGGGTGGGAATAATTATTCCGGGGACCTTGGTGTTGTTGCGTTCCTGCCTGGGCAGGAAGTGTACTTATGTGTGTGTCCCTGTTGCAGTTTTGACGTCGCACAATCCGCAATTTACATTAATGTAGCATGTACCGGGAGGGCGGCAACTATCCCTAATGAGATGCTGTCCGTAAACATTGAGTGGACAACATCACATGTCATTGTCAAGCTTGGGGATATGCGCAGAAACGCATGTCAATGGTGTGCGGTATTATTGAAAGAGTTGCTATCGCGAAGCGCACACATGTGAATGTGCTCGGATGGAGGGAGGATCAGCAGTGAGGTTACGTCATACACAGTGATAACGCTCATTACAGTCGAGCAATGCATGTCAAACGTGAATCTGAAAGTCTCACATATGACACACTACTTTAGTGGTAAAGCCTGAAAACAGAGCATACTGCAACACAAATCTACACATTACTCTTTACTGTTTGTCACATGTGATCTAGGATGTGCACTCTGCCCGTGGCTGATGATACCCCTTCGAGCCACCAATACCCAGGCCGAAAGGCAGCACAATAATGCGCACACACACACACACACACACACCAGGGGCATCGTGTGACACAAATTTGTTTTTTGATGTAACGTTTCAGATGCATGGCCATCACACGTGGAAGGCTACTGTACAGAGCATGAATATTGATCAAGATGATCGTTGCATGTTGTGGGTACTATAAGATATGTGTACACAGCAAAAAACATTTCAAAAAAGCTCTCTAAGCAGAAGAGGTGTCTCTCATCAAACGCTGTAGAGAGAATGACTAAAATGGGTGGGGTCCTCCAACTGTTACAATGGGAAATGTTATGAACCTATCAAATGCTTTTTTTTAAGGTCACATGGCAATCGCGCATCGAGCGCGCAAAGAGGCCGTACCCGACGTGATTTTGAGAAAATATATTTACCATAATATAAGTTTATTACAGTTAGAAATATATAAATGTTTAAAATATTTTATATTATCGCTTGCTCTCATATACACTTTAAACTTATTTAGATATAGTTTTGAGACATAAAAGAAAATTGAGTGAATGGCGTACCCGGCGCGATACCATACGTCTATGACGTAACACAGGGCCTGGCAGCATGCACTCGTCGCACATGGAATGCGCAGCCGGCGCGACCTCATACGTATATGACGTAACGCACGGCTTGGTACCACACACCCGTCGCATACGAAACTAGCAGCTGGCGCGACCTTATACGTATATGATGTTAGGCGGGATGCGGTGCTACGAAGCCATCGGATACGAAATGCGCATCCTTTACGAGTTTAGCAATATGGCGGATAGGATTTGCGTGCTGATGGAGCTTGGTACACTACCGGTACGGGAGTCCAGTTTTCTAAAAAAAAAAAACTAATAAGATAAACATACTTTTTTATGAAGATATAAAAAATTACATAATTTTTCAAAAAGGATAACAGAGTTCCAAAATATTACAAAAAAAATTAGAAAAAATATAGGTTTTATAAATATTAAAATATGAAATTAACATTTAAAAAACCTTTGAAATTCACTGAAAAAAACATAGGTTTTACAGACGTTATAGTTAGGAATTTGCATTTAAAAAATCCTTCGAAATTCACTGAGAAAAACCATAGGTTTCAGGGACGTTATAGTTAGTTGGACATTTGACTTATATAAAACCAGAGAAATTCGCACGTTATAGTTAGTTGAGCTAACTATAACTCGCCCGCAATGCACTGGTGATGACGTCACATATTACATCACTCATGACATGGTCAGTGACATCACTAATGACATCACTCATGACATCTCAAATGACATCACTGATGATATCACTGATGACATCATCCAGTGAATGTGTGTTTCTGTAAAGTAATAAAAGAGGAAGCTGGGCTGTGAACTCTTACTGTATTCTTTAAAGAGGTGAGTCTTCAACTCTTTCCTAAAGTGGAGCAGCATTGGGGTAGTCCCGATGGATACAGTAGTGTTGTTCCAGATCCTGCGTGCACAGATGGAAAAGGCATGTTTTTTAGGCTGCAGTCTGATGGCACTCTGGCTGTGGGTTTACCGAAAACCACCACAGATGGTCTGGTTGTCAAGGGAGCCCTTCCTCTTTGTGAACGTTTTTTAGGAGTAGGCAGTGGGTCATGTGACCACAGCCTACTCATGAAAAAGGTTTGCGTAACTTTTCCTTTCTTTTGAAATGCATCATGGTTTCGTTTAAGGAGAACATACTGCATTTTTAGAAAAAATAAAGCAATCACAGACATCATGGTCTGCTTAGCCCAGCAAGCCACCATCCCTGTGACTGTGGCCAAATGTAGTGGCTCAAAATTTACGACCTACCTATGAATATTGATGAGGTAGGTCAGATTAAGACTCACTATGACTCTGTATTTGGTGAAAAAATCTATTAGTGCACAGGTCGGTTTGCAAAATCAGAAAAGATTCAGCAAATGTCAGTGCACAATTTGCCGACACATTTACTAACATTTACTTAATCGATTCTTTGTACATGAGACCCTAAATGTGGTGAAATCTAAAATGGGGGAACACCCAGAGTCATCAACGGTGCTACCAACAGAGTTTAAAAATAAATAAATCTCTAGAACGGACTTAGTTACTAACTTTAAATTAAATGTAATATGTAACAAGGGAATGGAAGGAATGCTTGAAATAATCTCAGCTACTAGTGATCTCTTACGCCCACATTCCAGACCATTGTATTTTGTCCACTATGCCACTCTAGACAGAGGCCTGCCGTATGCAAATCAGTACTGGCCCTGATCCAATAGAAACAGTCCAGCTGAACTGAATTGCCTGGCCAGGTCTTCTCCAGACAGGAAAGCAAGCAACTCAAGATCTGCTATGACCTACTTAGATTTCATCAGTGAGGTGTAGCTTGACTCCTCTGTGGCACAATGAACACAGGACCCATTGCACTTATGACATGTCCATTACAAGAAACAACAAGGTGATGAAAAAATGCTTGAATTAATCCCAGCCACTGTGAGGTGTGTTGAGTTGAGGTCTCTTTTGATGATATCCCATCCTCGTCGCCAAAATGAGGAGTGTAGCATGCAGAAGTGAAGATAGCAGACTGTAGGGTTGTTTGAAGGTCCTTTAATGCAGAAGGTAATCTAGAGACCTCATCCTCCAACAAGCAAATCCAACTGCAGTTGTATTCAAGAAGTAACATTCTACATAGGAACATTCTGAAAAGGAACACTAAGGAAATACAAGCACAGGGAAAAGGAATGCATGACATAAGCATGTGACATCACCAATTCAGAACACTACACACTGGCTAAAGGTTGGGGCTGGCATCCAGACCATCAGTCAACATGCCAGTCTAGAAAGAGACCTGCCGTATACAAATAAGTCTTGGACCCGCTCCTGTAAGATCAGGTCTGCCAGGCCAGGTCACTTCCAGATTGGAATGAAACATATCAGCAATGCTTATCCTAATGGTCTGAGACCTGTGAGTCCTCCCTCTTGCATGTGTTACTAAGAACTGATCAGGCACTGATCATGTGAATGAAACCTGTATTTATGATGCTGCCTGCATTTGCTTGCTTCCTTATTTTATGGACAAGGGAGATAACTATAATATTTCTGCTTTCTCTGCGACACCGTTGTTGTTTTCCTATTCCTCCGCACCAGATGTTCAATTAGCTATAGCCAAATACATCTGTACACCCTCCAAAGTGAGAGGAAACCTGAGAAGGCTTCTTCTTATAACAGATGTTTGAAAAGGGTGATATTCACTTTGCATAAGCAAGGAAAGGAAGTTACCCAGTGCTTTAAACATGTTTGATGGCAAGTTTGTTAACCTCTATTTGCAGTTGCTTTGAAACACGAATTATTGATTATTTTATCTTTTTCTGCAAAGCTCTTATTTGTGAGTGGCAATGTACTGAAATATAATACACTACACTATAATCGAGTTTGAATATTATGATATGCCAATGCTTTGCTAATAAGCTTAAACAGAATGATTAAATCATACTTCTTAAAGAATTTGAAATGCGAAGTGGGTCGCACACCGCTCGTCATACTAGCAAATAGCCCCATAGGATTCTGGAGGATGTAGTGACAGCGGCGGGTACACCTATGCCACGAGTAAAAAGTTTAAAATGCCATCCCTGGACACGTGTTTCGAGGTAATTGCCTCTCGTCAGCAGGGAGCAGGTACGTATGCGGGCTGCTGTAGACTGCCAAAAATGATCAGGTCTAGTACCTCTAACGGCGCGCGGGTGCGGGATCCGGGCTCGTCAACCCATAGCTCAGGGAGCTTTAAATACAAAATGCGAAGTGGGTCGCACACCGCTCGTCATACTAGCAAATAGCCCCATAGGATTCTGGAGGATGTAGTGACAGCGGCGGGTACACCTATGCCACGAGTAAAAAGTTTAAAATGCCATCCCTGGACACGTGTTTCGAGGTAATTGCCTCTCGTCAGCAGGGAGCAGGTACCTATGCGGGGTGCTGTAGACTGCCAAAAATTATCAGGTCTAGTACCTCTCACGGCGCGCGGGTGCAGGATCCGGGCTCGTCAACCCATAGCTCAGGGAGCTTTAAATACAAAATGCGAAGTGGGTCGCACACCGCTCGTCATACTAGCAAATAGCCCCATAGGATTCTGGAGGATGTAGTGACAGCGGCGGGTACACCTATGCCACGAGTAAAAAGTTTAAAATGCCATCCCTGGACACGTGTTTCGAGGTAATTGCCTCTCGTCAGCAGGGAGCAGGTACGTATGCGGGGTGCTGTAGACTGCCAAAAATTATCAGGTCTAGTACCTCTCACGGCGCGTGGGTGCGGGATCCAGGCTCGTCAACCCATAGCTCAGGGAGCTTTAAATACAAAATGCGAAGTGGGTCGCACACCGCTCGTCATACTAGCAAATAGCCCCATAGGATTCTGGAGGATGTAGTGACAGCGGCGGGTACACCTATGCCACGAGTAAAAAGTTTAAAATGCCATCCCTGGACACGTGTTTCGCGGTAATTGCCTCTCGTCAGCAGGGAGCAGGTACGTATGCGGGGTGCTGTAGACTGCCAAAAATTATCAGGTCTAGTACCTCTCACGGCGCGCGGGTGCGGGATCCGGGCTCGTCAACCCATAGCTCAGGGAGCTTTAAATACAAAATGCGAAGTGGGTCGCACACCGCTCGTCATACTAGCAAATAGCCCCATAGGATTCTGGAGGATGTAGTGACAGCGGCGGGTACACCTATGCCACGAGTAAAAAGTTTAAAATGCCATCCCTGGACACGTGTTTCGAGGTAATTGCCTCTCGTCAGCAGGGAGCAGGTACGTATGCGGGGTGCTGTAGACTGCCAAAAATGATCAGGTCTAGTACCTCTAACGGCGCGCGGGTGCGGGATCCGGACTCGTCAACCCATAGCTCAGGGAGCTTTAAATACAAAATGCGAATTGGGTCGCACACCGCTCGTCATACTAGCAAATAGCCCCATAGGATTCTGGAGGATGTAGTGACAGCGGCGGGTACACCTATGCCACGAGTAAAAAGTTTAAAATGCCATCCCTGGACACGTGTTTCAAGGTAATTGCCTCTCGTCAGCAGGGAGCAGGTACGTATGCGGGGTGCTGTAGACTGCCAAAAATTATCAGGTCTAGTACCTCTCACGGCACGTGGGTGCGGGATCCGGGCTCGTCAACCCATAGCTCAGGGAGCTTTAAATACAAAATGCGAAGTGGGTCGCACACCTCTCGTCATACTAGCAAATAGCCCCATAGGAATCTGGAGGATGTAGTGACAGCGGCGGGTACACCTATGCCACGAGTAAAAAGTTTAAAATGCCATCCCTGGACACGTGTTTCGAGGTAATTGCCTCTCGTCAGCAGGGAGCAGGTACGTATGCGGGGTGCTGTAGACTGCCAAAAATTATCAGGTCTAGTACCTCTCACGGCGCGCAAGTGCGGGATCCGGGCTCGTCAACCCATAGCTCAGGGAGCTTTAAATACAAAATGCGAAGTGGGTCGCACACCGCTCGTCATACTAGCAAATAGCCCCATAGGATTCTGGAGGATGTAGTGACAGCGGCGGGTACACCTATGCCACGAGTAAAAAGTTTAAAATGCCATCCCTGGACACGTGTTTCGAGGTAATTGCCTCTCGTCAGCAGGGAGCAGGTACGTATGCG
The DNA here is from genome assembly GCF_964204655.1 of Triturus cristatus. Lineage (NCBI taxonomy): Eukaryota > Metazoa > Chordata > Amphibia > Caudata > Salamandridae > Triturus > Triturus cristatus. The sequence continues at coordinate 667,072,573 of NC_140595.1, forward strand.
GGGTGCTGTAGACTGCCAAAAATTATCAGGTCACGAGCGGTGTGCGACCCACTTCGCATTCTTAAAGAATTTGGTCCATTGTAATTTTTTGACAGTGATTTAACTGACTTTAAAAATTGCAGATCTCAGTCATTAGTTAGATTGATAACTGCAATGTGCTCCCACATCGCTCTAAGAAAGGCTATCTTAATGGCCACTGGCTCTCTCTGAGTCACAGTCATTTCCCCTTAAGTTAACTTAGCGAGAGAAACACCAGTGAATGTTAGATACCTCTGCCGAAAGTATGATGTTACAACGCATACATTCACAACGTATGCCTTTACAACGCAGTTTTTATATCGTAACATCCTTTACAACGCATTCTTTTACATCGCATGCCATTACATCGCATTTTCAGAAACTACCTTCACAATGCATTCCATTACATCGCATTATACCTTAACAACGCATACCATTACAAGTCATACCATTACATCGCATTTAAGGTAAGTGTTGGATAGTATAGGGGTAATAATCACCATTCTAACTCCAGTGAGTGCAACAGTAGGGTAAGTGTTGGATAGTGAAAGGGTGCTATGCGTTGTAATGGTATGCATTGTAATGACTTGCGATGTAATGCCTGCGTTGTAGTGACATGCGTTGTAATGACATGCGTTGTAGTGACATGCGATGTAATGGCTGCATTGTAATGAAATGCGATGTAAAGGATGTTGCGATGTAATGACTGCTATGTAAAGGTAGTGCGATGTAATGACAGCGTTGTAAAGGTTGTTTTACGCCTATGTCTGGGTCTCACTTTGATAGAACTCCACCCACCGTCACCTGTGACGCATCCTCTCAAACAGGAAAGGCTGCATTTGCTCAGGCGATTGTACTGCCTCTGGAGTCCACTAGAATTCAATCTCTTTCTGCAACACGATCGAAAAAGACCAGAGGTTGTGGTGAAGAAATAAAAGATGGTGAAACCTAAGAGGATTTGCACTTTATTTACAGTGATTTTGTGTCCAATTTGATTCCTGATGGAGAAATAATAACTCCTAATTATTCTACTCATATGGCATGAAACAAACATTATGATCCAGTTCAGTGTACAGTTGTATTTTTTCCCTCAAACATTGTAGAATTGTTGGCACATGGTGTACATACTCAAACAGTACACTAGCAAAACAGACTATCATCAAATTACACCACCCCATAGACAACTAGGAAGTCCCATGGGACTCAGTTTACCAAAAAAACTGATGCACATGGAACATATTGCGCCCAAAATGTGGGCTTTCACTTCTCCTCTTTTGGATTTTGACACAGTTTACAGGATACAGGTTACATCGCACTCTCGGTACAAATTGTCACCTTCTTGACCTGATATAACACATCCTGAATTAGAAAGAGCAAGTATAGAGGTTTGACTGTGATTGTATTAAGTGTGCTGTTGTGGGTGATATAAACAAGCATTAGAAATGCAATAGGTCTCGCATTTTTTGGAGTAAGAATGTAGAGCTTTGAAAAATATGCAAGGGATAGAGAAAGACTGAGCAGGAGTGACATTCTAAAGCCAAATTTGTGACATCTTGAGTTTAGTGTGACACAGACAGACACATGGTATATGTGCTCGGGATCGGCATATGGGTAATTAATAGGAATCATTTACCATGTGGCACCAGTTCCTTTGATTATGTCATGTGACTGTGAAGACCACTGGACAGTGTTACTACACAAATTCTTATTGAAACTAAAGAGTGAATAAAATACCGAACAGCTGCAAACAACCAAATCGCATTACACATTATTAAACGATGATCTCTTGTTCTGCACAGATGAAAATAGTGCTACGATGCCATGATGACTGAAAGTGCTGTACACATGCCAGTGATATAAAGTGATTTTAAGCAATGTGCAACATAATCTTCATAGCGTTCACGTTCCCCAGTTCCATCTGTGATGTGCTATTCCAATCTGGGGTTTTTCTTTAAATTCTGAGACTTGTAGTCCTGTTTTATGATGGAGTGAGCAAGACTACAAGTCCTAGAATTTAAAGATAAAAAACCCAGACTTGAGCACCACCTCACACTTGGACCAGGAAAAAAATCTTGGTAGGACTGAATCTTTATTGCTGATTTAGATATGTTGTTTTACGCGTCACACTGCCTGAAACTCTGTTTTTTTCATTTTATAAAGCACAAACAGTATTGGAGCAGTGTGCACGAGCACCACCAGATTATATTGACCACCTGTTACATTACAGAAGCCACATTTCTTTTTTAGGCCCAGCGAGATTAAGTGATTTGCCCAGAATCACAGGATGCTGAGGGGACGCCGGGACTACAACTCTAACAGATGTTACAGACAGGAACTGAGCGTGAGAAAGACACGAGGCTCACTGAATTAGATTACATTAGATGTGCCAGGGCGTCGGAGGCAGCTGTAACAAAGCATGCTTTGCGGCGGTGTTAATAAAAGGAATGCGGGGTTTCAAAGAGACCGGCTCTGCTCTCCTAAGTGCACCGTTCATGTTTATGGTATTGTCTGGCAACGGTAGCCTGTTATGGGTTAAACTCAGATTAAACTAGGGCCCAATAGCCGTGACAATCCTCTGTCAGCTATCATTACAGGTCGCCACTTATGCCACTTTCTCCTTGTCGATGGTGACAGTCAGCACTCCGCGCCGGTGTATCTCTCGCCACTCGAGTTCTAAAGCCCAAGCAGTAAAGTAAGGGTACGTGCCCGGTCACACAGGGAGCAGAGGGAGGGGGCGTTACAGGGAGCTGCTGCAGACGGTGCAATGCACAAACTAAGAGAAACACGGCGAAAGGCTGCACCTCCCTAGTGCTAAGAAATTGAGTGAGACTGAGTCTCTCTGCAGCGCACTGATTATAGCGGCATGATCCTCGTGATAATTGCAGCTGATTTGAAACAAACCTAGTGAGGGGGGGCACTGCACAGTGTGTGTGACACTTACCCGGTCTCCGTTCCATCCAACACCGTCCAGTGGTCCAGGACACTCTCGCGACTCTTGCCGCGGCATTGAAGGGTGGGGGAGTGAGGTGACGGCAATGCTGTGTTCAAAACGTTGCCACCAGTAGATGGCTCTGCCTGCAAAGTTTCACAGAAGGCATTAAGTCGCAGAAAAGGATTAAGCAAGAAAAGGACAGAGACATGACTTTCAAAAGTTTATTATGAAATGCAGATTAGTCGCTACGCGTGGTGCCCGGACCAGAGGTCTGTGCATATATTTGAAGGAAGGCAAAAAAAGCAAAAATAAATTAATAAAAAGACGAGCGGGGGTGTGCATGCAAGCGCAGTGAGTGGGGGGGCTTGTGGACTTGAGTTGTTTGTGCGCATGTTACGGTGCTGTCTTTTCGCTTAAATCATTTAATTAAATGCTGCCCTCTGTCAACACAGTGCCAGACAGGAAGCTTCGGTCCCGGGTAGAGAGCGGTGGAGCAAGGCGTCGGGTGAGGGCAGGAAGCTGACAGATGTGCCAGCGGTGGCAGTGTGCAAACTTCCTCTAGGAATGCGAGCAGCAAAGAATACAAGTATAAATGAAATGAAAAGATAACAGCCAGCATCATAAGTAAACTGTAGTTGGTCAGTGCTGCTTCCTGCCAAAACGGAAGTGACGTACAGGATCGCCAGCCAACAATAAGCTAGATAAAAAGAGCAATGCCAGACTTAACCAATGGAAAGCAGCAAGAGAAATTATCCTCCATATTCTGTTTACTACAGGTCTTGCGACAGCGCATGCGCTGTCTAGGCTCGACCTAAAAAAGAGGTGAAAACACCGGAAACTTTGAGTGTGAAGCATGAAACCTACAGCCAGGCTTGATCGCTGTACATCTACAAATCCTCTTTCTGTTTTTCTGTGATTGCAAAAGTGTGACTGCATAGAAACGCTGCCTCACAATCAAGGTCTCTAAGCAGAGGCACAAAACTTGCTTTACTTTGTTTAAGAAATCCCTAAATTAATGAGACAGTATAGTTAAATGATCTTTGTCTCTGGCCACAGCTACAATCGGTAGAACCAGGGAGTAACTGGAAACAAAATTAGCCATATATTTTTATTCCAATCTAATATTCCAATCTAATGCACAGATTATGTCATTTTAATCATGGAATTCCCTTTTGTTTACCAATTGAAGTCTAGGCATGGGTCTTGGGCTTGGCTGGTCGTTACATAACAAAAGGTCTGATTACCAAATGCCTTCTCTTTCTTGCTGTACTACCGCCAGATAATGAGCAGGGCAGGGGGACCACCTCAGTATTGCCGCCAACGTCATAATTCCTGCTACATTGGCGGGAGAGGCAGAGGTGGACAAAGGAGGCGGTCCATGATCCTGCACCGCCAACCACACCTGCATTTTCCCAACCTTTTCATGGCGAAGGCACCGTCATGAAAAGGTCAGCAGAAAGGTAGGTAAAGGGCCACAAAAAGAGCCCCAGGGTGAATGAACCCATGTGGATAGTGGCCGGGGCCCATGTTAAGCCCCATATGCCAGCATGTTCGGTGCATGCACTGTTTGCCTTGCACAACATGGTGCATAGAAACAGTGCAGCCGACTTGCAGGAGACGCAGCAGTGCAGCCGGCATTGGCTTAAGGCTCTCTCCTAGAGCAGAAGTATCGCCGCCATGACTGTGCCGCGGCCATGACTGTACCGCCGACATACCGACATCCCCGCGGTTATCCCGTAATGCAGCGGGCTGGTGGTGTAACCGCCAGGGTTGTAATCATGCTCAAAGTGACTGGGCGTTCCACGGAAAAAGCAAATGTTTTCCTTTTGACTCTTGTCTTTTTCACTGTTCCATGTATAAAGTGAATGAAATGTCTTTTTTTTGCCATGACCTATGATAAACTTGGAATCTTCCTTCACTCTTTCAAGTTGGTGTTTAGAGAGACTAAGCAGCCTAATGGGTTCTTATGCTAATCTTTCAGTCCCTGATAAAAAAGGGAACCCTGCCTCTCCTCAAGTCACCCCACCACAGCTACCAAGTAACTAATTGGCATGAGATAACTGACAACATCAAGATAATCCTGCTTCCAGTTTAATAACTCATTATCCACTGAATAAACAAATCTATGTTTGGCATGCGGCTTTTTCTTTTTTATGCTCAATAATTTCAGTATGTGTTGATAGAATGCAAATCACAAAATCTACCAGGGAAAAACAGGACAACAAAAATAAGAACAGTATGAAATTGAATAGATAAGATACCATCTTCCCTGCTAGAAAATAAAATTAACGTTTAACAATGAGAAATACTTTCCCAGTTTAAAAAACATAGAAAAAGGTCACAAAACATGCAACAAACGACTTCGGAAAAAGTCAATAATGGAGGAAAGCGTTACTCTGCCGGATTGAAGCTCCACATAGTAAGACTGCAACACTTCAAAACAATACTTCATTCATTTCACAAAATAAGTACAGAAAGCACTTAACGTTGTCCTAACTAAAAAGAAACAACTAATACATTAAGTAAACAAATAACTAAAGGCCTGCTATAAATGTACATATCCAAAAAACAGAACACTGCACCTACAACAAGACAAAAGCAAGAAAACAAAAAGGAAACTAAAGAAATTGAATTTTGAAAATTCCAAGTCCAATTAAATCTTGCCCTTCACCACTTGGACAAAATCACAATACAGTCAGTACCATATTACATATGTCCCTTTGGTGAATGCAATCCCACCTAAAAAGGTGCAATTTACAATGCAATGATAACATATATTAAAGAACAAAGCAAAAACTATAACACTCAAAAATAATAATAGATTGTGAATACACAATGATTTCCACTATACTAAAAAATTACCAACACACAGCAATTCAGGGGTTCTAGTGCCATTTCAACCTGAGCATATGGGGCCCCTATAATATTCCTTACTGAAGGGACCATTCAGAAAGGTAACTTACACTTGTGAGTAATTTATATTTTTTTTTTGGGCACATTTGGCGATAAAAGCACAGTTAGAATAATAATTTTAAAATACAATAAAATGAATATAATTAAAACATAGTAAAAGAGAAGATCTGTATTCCGCATTCTGGGGCTGCATTTCCACACATCACCCATATTAGTAAACAGGGCATAAAGTGCTTGTGCAATAATCATTGAAAGTCTATCTCCAAGAGACGTTTTTTGATCCGTTGTGTATTACAGTTTAAAATGTAAAATTGCGACACACATAAGATAATATCAAGTAAACAAAACGACAATGCATTTACTCGGCCATCATATTTGCCCCCAGTTAGCAGCATAGGGAATGCCGATTCTCCAATTATCATACAGAGAGAATCTTGATTTCATTAAAGACAACGGAGGCTGACATTAGGCAATAACTTTTATTGCTGCCCAAGATCTGCAGCCCTTCAAAGTGTGACCATTACATCATAAATAAAAACATTCCAATCAACATAACAAAGTGTCATAGCAACCAATTATCATCCTCTTAGAGCTACGAAACGATAGGACAATCGTCATTCCTATTTGCAATCCTTTTTAGGCTGGCTCTGCGTGTGCACCACATGGTAAATAAAAAGCGTGAGATTGAGAACACAATGGGCATGTGTGTATCAGATTTTAATATCCTATGCACATCGCGACAGTGTCTGGACCCCAGATTCCTACAGAGTTGAAGTAGCCATTGCGACCTTGCCCTCCTATACCCCTGGCAGAAAAATACGACATGGAGTTTCGTCTCATCTGTGTTATTGCACACAGGGCACTCCCCGTTAGTGGAGCCCTCCCATTCTTTTGTAAATGAGCGCAGCGGAAGGACTCCGTACCTAAATTGAAAATAAAGCTTCTTGGCAAGGAGCGGCTGTATATCGTCCAACACAGATTCTAGGGTATATGTATTTTTTACTTCCAGAAACTCAGCAGTCAGTCGCCCCGCTGATGGCCTCCTCTCAAGCTGGGCGAGTTTGTAATCTCTATAACTCTCTACCAGGGCCTTTCTGGAAGTCATTTGGGAGGTTTCTTGTGCTTTGTGCCACAGGCTACCCCTACCCAGGTCCTCACATGTTTTCTTGACAAACAACAGACATGGCAGCCTGCCTGCACCTCGCAGCCCCATGACTTCAGTCAGTTCTTCCCTACATGGGGCTAATTCAGGGGTGCACCACAGGCGACGCCAGTATAATATGGATCTAAGAACAACTTCTTCCTCAATGGGCCTAATCCTAAAATCCATGCAGAGAGGTGTTAGGGGAGTGCTAGAAGGAAGTCCCATAAGTTGTCTGGAGAATAAATTCTCAGTGCGAGCTAACAGGCCAGATGGACAATTCCCCCATAGTTCTGCTCCATATAGTGCAGCACTCCTGGCCTGTACCTTGTAAATTTCCACTACTGGACTCACCAACTTTTCAGAGCAAGTCCTATATCATTTTAAAATACCCCCGTTGTCTGTGTTAGTTTCAAGCTTGCTTTGCTGATTTGGGCTCCCCAATCCATTCTCTCTGTTAGTGTAATTCCCAGATACTCAAAGATGGTTACCCTCTCTAGAAGACTTCCATCCAGGCAAGGATTTGGATGAGTGGTGTTGCCTACATTAAAAGCCATGTACTTTGTTTTTTGTAGGTTAATTTCCAGTCTCCATTGTTTGCAGAAGGCACTAAAATTGTTAAGGGTCCTCTGAATACCCGTAGGGGATTTTGCAAGCAGGAGCGTGTCGTCTGCAAACATCAGGGCAGGTATTTTGCGTTTCGCCAGTCTGTAAGCATTGATGTTTTCCCTGGCGTTTAATGATTCTATTAACAAAACACACAAGATGATGGAGGGAATGTTGCGCATTGGCAAAACATTCACCCCCAGTCACAGATCTGGGTTTAATCCATCGTTATTTTGCTCACCACGCCACCCCAGTTCAGACATGGCCATATGCAAATCAGTCTTGACCCTGTGCCTCATGGGAACAGTCCAGCCCGAACTGCCAAGCCATGTCTACCGTGGACCGGAATCAAGCATCCTAGGACCGGTTTCGGAGTTTCACCCCTCTTCAGCCAGGATAGCTTGACTCCAGTGGCGTAGTGAGCACGGGACCCACGTCTGGGCATACCCTTCCCACATAGGGCAAGCAGCAAAACACACAAGATTATGGACAGAATGTTGCACATTGGCAAAAGATTCAACCCCAGTCACAGATCTGGGTTCAATCCATCGTTATTTTGCTCACCACACCACCCCAGTTCAGACATGGCCATATGCAAATCAGTCTTGACCCTGTGCCTCATGGGAATGGTCCAGCCCGAACTGCGTTAGCCATGTCTACCGTGGACTGGAATCAAGCATCCTAGGACCGGTTTCGGAGTTTCACCCCTCTTCAGCCAGGATAGCTTGACTCCAGTGGCGTAGTGAGCACGGGACCCACGCCTGGGCATACCCTTCCCACACAGGGCGAACAGCAAAACACACAAGATTATGGACAGAATGTTGCACATTGGCAAAACATTCACCCCCAGTCACAGATCTGGGTTTAATCCATCGTTATTTTGCTCACCACGCCACCCAAGTTCAGACATGGCCATATGCAAATCAGTCTTGACCCTGTGCCTCATGGGAACAGTCCAGCCCGAACTGCCAAGCCATGTCTTACGTGGACCGGAATCAAGCATCCTAGGACCGGTTTCGTGGTTTCACCCCTCTTCAGCCAGGATAGCTTGACTCCAGTGGCGTAGTAAGCACGGGACCCACGTCTGGGCATACCCTTCCCACATAGGGCGAACAGCAAAACACACAAGATGATGAAGGGAATGTTGCACATTGGCAAAACATTCACCCCCAGTCACAGATCTGGGTTTAATCCATGGTATTTTTGCTCACCACGCCACCCCAGTTCAGACATGGCCATATGCAAATCTTTCTTGACCCTGTGCCTCATGGGAACAGTCCAGCCCGAATTGCCAAGCCATGTCTTCCATGGAACGGAATCAAGCATCCTAGGACCGGTTTCGGGGTTTCACCCCTCTTCAGCCAGGATAGCTTGACTCCAGTGGCGTAGTGAGCACGGGACCCACGTCTGGGCATACCCTACCCACATAGGGCGAACAGCAAAACGCACAAAATGATGGACGGAATGTTGCACATTGGCAAAACATTCACCCCCAGTCACAGATCTGGGTTTAATCCATTGTTATTTTGCTCACCACGCCACCCAAGTTCAGACATGGCCATATGCAAATCAGTCTTGACCCTGTGCCTCATGGGAACAGTCCAGCCCGAACTGCCAAGCCATGTCTTACGTGGACCGGAATCAAGCATCCTAGGACCGGTTTCGTGGTTTCACCCCTCTTCAGCCAGGATAGCTTGACTCCAGTGGCGTAGTAAGCACGGGATCCACGTCTGGGCATACCCTTCCCACATAGGGCGAACAGCAAAACACACAAGATGATGAAGGGAATGTTGCACATTGGCAAAACATTCACCCCCAGTCACAGATCTGGGTTTAATCCATGGTATTTTTGCTCACCACGCCACCCCAGTTCAGACATGGCCATATGCAAATCAGTCTTGACCCTGTGCCTCATGGGAACAGTCCAGCCCGAATTGCCAAGCCATGTCTTCCATGGAACGGAATCAAGCATCCTAGGACCGGTTTCGGGGTTTCACCCCTCTTCAGCCAGGATAGCTTGACTCCAGTGGCGTAGTGAGCACGGGACCCACGTCTGGGCATACCCTACCCACATAGGGCGAACAGCAAAACGCACAAAATGATGGACGGAATGTTGCACATTGGCAAAACATTCACCCCCAGTCACAGATCTGGGTTTAATCCATTGTTATTTTGCTCACCACGCCACCCAAGTTCAGACATGGCCATATGCAAATCAGTCTTGACCCTGTGCCTCATGGGAACAGTCCAGCCCGAACTGCCAAGCCATGTCTTACGTGGACCGGAATCAAGCATCCTAGGACCGGTTTCGTGGTTTCACCCCTCTTCAGCCAGGATAGCTTGACTCCAGTGGCGTAGTAAGCACGGGACCCACGTCTGGGCATACCCTTCCCACATAGGGCGAACAGCAAAACACACAAGATGATGAAGGGAATGTTGCACATTGGCAAAACATTCACCCCCAGTCACAGATCTGGGTTTAATCCATGGTATTTTTGCTCACCACGCCACCCCAGTTCAGACATGGCCATATGCAAATCAGTCTTGACCCTGTGCCTCATGGGAACAGTCCAGCCCGAATTGCCAAGCCATGTCTTCCATGGAACGGAATCAAGCATCCTAGGACCGGTTTCGGGGTTTCACCCCTCTTCAGCCAGGATAGCTTGACTCCAGTGGCGTAGTGAGCACGGGACCCAAGTCTGGGCATACCCTACCCACATAGGGCGAACAGCAAAACGCACAAAATGATGGACGGAATGTTGCACATTGGCAAAACATTCACCCCCAGTCACAGATCTGGGTTTAATCCATTGTTATTTTGCTCACCACGCCACCCCAGTTCAGACATGGCCATATGCAAATCAGTCTTGACCCTGTGCCTCATGGGAACAGTCCAGCCCGAACTACCAAGCCATGTCTTCCGTGGACCGGAATCAAACATCCTAGGACCGGTTTCGGGGTTTCACCCCTCTTCAGCCAGCATAGCTTGACTCCAGTGGCGCAGTGAGGCACAGGGTCAAGACTGATTTGCATATGGCTGGGTTCAAACTGGAACGGCATGGTGAGCAAAAAAACAATGGATATAGGCCCAGATCTCTGTACTGGGGTGAATGTATGACATTGTTCTGCATTCTGTCCATCAACTGTTGTTTTTGCAATGATTCTATTAAGCCATTAATAAAAAGGCAGAAGAGAGTCGGGGCCAGGAAGCAACCTTGCCGTACCCCTCTCTCCACAGGCAGGGGGGATGAAATTTCGCCATTTTTACCATATATAATGTGGGCAAACTTGCCCTCATGTAAGCCTTTTAACTGATAGCAAAGATACTCTGGGACTCCCATGGCTAGTAAAATTGCCCAGAGTTTGTCCCTTGGTACCAGATCGAAGGCAGATTTAAGGTCTACAAATATGAGGTAGAGGCTGCCACCCTCTACACAAACAGTTTTCCAGTGTATCATTTGTAGCCTACGAATCTGATCGGTTGTTGATGTCTTTGCACGAAACCCGGCTTGAAGGGGGGTAAGGATGTTATGCTCCTCCATCGAATTCTGAAGACGCCCCAATAGGACGCGGGAAAATATTTTTTGGCTTACATCTATCAAGCTAATTGGGCAATAGTTGACAGGCAAAAGCGGGGAGCCCTTTTTATAGCTTGGTATTATTTCGGCCCCTGCCCAGGTGGTCGAAATCGCCATGCCTTGAAGAATAGCATTAAACAGGGAGGACAGATAAGGAGCCCGTCTCAGAGCGAAAGAGGTCACCAGGGATCTTGTCCAGCCCTGCGGCTTTGGCTGGTTTAATCATACCCAGGGCATCGGTAATCTCTCTCAGAGAGATTGGGGGTTGTCAGCAGATGTCGGGCCAGGGGATGGTAAACGTCTAATCACTAGCCCTTCCCCGTCCTCGACCCTTGTGTATAGAGATTCAAAGTGGGCCTTCTATGCATCTTCACTAATATTGGGTTCCAAGGCCGATTTACCATCCTGAGACCCTGAGTTAATGATATTCTAAAAAGTCCTCAGGTCATGATTGTTTAAAGCGCTTCTGAGCTCGTCCCATTTTGGGATTCCCAACTTTTTTGGGCCTGGGCAATAGCGTAATATTTTACCCTCACTTCTTTGATCGCTGGCCTGGCGTTGCTTTTGATAGCAGAGACAAGACCAGTACTGGCCACACGACAGTTTGTATTAAACCATGGGTGCTGGGATTTAATAGTCGCCTTCGGCTTTTTATTTTGATTAAAACAAAAACGGCCATAGAAGCAAACAGATCTTGATGATTTTTAAAAATGATTGCGTGGTAATTGGATATGCCCTTCATCTCTGCAGCTTGGTTTGCAGCCCTAAGATGTGGGATAATTTGGTGGTAGAGCATGGCCAGTTTTTCTTCTGATTGAGAAAATTCCCCCCAGCGGACTCTCCTCCCTCCATTGGACTGGATCAGGCATGTATCTGGAGCTGGCAAATTATCAGATGGATTCCTGACATGTGGTGTTGGTATTTCTAGAATGAGAGTATTATGGTCACTATCATAGCGAGGGCTGATTTTAAAATCTATCACTCTATGCCATGTTTTTGTATCTACCATAATGTAGTCAATAATGGAAGTATGCCCCTGTCTATTAAAGGTGTAATTCCCTGGGGTGTCAGATGTAGTGCGTCTATTACAAGCTCTCAGTGAGAAGTTTTAATGTGAGGGTGCTTATCTGCAATGCTAGCGAGGTCCATGCCCTTGTTGGAGGAATATTGGGCTCTGGAATGGACCAGTAACAGCCCTCCTCACTAAGAGTGCCTGAGACCAAGCCATTCAGGGGTTCGAATTGGCAGTTAAAGTCTCCACCAATGATTACCCCAAGGTTTGCAGGGATGGTATAGAGAAAAGTGTTTAGCTGTTCAAATGTGGTGGACTCATGCCCGCTGGGTACTGGTTGAGAATATGCATTAATAATAAAAGGGATCTTGTCATGCGCAAACATAGCCCAATGGGCGTCAAGGCGCCTAATTCCAAATCCAGCTCATAACAAAGCTCCTGCAGCTCAGCCTGTGTAAGCTCTGGAAAAGCACCAAGTTTTTAGGGCCTTTTTAAACAGCGCTAAAGAGGGCAAGGTCTTCAACTCTTTCGGCAAGTTGTTCCAAAGTTGTGGAGCAACAACTGAAAAGGCCCTGGCTCCCCATCTGGTGAGCTTAAAGCGAGGGACAACAAGTTGAAATAACCCCGAAGAGCGCAAACGCCTTGAGGGGTGGTAACGAGTAAGCAGAGAGCTGAGAGCGCCTTTAGATTCATCCTCAAGTGCTCTATAAGTCAAACACAGAATTTTAAAATAAATTCTGTGCTGAATAGGCAGCCAATGAAGGTCTCTCCTCGCAGCAGTAACAGAAGAAGCCCTGGGGAGATCCAGGACAAAACGTGCGGCAGCGTTCTGCACGATTTGCAGTCGATGTATAAGGCCCTTGTTGGATTCCATGTAAAGAGAATTGCAATAGTCCAACCTGGAACCAACAAGGGCGACTGCAATCTGCTTGCGAGCTTGAAGTGACAGATAGCTGCGAATTCTATTGAGCGTCCTGATCACGCCCCAGCAGGTCGAAACAGTCCGATTCACCTGTAAGGACATCGAGAGTGAAGTATCGAACATTACACCCAGATTTCTGGCAGATTGAGATGGAGTCGGGCAGATGCCAAGAGAGGAGGGCCACCACTCACTCGACCAGATCTCTTGGTCCTTCCCAAAGATCAAAACCTCAGTCTTGTCGCCATTTAGCTTCAGGGAGTTGGTAACCATCCAGTCTGCAACATGTTGCATGCAGGACCTGAAGCTAAAGGCAGATGTTATGACCGAGGATTGAGTTAGCAAGACCATGATCTGGGTGTCATCGGCGTATGATACCACCTCCATCCCCTGCGATCTTACTAGCCTAGCAAGGGGGGCCACGTAGATGTTGAACAGGGTGGGACTTAGTGCCGACCCCTGTGGCACCCCACATTGCAGAGACTTTGCAGGGGAGAGGTGGTTGCCGAGCATCACTCTCTGTTCCCTATCAAGGAGAAAGGAATTAAGGAGACTCAGAGCCGAACCAGTGACACCTGCCTCCCTAAGCCGAGATGTTAAAATGGCAGGAGACAGAGTGTCAAATGCGGCTGTGAGGTCCAATAGCACAAGAACAGTAGTTTGTCCAGCATCAACCTTGCGTCGGATGTTATCGACTACAGAGGTGAGGGCAGATTCTGTGCTGTGGTGTTTTCGAAATCCATGCTGGGTAATGTCAAGATACTCCGAGGCTTCAAGAAAAGAGGATAAATGGCGATTCAGGTGAGCTTCTAAAATGTTAGCAGGTGCAGGGAGCAGAGAAATAGGTCTAAAAATTTTCAGGAGGCCGGGATCAAGTGAAGGCTTCTTAAGGAGCGGCTTCACAATGGCCTTCTTCCATATTGATGGGAAAGTGCCTTGAGTAATTGCCTTATTCATCACCTCAAGTAGGGGAGGGAGAAGGCTGTTCCTACACTCTTTTAACTTTTTGAGAGGCAATGGATCAAGAGGAGAGGAGGATTTGATCTTATCCAAAAGAACATTCAAACCCTCCAGAGACATTGAAGGAAAGACAGAAAGGAGACTGGGAGGGACTGAAGGGAGGCTGGGAAGGACTGAAGGGAGATTTTCCGTCAAGGAGAGACGTTGTGCTTCCAAGGAAGTATGAATGTCTAAGATCTTAGTATAGAAAAAGTCTGCAATATCGTCACAGAGACGCTGAGAGCTGACTACGGGGTCTGGAAGTTGGAGGGAGCACAGCGAGTCAGCAATTTTAAAAAGCTCCCTAGAGGAGGTGAGTGAGCTGGTGAGGTTGGAGAAGTATTCCTGCTTCTCCATTATCACTTTCTGCTTATACTCCCGTAGAGCAGACTTGTGGGCCTCCCTATCCATGGGATCCCAAGATTTCCTCCATCTTCTCTCACTGCTTCTACAACCCTGTCGTAGTACTCTGAGATGGTCCGAGAACCATGGCGCTGATGGTTTCCGCCGGGCTACATATCGCAGGGATGCAGGTGCAAATTTATCTACTGCATTAGTGATAGAATCCTGCAGATCATGTGCTGCCTCAGCCGCATCTTTTAGGGAGAGAGCCTCTGGTGTGGGAACAAAAGGGGCAAAAGCCTCATTCGTAAGACTTCTGAAATTTCTTCTGGAGACAAAAGGGGTAGTCCCTTTCTTAATCCCATGAGAAAGAGAAAAGGCTAACTGCAGAGGGACAGCAAAGTGGTCTGTCCACACCAGCGGTAAAGGTATGCCGCTGGAGAGTCTTGTATCATTGGAGAACACCCCGTCAAGGATATGGCCAGCTATGTGAGTAGCGTTGGTAACAAGCTGGGTAAGATCACAGGCTGCAAGTGATTCAACCAGTGAAATGGTATCCTTAGAGTGAACCTCATCAAGATGGAAATTGAGGTCACCTAAAATGGTGAAGGAGGGCTTTCCAAAATACGGTTCAAGGATTCTCAACAAGTCCAAGGCAAAGTTAGCTCTATAACCAGGCGGCCTATAGATCAGTATACCCGTAAAAGAAACTGAAGGGGCACAAGTAATACAGAAGTATAGAGCTTCAAAACAATCTTGGGGCGAGGAAAGTGAATTAATCGTGCATAACAGGGAAGATTTAAAAAGAATAGCAATACCTCCTCCTCTACGTTTAGGTCTGTCATGCCGATGTAAAGAATAGCCCTCAGGAATGGCTAGCAGAAGGTCATGTCCCGAGGAGTCAGTGGCCCAGGTCTCCGTGATAAAGACCCAGTCTGGCTGCCTTTCATCCACAAAATCGTGGAAAGCAAGATTATGCTTAATTAGCGAGCGTGCATTTAGTAAAAACCCAGTGTTATGGTAAACCGTGGGCTTGGAAGAGGAAAAGCATGAGCTAGTAGAGCGAGTGGCAAGGGGATGAAAGGAGGAAGAACAGACAGTACAACGGCGGGAATATAACAACCCCAGTGGAGTCCAGCAGTGTAAGGAGGGGCATGTGGGAGGTCATTAATTAAGACTATGCTTATTTCCATGTGAAAGGATAGAAGTACACAAAGGATGTCACGAGAAGAGCTCTCTAGCTCTTTTGCTTCGCAGCCCAGATGTACTCCGACCCAGGTGCACAACCCTCCAGACAGTCTGCCCTTCCCCGCATGAGTAGCTTGGATGCTAACGACGCACAGCCCATTCTGTGTGTTTCGTCCCTGGCCCAAGTTTCTTGGAACATACACATTTCATGTTGCTCTATAAAGAGTCCCCATTCTGGAGTATCCAATTTAGAGGGTAGTCCAGCTATGTTGCAGGAGATGATTTGCAGACTTGGAGAGCCCGCTTGATTTGTTGAGCAGGGGGAGTTTATGTCTTCATTCTCTTGAGTGCCCATAGAGAATTGGCAGCACTCCATTGGCTGCGCTGGTCTTGTTCTGGTGGCTAACTCGTGTGAGCCCTTTGCACTATATGAGGGATTTACTACATCCCTCAGTTCTGTATTGGGGGTCTGTGTATCCTGAGGTAAGGGATCAAGGGTCGATGGATTAATAGTAGCTATCTTCTGTTTACCCCTGACTAGTATATGCTTTCCACCCTCGTTTTCCAAATTCAACACCTCATTCTGTTTCAAGAAGCCTCTCCTCTCTGCACTTTCCCTCAACTGTGTCAAAACATCTCTATGGTGTTTCAATTTTTCTTGTGGGGGCTCGTCGCTCATGAGTCAATCTACTGACTCCAAAGGATTGAATCTATTTGCTACCGGAATGT
This sequence comes from Triturus cristatus, assembly GCF_964204655.1. Lineage (NCBI taxonomy): Eukaryota > Metazoa > Chordata > Amphibia > Caudata > Salamandridae > Triturus > Triturus cristatus. Next base: position 667,088,950 of record NC_140595.1, read on the forward strand.
TAAAAAATACGGGGGATGGTTGACCCTGTCCTAATGGGGAGAAATGATTTTCCTGCAGCCATTCCCCCCTCAATTGGCCATATCCTCTTCTTACAGGTGGAATGAAGCCAGGGGGATAAAAGTAACCTAATGGTAGTGAGCTAATACCCCCCAACCCCTGTGATGTAAACGGTCTAGAAGGGAGTCCACAAGGATTGTATTTTTTTAATTTATCACAACTCAGTCACCAGAGATGTCTTTTGGTCTCCAACCCACCCAACCCACCCTGCGAATCATAATAATTTTGGGAGTTGTTTGTTATTGGCTAGCCAGTGAGTGCATTTATTAAATCAAGATATGATTCTCTACTCCCCTTTTTCAACTCAGGGACACCAGCTAATATAACTACATGAGGGGTTGAGGCTGGGGGAAGATTTATGCATGGTAGAGCTAGGCTTGGGTCTTGACTACCCTTGTGTGAGACACTCTTCTTCCCGGGCCTCTCACGAGGAGTGTCGCTTGCTTGTGACCTTGCTATAGTGTGATCATTATTTCTTCCTGCCTGTGCCCCCTGTTTATGCTCCTGGTAATGAGAACTGATTCCTTTTCCTAACCCCTCAACATTATTCAATTGATTACCCCCACCTTCCTGGTTAGAATGGATTGCCATTCTGGAGGTGGGCGTGCTAACTGTTTACTAGGGTTTCAGGATTAGTTCTTAAGGGGGCCCGTTTTAGGTTCAAAGGGTTAACTGGTTCCTTTTCCCTCAGAGCTGCCTCTGTCCTGTCCACCCATAATTGGACTAGTTTGGTAAGCTTGTCTACCATTTCCCCCACATTTTTAAGCTCGTCCTTCACAATAGTCCTTACCTGTATGTCCACCACCACATCCGTAACCCAGGCTGGCTGCTCCAGGCCTGTCTGGAGTGGTGTTCCCAGACCATCCCCCCTCAAGTCATCAGAAATCACATGGTCCATGGTTTGTTTTTTACGCTTTGGGCCCAATGGAGCAGCGGTTTTTGTCTTCTTTATTTTCGTGCAAGCACCTTCTCTATGTTGGTCATCCATATTATCCACTTCACGGGTCCTTGGGGGGAGACTGGGGGTTCCTGGGCGATAGACGATAAAGATCCTGAGTTATCTTTCAGTTAATTCAATCTCTGTAGCAACTACATCAATGGCTCTCTCTAGCATTCTGTTACAGAAGTTGGTTGGAGGGAAGAAGACAGTTGTGGTTGTACCACGTGAGGTTTCCCCGTGCCAATCCGCCTACCCATACTTGCAGTCAGGTTGGAGTAATAGCCAAGAAAATAATGCCTCTTGAGCTGGGATCACTGACCTTGCAATCTGTTTATGCTGAAACCGAGGTCCTGGAATCTGCAGAGTTCCCCTTAAAGACACAGGGGGTGGCCCAGCCCAGCCTTTTCCGGTCGCAGACTGGCCTGCCCTTGGCCCGGGCACGACTGCGCGCGTCCCGTGCCGCGGGAGCCCTGAGCGTTTTTTAAAGCTCCTCTTGGCGGGTCCTTTGGGCTATCGCGGCGTCCCTGCATTTGTAATTTACTGTTGCATTTTTGGGGAATTTTACTGCTTTGGCTATTTTAAAAATCTGAAGGCAAAGTTGCTAAAAAGTGTACACTTATACTACTCCTCCCTTGAAAAAGGGTGTGGACTTAATTTACAAGTGTAAGTTAATACTTCCAAAAAAGAGACAGTGTTACATCTAGCACCACACATGGACAACCACTGAAACTGAGCCGGGTCTGGTGGCTCAGTGGATTAATGCATCCATCTGTTATTCAGCGCCAAGATGCCCCATTGGGGGTGAGCGTGTGCCTTACAAATGGAGGTAGGGGCTTAAAAACAAACCCTATAGGAAATAATGTTACATTAAATTAGATTATTAGAATAGTTAAAAAATAGGAAATAAATATATTTTAATGCAACAAATTAATTATTAGAATATATTTACATTACTGCATCTAATAATAATTATTAATGCATGATAAATAAGTATTTTTTGCTGTCAACATGGATTTATTTTTTAATTTACACTTCATAAAACTATTTTTTATTTAATTCATTATAATTTAAATTAATTTAAGATGTAATTAGAAATTAAGTGTGTCATGTGTTTCCTGCATGGCCCATTGTCGTTTTGCCTATGTTAGCCTAGTACTGTACATTGTAGGTCGCATTTCTTTGCACACACTACTATATAAATGCACTTGCTTTTGTGCCACATTGTATTTTCACATAGAACCTTCATATGTTTTGATGCTCCGTTCTTTTAGTATGAACACCACGGACAAGGCCAAATAACAATGCCCCTTGTTAATCTCTCTGGTCAGGCACTACCACCTAGACATCATATGAAAGCCCAGCTGCTGTTTGTGAGAAAACATGTCTTGTCATATAACCGAGGACAGGAGTTCTAAAAACACATTTTAGAACGAAGGTCTTGAGACAAGAGTGGTGTGTCCATCTATGTATGCTAACGTACAGGATCTGCCAATAATCCCAGAGATCTTTGATATATAATCATTTAGCTTCATTAGGAAGAGAGGTAGGTTTAGGAAATCTGTTTTATAACATGACAGGGCATTTCATGGTGTATGGTTTGTTAACCATGCTAGCAATGTTTTTGATATGCATTTGTTTTCTAATTGTGGTGTGAAAACTGGATTTTAGAGCACGATACTTTAAATAGATATTCTAAACTTTTTCTGTGTCTCTTGTTTATCTTATGGTGGACAGTTATGAGTGAGAGAGCAAAATGGTGCCTCTTGTTACCACCATCCCTGGGAAGGTTGAGAGTGTTGTGTTCTGTGGTGCCAATTCACATGTCTCTCTGGTAAGGTTAGGAGGGCAAGTAAGGCACTCTAGCTAGTCAGACTCAGGCTCATAGACACTGAGGTTGTTTGATGACTCAGTCCCTCCTTGCCGATGTTCTATGGTCCCAAGCATAGTTTTGTTCCCAAGCAGAATCCATGCAACATGGTTTCACCAATGTTTTGGTCTGGTACTAATTTCCAGGAACCCTGAGTAGTGCTTGTCAACAATACCCTTGCACCTTCTACTTGACACATCAGTGGTGTTAGGGGTTACTCCTCCCCAGTTTTTAGGGAAAGCCTATTCCTGTTGGCTCTTCAAGTATTAAAAGGTTTATACCCATTTTGTGCTACACCTTAAATCTGTTATAATATCTTATGGCTTTTGCTATTGTGGCAAACAGCCGACCGGAAGTATATGCTCATTTAACACAACATGGAGTCCCTAATGTGGGAGCTCCTGTCATCTTTATAGTAGAAGCGGATGCAGCATTCTACTTTGTTGTTTTTTTACTCTTTAGTCACATTCCTGGCTGTGCACGATAATTCTAATACTTTTCATGAATACACAGTTGCCCAAGCACCTGCTGCATATAAACCATAAGCACTTATTGAAATTCCTCTTACAGTCCTTTCTCATGTTCATACACCAGTTTGAATGGGTCCTCTCTGTAATGAGGGGGCTGCGAGGCCAGTGTTAGCTGTTTACACTCTCTACCCTGACCTGGGTGAACTAAATCTCATACAAACGTGGGGTTTGTAAAATGTACTAGTTGTCTTATACGGACATCTTACACAATTAATTTCACATACGCTATTAGCTGGTCCAGCTAGAGTTGACCTGCAAGGGCAAGCCCAGTTGCCTGCAGCCCCCGTCATCAGTCCTGCAATTGTTCATTCAGTTATGGGTAAAAGACCAACTAATCGTGTGGAAAGAACATTTTGGGTTGCCCAAAAAAATCGATCAACTCAAAGCTGTGTTCTCTTTACGGGACCACAAGAAAGCACAGAGTTTTAATGATGTGCTTACCTACTGGTTTGGTCCCTACTCTAGCCGACTGCAACACCTGGGGGATGATTTTTGCCACAGTTTACACTCTTTGTCATGGCACTCCCTCGAAGGCTGTTCTACCGAACATCTGCAAGCAAATAAAAAATGAGCATGGGGCAGGTCTTGCCCATATTTGAGGATGAAATTCATGGGTAATTTTCCTGTTGTCTCTGAAATTATTATTTCTAATGTTAAAGGTGAAGCAGCGTCTTTAGCTATATGCCAGCAACTTGCTGCCATGGCAGTAGCAGACCGTGAACGTGAGTTGCCTGTTATTATTGCTAATGTGTATACCTCTTTAGGATGCAATTGTTTGGGAACCAGACATTCCATACCACTGCTTGGCAAACCTAGCTCTAACAAGGATGCCAGCCCAGCCCATGAACTTGCTAAAAAATCATGGGATAGGTCTAAACAACAACAAACAAGTGGACAGCGTCTAGGTACTCCACATCGAGACGCCTCTGAAAAACGATACGATTTCCGTGATTGTACTGAAATAAAGACTCCAGATAGGTATCAAGTTCCTGATACATGTTCTCCTTGTTCCTTTCAGGACTTGTCTCACAACAGTATAACAGAGGTGGAAGATCTGACCCCAGACATGATAAGTATGTGAAACTGAAAAGGGAAACATAATGCTCGTCTGACGTGAAGATAAAGTAGGACAGACCACCTCCATATACACCTCTTTTCCAGAAAAAGAAAGATGCAGCTTTAAATGCTAAATATGCCACAGACAGTGCGAACCCTCCTCCTGAACTGAGTTGGGTAGTGACTCTCCTTGACAGCACGACGGAAGTCACCATAGTGCGCCGGACACTCCACCAATTTCTGGTAGCGAAAGCAACTGAGACAGTTTGTATCTCCTGAATATTCAAATCAAAGGTGATATTAAACGCACCATCAAGGCAATTTTCTCGGACAACTGAACTACGTCTTATGACATTTTACTTGCAGAGGTTGATTGGCCTCCTGCTTTTGTTCTTGCGTTCCCCCGAGTTGAGGATGTAATTCTCCCTTCTTTTTACATCTTGCCCCAGATGAAGTTAAAAACGCTTATGCTTCTGAATGGGCCCTTGCATTGGCCCAAGCACTCTATTGTAATCACACTGGTTGGGATTGGGATTCCCTTTTTCATTATTCCGATACGGTCCAAGCCTCAGGTACAACCAAAGTATACTATTAATCTGGAATGCTCAAGCTTCTGTTAAAAAAACATTCTTTATGAACTGAAGTACTAGGGAGCAATTGAACAATCCACTTTGTCCTGTTCTTAAACCTGATCATTCTTATTGCATTGTCTTAGACTATTGACACTTAAACAGTCCCATACGCAAACTTGCAGTGCAGAATACACATAGTACGGCACTCATTAACCATGTAGTTCGTAAAAAATTGTTTTTTTAAGTCACAACTTGGCTCCTGAGAGTTGTGAATTTAGCACCGTATGCTTTCAAATGCTTTCAAGTGTACCATGCACAGATTCTAATGAGCTACCAAAATAGCCCAGGAGTTTTTGCAGCACAAATCATATCAATTCTTCATCAAATTGACCCTGACACTCTGTCCTATGTCAATGGTATCTACTTGAAGGACGATGAATTGAATCCCTACTTAGCCAGAATAGATCGCATTATATTGGGATTGGTTGCACTTGGATACAAGTTTAGTTTAAAAAAATCTAATATAGCTTACCTAAGTGTCCTTTTTCTAGGCTATGAACTTTTGAATGAGGGTAAGAGCCTTGCCCCTCATTTTTGGGAGAAATGTACACATTTGCAACCTCCATACACATTTAAAAAGTTACAATCCCTGCTAGGATTTCTGAATTTTGGTAGAACCTGCATTCCAGATTATGCGCAATGTATCAAACCGCTTTATGCCTTGATATGTCCTGATTTTTCTCTATCTTGCTGGACAGCAGAACACACAGATGCTCTCAGATCTTTACAGTCTGCTTTACTTGCTACATGCACTTGCATTCATGTGTCAATACTACGAACTTGGTCATTCGTTTCTTACCGGGTGCAATTGGATTTACCTATGGCACCTTTAAAAAGGTGAAAAAGTTTCCATAGCATGTAAATTGCATTTATATTCCACTGCAGAACTGTGTTTTGCTTCTACTGAAAAAACACCAACTGTGGTGCAGATGACCTTAATGAACGCCCACTTGCACAAGGGAAATGCATTATAATCTTTACTCCGGTGCCAGCCATAGAGGCTGTCACAAAAGCCAGAGTCCCTAAGGCTTAGGCCCTCAATCCTCGATGAATACAATGAGCTATGCCCTTAACAGCCCTGGAAGTGGACTTTGTCTTTGACCCTTCTTTCAAACACAGGAATGTTTGCAATATGAGCATGTTTATCCCTTGCCCTCTACTGTTATGCCTCTTGAATAGTATGCATATAGTATTTATACTAACGTTCCAGCTCAACCTGCTATTGGTTCTAAGCACCGGTATTCACTTGTATGCGCCATCATTATTGGTATTATGTTAGATGGCACTTTTCACCCATAAATTACATGCGTGCAGTCTCTAGGAGATTGCATGGCCCAGTTGGCTGAATTGAAGGCTTTGCCACTCGCACTTCAGAATGCGGATCCTAAATTTCCAACACTTATAGTGTGTGATTCATATTACTGTGTACAGTCTTTTAATGATAACTTACATTATTGGCGACAAAATGAATTTAGAGATTCAAAAGGTAACACAATCAAGCATAACTGCTTTGTGTTAAGGTGGCTGAACTTAAAGATACACTGCCACAGTCTCGTGATTCGTACACTAAGTCATCAAAGTGTGGAATGGTATGCTGTAGGGAATTCTCTGGCTGATGAAGTAGGTAATCTGCAGTAGCCACAGCTAAAGTAATAGCAATTATAAACTCTGAAACTCAGATAGAGAACAATATCTCGGGTGTCGTCAATGTGAGCAGAGAGGACTCGCCTTTGCTGAAAGGTTTTCCTTTGAAATATTCTTATCATTTAAAAGTCCAGAAAGTTCCTTTTGTTACCATTCCTGGGCTTAGCAATCGTTTGATTCCCAACCAAGACCACAGACATACTTTGATTTTAGCAGCCCATGAGGGTGGTGCTTCCCCGCATGCAGGAGTTGCAGCCACAATTTTGTTGTTGCAGCAACGTTACTGGTAGCAAGGCTTATAACAACAGGGCAGAAAGTATGTACTGTGTTGTGACATTTGTCAACAAATTAAACCCACCACTGTAACATGTCCCCGTCAAACGCATCTATTGATTTCTAATAAGCCTTTTGCCTGTATATACTTTAATCATTGTGGTCCACTATTTTCAGATAGTTTTCAAGTTAATTTTGGTTTCAGTTGAATCTTGCTGTAAGTTCCTCAGACTTTGGCCACAGCACTCGGCTGATGTAATGTAATGTAATGTAACTTGAACTTATATAGCACAAAACTGTCACCCCATGGGTATCCTGGTGCTGAGACTTACCATGTTGTCGGTGTGCATAAAATGACCTGTTCGCAGATATTGAGTAGCTCGTATTACTCTTCCCTCAGGAAGATCAATGTCTTTAAGCTCTTCCTAAATGGAAGCAGAGTTTTGATTTGTCTGATATTTAAGGACAGATCATTCCAGAGTCGTGAGGCTGCTACACCAAATGCTCTGCCACCCGTCCTAGTCTTCTTAAATCTTGTGGTGGCAACCAGGTTTGCGCTTGCTGAACGGAGGTTTCTCCCAGGAGTATACCAAGTGAATTTTTCCTGCATGGATGTCAGACCCAACCCATGTACTGCTCTGAACACAATACAGAGGGATTTGAATTGTATTCGCTGATTAATTGGTAGCCAGTGAAGGTCCTTTAAAGCTAGAGTAGTTGAGGATCTGTGCTGCCTGTTTAAAGCCAATTTGGCTGCTATAGACTGGATCCTCTGTTGCTTCAGTAGCACTGAGTTAGGTGCTCTCAGATACAATGAGTTACAATAGTCCAGCATGCTCAATATTATGCCCCTCACTACTTGATATCTAGTAGTAGCAGGCAGCAGCGGAAGGATCTAACGTAGTGCTATTATCGAGGAGAAACAAATACCAACTGTTTTGTTAACCTGTGACTCCAATTGAAGGTCATCATCCATCAAAACCCCCAGGTTACGCACTGTTCTAGCTGGAGTCAGTGGTTTATCTGTAGGGGTGAGTCTGAATTCGGATGGGAAGGGCCGCACAATTTTGGTTGTGGAGCAATATACCATCTCCATTGTGTCTCCATTGAATTGTAGGGAGTTATTTCTGAGCCATTTTGTGGTGTTTTGCATGCACTCCTGGAACTTTTCTAGGTATACTGCCTGGTTTCCTTCTAAAGAGAACACCAGTTGTGTGTCATCCGCGTAGTTGACTAAATCAATGTCAAAGGACCTGATAATAGGGATCAGAGGACGCAAATAGATATTAAATAAGATTGGGCTTATTGCTGATCCCTGTGGTACCCCGTGGCACACAGGGTCTTAGGGGGTGTAAAAGGTGGAATTGTCACTGCCTGTTGCCTGCCCGTCAAATATGATTGCAGCCACTTCAGTGCCAATCCTTTCACTCCGATGTTCTCTAGTCTTTTCAGCAAAATACTGTGATTCACTGTGTCGAATGCGGCCGACACATCCAATAGTACTAATGTGGTCGGATTGCCATTGTCGGCTCGCATTCTTAGGTTATCAAGTACTGTCACAAGGGCCGTTTTCAGTTCATGTCCTGTCCGAAAGCCAAATTGAGCCTTATCTAACAGATGGTTTTCTTCTAAATAGAGGGACAGGGATTTACTAACTGCCCACTCCAGAATTTTTACTAGGTACGGCAGAAGGGAGATCGGTCTGAAGCTAGATGGACACTGAGGGTCAAGTGAGGGTTTCTTAAGCAGCGGAGTCACCTTTGCCTGCTTCCAGGCTTCTGGAACAGTTCCCTTTTCTAGCAGATCTGCCACAACCGAGGGAATAACTCTGACTGAAATTCGTTCAATAGCCCCTGTGGAAGAGTTTCCAACGGTGAGCCAAAGGATACACTTTGAGCTAAGATATTAAATATTTCCTCAGTGGGGATTTGAAAGCACTCTAAAGCTGGTGGCTGATTACTATTAAATGCCTATTCCTGTTGCTCTGTTGCTATTATCGTTGGTGGATCCTTTTCCGCATCCAAGCTGCTGTTAATGTTTGGATTGAGGCCAGCAACAATCTTGTTGATCTTTTCCTCAAAATATATAGCGATATCATCGGAAAGCTTTTGTGTCGCTCTGACCTTATTGCCCACACATGCTGGGTTGGATAGGTCCTTTATAACGGTAAAGAGCGTTTTTGTACTATTAGGTGCCTGCAGGATGGTTTTGGCATAGTATTCAGCTTTTGACCTAGCAATTACTTCCTTATATGAGGCCTGTAGCAATTTCAGCGCTTTTTTGTCTAATTCATCAAAGGACCTTCTCCATTTTCTTTCTGCCTGTTTGTGTTTTTTCCGCATCAGTTTCAACTCTTCACTGTACCAGGGGGCTGAGGGTTTCTTTCTATTCTTTAGCCTTTTTACTGGAACAATCTGATCTAAAGTATAATTTATTTGATTCCAGAAAATTTGGTAGTTTTCTTCCACCGATTTACCGGGTAAAAATATGGTGGCGGTGACTGTCTATTTTTTAGTAGCTTAGCTCATTCTCTTCCCTTACGGAAGGTTACTGATTGATTCATGTTAGTAAAACTGGGCAAAGTTATCATAAAGTGAATTAGAAAATGATCGGTCCAGCATTGAGGTAATATTTCAATCACCTCTGTCTCCCTATGGTTGGCAAATATTAGGTCTAAGATGTGACCTCCTTGGTGAGTCGGCTGGAGAACCAATTGGTGCAGATTGAGGCTCTCGCATGCTTGCACCAGATCTCTGAGTGGTGGGCCAGGATTCCCATTATCCCAGAGATTGAAATCGCCCACTATAATCATCCTTGAGTGTGTTAGAGACATATTAACAAAGGTGTCAATTAAAGCTTGATATTGCGGGTTTTGTCCTCCGGGAGGCCTGTAACATACTATTCCTGACAATACGTGTCCTCTCGCCTCTTTCAATGTGAAGTCTAATAATTCTGTGCCCTCAACATCATCAATGTGTAAGGGGGTGAAATCCCACTTTTCTTTGAAAATCACTCTAACCCCCCCGCCTCTCCCTAACGGCCAGGGTTTGTGGAAGATTTTATAACCTACTGGGCATGCAAATCCTAGCTCTACAACAGAGTCGGCTCGGGTCCAAGTTTCAGTTAAAAACAAAACGTCTAAATCGAGACACTCCAGCATAGTTGATACCTCTTGGTAGTGTTTAACTAATGATCTACTGTTGATCAGGCCACATTTCAGTCTAGCAGAAGTGTGGTCAACTCTGACAATGTTACCTCTGTTCGCCATATCTTCTTGTATCTCCTTGGTATCCCTCTCACCTATGTGCATGAGTTGCTCCCTTGAATAACAGAGTCTGGCGTGCCCAGAGAGAAAACTGACAGCATGACTTGCGCTGAGCGAGGCTGGAGCACGGGCGGGCGCAGACGGGCTTGCCACTGGCGCACCATTGGCACGCCCGCTGCCCGAGCACGCTGCGTGCTTGCATCACCCTTCCTAAATAGGGAGGCGTGTGCTGAGCAGGGAACAACTAGCGCGTCGTACCGGTGACCCACTCTAACAGGCGGAAGTATACCAGCACATCTTGGTCAGTAAAGTGCGAGTGCAAGAGAGAGGATGTTTTTCAGCAGCAAGTAAGTTAAAAAACACAATTTCCTAGTTCTCAATTCCGAAATAGCAGCAAGATAAAAGTTAAAAAATGAATGTGCTTTAAAACAAAGACGAGCATTTAGCAGGTAGCGTTATTCCGGTAGTCTGCGATGTTCTAAATTGTGCGCGCTTGCATCACCCTTCCTAAATAGGGAGGCGTGTGCTGAGCAGGGAACAACTAGTGAGCTGACCAAGATGACGGCGGCCCGGTGACCCGCCCTAACAGGCGGAAGTACACCAGCACATCTTGGTCAGTAAAGCGCGAGTGCAAGAGAGAGGATGTTTTTCAGCAGCAAGTAAGTTAAAAAACACAATTTCCCAGTTCTCAATTCCCAAATAGCAGCAAGATAAAAGTTTAAAAATGAATGATGCTCAAACTGTTATTAAAGTCTTGCATGCGTTCATCGGTACTTATGCCTGCTATGCTTTCCATTCAGACCAAGGTCCGTCTTTCGCTTCTAATTGCACTGTGATTCGATGAAGTTGATGGATGTGCAAGTGCATTATTGTTCTTCATATAGACCTGAGGGTAATTTTGTTGTGGATAGAAAGAACCGTGACTTAAAGCAGTCCTTAACAGCTAGAGTATTAGGTACGGGGCGTGGTTGGTTGAACCACCTCAATAGGGTTTAACAAGCAATAAATAACCTTCCTAAAAGATCTCTGGGTGGGTGGGCCCGAACAAAATGCTTTTTGCATCAAAGATGTATGTTCCGGGCTTTGATGGTCCAGACATTGTGGCGTGAGCCGAAACCGTCGACGTAGATAACCACTGCACTGTCTTACAGGAGCAGAAAAAGTTCTGTGAAGCTAAATCTAGCGAACACTTGTCTGCTTCTCACTCTTGGCGTGCTCAGGACACACCTCCCATTTCCGGCTGGCTTTCAAAAGATAGATATCTGGTTTGAGAAAAGGTGACCCTTAAAAAGGAATTCAGTCCAGCGTTCCATGCTCCTGTTCCACTCCTTGGTGTCCAAGGTACACGTAGTGTGATTTTGTCACCAATCTCAGGATACAAAAACAAACACTTTGTTTCCATTGAAAATGCCAAACCACACTATAGGAAAGTACGATCTGCTTCTTATGGTTACCCCCTTTTTTGCTAAATGTGATACTGTTTTTGATTAGTCTGACTGGAATCCTGCTAATCAGGACCTCAGTCTCTCTGCTTTCTCCTTAAACTGTTATGTTATGTACTTAGGTACACTCCAGATTGGATACTGGGGTACCCTAGTCAGTCCCTAGTATATGGTACCCATGTATCCGGGGCATAGGTACCTCAGATGCGTCCCTTGGGCTGAAGCATGTATTATGCCACCCATGAGAGGCCATGCAAAATGAAACCTACAGGCATGCCATTGCAGCCTGTGTAAGTTGGTGCATGCACCACTTAAGATATAGGTTTACTATATCTAAGGGTCACTGCACTTAAAACCTATAGATCGCCTCTCTACCAGGCCTTTACAATCCTGAGGGCAGGGGGCTTGGCTCTAAGTGAGAGGGTGCCCCTGCATGAGCAGGACACCCCTGCAGCCTACGGAGTCCATTCTCCCGGGTTGTCAGTGAAGCTGCCATTTACGACATATAGAGTGGCATTATGTGACCGCGTGATGACCAAATCTAAAACGGTTGAAACAAACCCTATTGTGTTTGGTGTCAAACATGTTGGAATCATATCCCCACACCAGTAACCGGTGTGGGAGGAATGATTATACCCCTCAGAAGCGAGCTTTGTGGGGTCCCTGATGTTCCCGGTACCAGCCTTCTAGTCCTGGACAGCACAAAATGGTTGCTGCTGACCAGAGACACATTTCTTCCCTCTTGCTGCTGAGCCAAGCTTGAGCAGGGGCAGGCAGAACAATAGGCATCCAGTCTCAGGGAAGTGTGACCACCTCTAAGACAGGATTTAGTGTATTAGGGCTGGGTGGGTGCGCTTGCCAGTGACTGAAAGTCTGCATGAGGGGCACATTTGGTGTCCCTGTGCATAGCCCAGTTCAAACCAATCCTGGGAGCCGTTGGATCTCACTGTGGAGCGAAACTGGACAAAGGACATGGGAGTAACCTCCTCACTGTCCAGATCCTCCCCTGGGAGGGTCCCCTGAATCTTGCTGACTCGCTTCCGTGGGTACATAAGAGCTTACCTGGCTAGAGGACGTTAGATTTGACGTGAACAAGATTCTGAACAAGAAACCACTGAACTTCGACCGTCTGGACCCTCTGGACTTCGTTGGACTTCGTTTGGGCCCGACTTCTGCTCCCACTCAGTCTGTGCTAGTGTACCATACAGGATCCATGCAGGACCTGCGGAGCATCAAGGACAACTGAACATATCTCCCTTGGAGTGACAGAGTCACTCCCCTGCATTTGCAGGCACCTCAACACTACTGTCCGGTCTGCTGATCCTGAGCTCCTATGGACACTCAAGGCTTTAGCAACACAGGAGGTAGGTTTCTATGTCCCTCAAGATCTGAGTTGTCCTCTCACCAGGTTTGAGTTCATAATCCCTTGTGTGGGCTGCAATACCCAAACCCCTGTGCAATGTGTACATTTACAAGTGCATATGCTTGTTGGCATCTCCCGAACAAGTGCATTGGGCTCCGAGTAGCCCCAACCTCTGGCACTATTTCCTACCAAGAACTTTGGCCTCCTCACAATGAGTGCTCCATGGGCTGTTGCTTGGTGAAATCGCTTGAGGTCCTCTCACAACTCCTGTGCCTCCGGCCTTTGAGTCCATTTGAGGGTCAGCATTGCTTGTCTTGGGTTCCTCTGGTTGCTCCAGGCTCTCCTTGACTCCCCTGTGATGGGTGAGTCTCCTGGACCTTGCTGGTCCGAACCGTACACATCTTTGACCTTCTGCATGGGTTGCCGCTGCCAAGGTTTGTTGGTGCTCCCGCTGGACACTGACCCCTTAGCACTCGACATCCTTTGTAGGACAGCTTGTATCCAGCTCCTGGTTGTCCTCGATGTCTCCTGATCTCCGTAGCTGCAGAGTCAATGTCTCAGTCAATGCACCTGAAGCACCTGAGATCGGTGGGCATTCGTCTACCGAGCCCCTGGTCACTCCTGAGTGACCCAGACTCTGTCCCCTTTGCTTTCAGGAACTCTTCGACAAGAATCCACCGTTGGATTCCAACTGACACTTTTCTTCCTTCCAGCAGCGGCTCTTCTTCGAAGTCCTCCATTGGGTTCAACAGCGGTTTATCGGATGCCACTTCAGACCTATGCACCCGGCATCCCTGGGATGGTTACTTGGGTACCTCAGTATCCACTGGTGGGGTGGCTCTCCAACCTTCTGTCTTCCACGGTGTTTCTTCGAAGTCCATTGGGAAGGGTCCTTCAACTCTAAAACTTCAACCGCGACTTTCCCATAGAATTGTACAGAGCACGTGTTCGTATTCCCACATTGTACACGTCCTCCATGGGATCCCTACTTAATCACCTTGGGTGGTTCTATGGGGACCCAATGAATCTACGTCCTCTCGACACTCTCTTGACTTGAGTCATGGTTCTTAAACCACTTTTTTAGTATAGGGTTTGGTCCACCCCTGGGGCCCACTGTGTATTAGTGCTATTTACTGTCATTTCTGTGCTTAAGTATTGTCTACTTTGTGGTTATCTCCATGTAGGAGATACTGTGCCGTACTAGATAGTGTTATATCAATAAATACATATTTTTATAACTACTGTGTGGTTCTTCTTCCATTTAACCAATACTATAAGGTTGCATTCTGGTAAAACAAGCTGATTTACATTCCTTCAAGACTAAGCCTGAAGTCTGATCTCCACAGCTGCCACTAGGATAGCTTTCTAAGGTTATCTTTGACCTCTTAAATCACCAAAAGGGTTGTTTGGACTGGTGCAAGGTGTCCACTTTAATTAGTTGACAGAATTTACCAGGCCAACTTTTCACACACACCACATGGCCGATTCTCCATAGTATGCCTTTTCGTAAGACTATTCCTTGCAGCACATGATCACCACAGATGCTGATGCTCCCTGGCAGGAGAGGTGGAAGGCTGAGTCCTCCGTGGACAACTTCCCTAACACAGCACTTGTTTCTACTATCATGCCTTCTACAACAGATATTATTTACCTAGAACCACCATTTGCAAATCCTTCTCTATTGGATTTTCGAGTTCTACCGTTAAGTCACAGCCTCCAGTTTTCCAGCTCAGAACCTCCGGGTACTATATAGATCAAGAGGATTTTTCTTCTGGCAGTTCTTCCCTTTTGCAACAGCCACCAGCTTGGATTTGTTTTTTTATTTCATGGTTGAAACCCACATATGTCATCTTACCTTGGATATATGTCTGGATCATACTCTCCTTGGTTTTCTTGTATATGTGGATTGTATTTGAGACGGTTTTCTTTCTATTAATCAATGACCACTATGTTCCGGAATGTCCCGCTACAGAACTGGTTAACGAGGAGTTGGTGTTCCATTCTTTATTGCACAAACTGAAAAGAGATTTGCCCCTTGTCAACATTTCAGTTGTTCCAGTGACTGATGGTACTGGATGGGATAAAGTTCCTTTTGATATATTTGGTCCTACGGAGATCCTGCAGATACTATATGTGTTCAAGTATTCAGTGGGTGATGTAATAGTACCTGTGTTACATTCAGATGATTGGGATGTTGATACTGTACATTCTATGTTTTTAGAACTAGAGTATTATACTGTGTTTGAATTAGAGGACCTATATCCTATTTACGGTAATATGTCGATATGTTTTGTTATCATTATTATTGTCATCATTGTCTGCACGGAGCCAGTGGTCAACGGCCACATTTTAATTATACACAATGGGAACATTGTTCCACTCCCCTACAAAGGAGTTATAAGGAGCAAAGAGACAAGGTCACATATGTCATTCACATTTTGCTTTCAACCACTGCAGCATGGAGAAGTGGGTCAGCCCACTTCAGCCACTGGCTAAATTCACTTTGTGTGACTGCATTTTGCTCTATGACAGGAGCACATCTGCACACAAGCTCATTCTCTCCAGTGCCAGTGTTTTTGGATTTACTTTATTACTTTGGTGTTGCCTTTGTGCTCAGGGTCTGATATGATAGCAGGCTGCTTTTTACCAGCTGTTCATGTGAGCACAGGGCACCAGCTTTATCAGTTCCTGTTTCCGGCTAGTGGTGTTGTAAACTACTTTTGGAGTGTCCTTTGTTTATCCTACGGCTTCTATTTCACATCATGCCAGATTGTATCCTTTTGAAACTTCTTCATGAAGTTGTCGTTTATTTTAGTATGTGCAATGAAGTGCTTTTTAACTATACTCCTTTTTGTTGGTATGTATTTTAATTGAGGTTTGCACTCATCATAGTAAACCAATCTGTGTGTCCTGCTTGTAGGGCTTTCTAGTTGGCTTTCAGTGCTCTTGTGTTTTGCTATATTTGTAAACAAATTCAGTCTGTGTGCCATGCTTGTAAGGCTTTCTCGTGTGATTCCTATACTCTTGTATGTTGTGCGTCTACAGGCATCTATCATAATACTAATTGGAGCTCTGCTATTTATCTCAGCTTCCTGCCCTCCCTATTTACTAGTCTGTCTGTCTATCTCTATCTATCTCTGCAAGTCTCACTATCTATCTGCCTTTTCAAGCCTCTCTATTTGAAAGAAAACTTTACAAAAATGCATTATCAAAGGCAAGAAGCAGGCAGCCACCAGAAAACCAATTGACTTTGGTCTGGTGTTAGCCAAGACCTTTAGATTTTTGCTAAAGTTTTATGTATAGCATAAATACTTATAAGGGTTTTCAGCCGGACTTTATCAATTAGTCTGTTATGGTATCATTCACATTTTCATTCCGCCTCTACAGCTTGCATCATATGGCAGTGGGTTGGAACACTTCAGCCAATGACTGAATTCAGCTTGAGTTACAGCATGCTGCCTTTCGCAAGGAGCACATCCACATACAAAGTAGTTGTATTCTGTGTCAGGGTCTACTATGGCAATGTGTGATTTTTTCAAACCAAACATATATTTTTACCTTTAGCCAATGATGTATTTTAGACTGATGAAAGTCCAGCTGCTTCCCCAACAATAAAGTTTTACACTATCCATGTCAGAACAAAAGAAGAATTGCCTAAAGCAAAAGGCTAGCAGCCAACACCAGACCTAGTGGCTTTGCCAATGCTGGTTAGATGTGGTGCTGTCTTTAGAACAGGAACATAAAAAGAATACCTCACTTCAAATAGAAAGGAGAGCATTTTAGTGTTGATGTTTTTATGAGATATGCTAGCACTACATTAGAGTACCATGACAGAATATTTCGGTAAGTTTTCAGTTAATAAAGTATAAAAATGCCTCCACCTTGATTTAGGCAGTACAGTGAGGCTGCGAGAGAAAGAATCAGCTGTACCTGGGACTTACTAGAAACATAAATACTATAACTAATTCACTTGGGCAAAATGAATGGTTCAACCTCATTCGCCTCCGGAGCCAGATCTGAGAGTAAACCCCAAAAGACATTAGTATGTGCTTTTTGTCCAAGTTACCCAGAAAAACAGAAGATTGTAGGAGCTGCAACACAAGACCGATTAAAGAAAGGCATGAGAGCTATATTAAAAAGAGGACGACAAACTTAAAACTACTGAGCCTCTGTTCTCTGGGAAGCTAACTGAAGAGTTATTGCTTCACCATCATTCTCAAATTTAAAATCAGCTATAAAAAAACTCCCAGTAAAGTTAAAGTCAAATTCAATCTCATCCTCCTTCACTCACAATTATGTAGAGATAAGACATACAAGGTTTGTGAAGAACTAACAAGTGCACCATCCAATGGCAACTTGAGTTATCTCATGCAACTCTGTTCATTCCAGCCACTCGAGAAGCAGTGTGGATCAATGGGACTCTAGTCAAAGCACATGTCCTCCTATCACAGTACAGAGGACAACACTCACTTTTACACAACTAAAGCAGACAGTCTTCAAAGGCACTCTGAACTACCAGCTGACACAGAAATGCTTTTTTATAGAGTCCTCGTGGATAGCTGGCTTAGTGCTTTCTAAATTGACAGACCCTCAACACATGAACCCAAAACAGGACAAAACAAAAGAGCAAGTGCTTTAGCCATCAAAAAATCGGATACCCCCACAGCAACTTTGCAAGCAACCAAGAGCAATGCATGGAACATATCACTTGCACATCCTTGAACCATAGAAAGATGAAGAGGCAAAGAAGATAGTGCTTGAGGGTTTAACCCCTATAATTTTCACCTTCTACAAAATGTATTTTGCTGGAAATTCTGATCACCAGGTGAATCTGGTCGAAGAGCACATGTATTGCAAACTCAAAAAGTAAACAAATTCATCCACTACTCATTTTCAATAAATTGTACTGGAGCATTGCCTGTCACCCACGAATTGCAGACAGAACACTGAAAAAGAGCCATGTGAAAAATTGAGTACTGTAGCGAAGCCACGGGGAAAAATACCTGGTCACACCACCAATGGAACATATTTTTTCCCCTTGTGACATTAGGAAATAATTTGAACATTTAGATTTGAAATGTTAGCAGAAGCATGTGAGCTTACCAACCTCTGTGGTGGACAAAGAGGATTTCAAGTAAGGTGTCCATAGGAACAGAGATATATAAATGATCACACTCAATGTATGAAGGATCAGCTGAACCACAGACATTCATTTTCTGACAATTTCCAGGTTCTTGCCTTGCCATTCTCTTTATTTTATGACTTCTGATTGTGCAGAAACAGTTTTCAAGCATTTAAAAATATATATATATCCTAATTCAATATTGTTTATACAGTGAGCAATTTCTTCTATTTGACAAGAATACCTGTTTGTTATATCACAGATATTTATTAGGTCCGTTATGATAGATAAACTATTTGTAGAGGGTGAAACAAATCCCAGCTTTTTTTTAAATCCCCGATTACCAGGAAGAGGGAAACCTTTAAGAGGCTCACTTAGAATCTTACACAAAATGAGGAGGTAATGCCAAGTATTATTAATATCATCTCACTGGCTATTTTGCATGCTGCACTGAAACATTAACAATAAGGTTAATTCCAATGATATTACCAGAACAGAAATGGAGTTTTACTGTAAAAATAAATTGCATAAATGGGAATAGCATAACTGGGAAATTCATCCGAGCAGTGGGAACGCAGATGCCAGCCTGTCCATTTCAATTAAGGCGCTCAGCATATAGGAGATGAGCACACATTTTGTTGGCCACTGGCTGTTAGCAGGCCTCCATCAGAGAACAACTTTGATTTGATTATATGTGTTGTCTGCTTCAGCCCCTTGTATTGATTTTTGTCCTTATTTAATTTCAGGGAAACATTGGAGATGAGTTTAGGCTGCACCCAGCTGGAAGAGAGACTCATCATACATTTATCCATCCCAGGGAAGAAATTTACTTCTGCTTATTTAGGTCCTTTAAGCTGACATGTCACATAACAATGGACTCCAAGGATAACCTTTTCAGTTCTTCCCATTACATTTTCAGTCTCGTGTAGATTGTACATATATCCAACATGCAGAGAGAGGTTTGGAAAACAGTAATACAAAATAATCACAATATAGTAGAAGGATTATAAAGTCAAATTAATTTAAGCAATATAACTTTGTTTGAAGTGAAAGGAAATGTGCCCAACTGCTGTTTATAATGCACAAATATCAAAACAAAGAAAGTGAACATGAGGCTGTTAACTGTGGCTTATCAGGCATCTAAAAAGTTAACTTTTGTTTCGGTTTCTATAAATGGTGCACCCCCTCATCGGGACCTTAGATATTAATAAAACACAAAAGACAAGTTAAATTTCAAGGGCAATACAGCATTTCAGATCCCAAGGACTGCAGAAAGTAGAAGACATACATTTGAGAGAGTGAAAGTAGGAGCGTGGACTGAAGTTGTGGTAAGAGGGGAAACTCATTCTCAACTCAAACTTAGAGAGAGAATCCCCTAAGTGAAGACCTTTCTGGACAGTGAAAAGTCAATGATGGATCCTGGTGGTCTCAAGGCATATGGATACACCCTCAGAAATAAACATTCGGTTTCAGATTAAACGTATTTTAGATGCTCTAGAGATCTTTGCACAGTTATCAGTGAAAGCCGGCAACTAATGGGTCAAAAAGGTTTTCTGCTACATGCCCATATACAGTGGCGTGTGCAGGGAGGTCGTGAGTGATAACAACCTAAGCCATGTTGCAAGTCCAAAAAAGAGGAAGATTATGGTGTATCAAATCAACTTCATACAAAGAAAACAATCCAGAAGCTTCCGAGAGGGGACCCTTTTTCATAGATAGACACCCTGCAGCACCCTTAGCCATCTATCCTGCTGTCACCTGTATGAGAATTGCAGATGGTTACTTCCTCCTGTTGCACATTAAATATTATCACTGCTAGAAAATGCTGAGAACATTGATCCACATTGTCACAGAACTCGCAGTGAAAAAAGGCAGCTCCCTACTCTGATGTTAGATTTGCAATAGACATTGACATATGAAGACCATCAAAGCATCGTCAAGATAAAATGTGGATGGGGATCTGACCGCCCCAATACGACTGGGGTAGTTAGACTGCATTGGCATCACTGCAACTCCATGGTGGTGTTGCGGTGGTCTTAAGCCCGCAATATGCTTGGTGGGGCCACTGTAGCCCCGCCAAGCATATTATGAGTTTCCTCTCTGCCACGGTTTTCATGGCGGTGAGCCTGCCATGAAAAGTGTGGCGGAGAGGAAACCGAGGGGGCCTTATAGGGCCACAGGTAGACTCTGCACCAGGAAATGCATGCAGGGGGGGCACAAGGAGTGCCCCCCCTGTCTGCATGCACCCCAATACCTGCAAGTCATAATAAGGCCCTATGTTAGTACAGTGAGTTGTAGTAGGTGATGTAGCTATTTTAAAGCTGACGGACAAACAGTCACACTGTGATCTGTAACATCAGTCCTAGCTCCTCTAACATCATGAAATCATATTAATAATTCTGTGACATATGGAAACACAGATGGTCCCACAATACGCAGAAACTGAGTTTTTGCCATTATCAGCTGCTGTATTAAGGATTTGATATCCCTCAATACATACTTTCATCAACAGTAGGGCTGCCCTGTACACTTAGAGAACATGGCATTTAAACCATTACAACAAACTATGCATCCCAAGGTTTCTGTGATTAACATATACACACTTGTTTATTAATAAACTGGCTGTGAACTTCAACTTCCGAT
Source organism: Triturus cristatus (assembly GCF_964204655.1). NCBI lineage: Eukaryota > Metazoa > Chordata > Amphibia > Caudata > Salamandridae > Triturus > Triturus cristatus. The sequence continues at coordinate 667,109,785 of NC_140595.1, forward strand.
TTTACTATGGGCAAACAGGACTGCAAGTCCCAAAATCCAAAGAAAAAACACTGGAAAGGATGGGCTACTCAGACATGGAGCCTGGAAACAGGAGCACTGCATACAATAATAATTTAGTAAAAGATTATTTGCAACTTAAATGAAGAAGAACAAACATTTGATTACTCCCTCTCTCTCGATTTTTAGATCTAAATAATAAAAGCCATCATAATTGTAACATATTTACAACAATAGCCTTGCATGATAAATTAACAGATGACTGATAACCCTCAAAGAAGAGTTGAAAGAAGCCACATGGCTTAGAAAACTGAAGCCAGTTGCAAGTACATTTTAAACAAGCACTGGCAAAACCAATAGGTTTTTTTCCATATCTGAAAATCTTTTTTTCATTGATTTGTGAGTTTCAGTGTATAGTGTGCTAAATATAGAAGTAAGAATAAGTGAATGAGTAGATCAACAGATAGATGACAGTACGATTGGATGAAATGTTGAGTGAATGTGCACATGACTGTGCACGTGGAATGAATGTCCTAATGGACGAGTAAGTACAAACTGCAGGAAGAGAGAACAACTTCCTTTCATAGATGGGATTGTGGCATCCTGGTCTCAGCCATCCATTCAGTCACTTATCATCTTATCAAATCATTTGTCCATGCAGACACCCATTCATCTTTCTTTCATCTATCCATAAAGACACTCACCCATTCATCCATCCTGGTATCCATCCATGTTCATGCGTATGAGGAGCAGTGATGCCTTCGACAATTAAAATACAACATTTTTCAAGCAGCTGTTAAGTAAGGCAACATGCTATGGATAATTGAAAACATAGCTCTTATACATGCATAACGTTTTACAGCATTTAGTTGAGAAAATACTTGGTGCCCAACTATCACCAAAGTAAGGGCCAGATGTACGACCATTTTATTTTGTGCCTTCCCAATTTGCGACTAATTGCGAGTCGCCAATTGCGAAGTGCAAAATAAAATGTACAACAGTGTGTTTAACACTGTTTGCGATTCCCAATGGGGTTTCAAATTGCGAGGCTCATTAATATTACCGAGCCTCTCGCAATTTGCTAGCCCATTAGAAATGACAGCTCTGCCAGGGATGGTGGCCTGCTGGGCTCAGCAGACCAGCATGTCTGAGACTGCTTTTTAATGAAGCAGCTTTTTTTTTTTTTTTTACTGCAGCCCGTTTTCCTGAAAGGAAAACGGGATGCATTTAAAAAAGAAAAATGAAACCTTTCAGTTTCAGTTTTTTAAGGGCAGGCAGTGGTCTCTGGGACCACTGCCTGCTCTTAAAAAATATTTTCTCACATACTCACAAAAGGGAAGGGCTCCCCTGGGGACCCCTTTCCCTTTGCGAGTGGTTTGCCACCTACTCAAAATATGTGGTAAACTGCGAGTGTTTTGCGGCCGCTAATGCAATCGCAAAACACTAGTACATAGCATGTTGACTCGCTATTAGGAAGGGACGCCCCTTCCTAATAGCGAGAGTCACAAATTCTATTTTGTGAGCCAGGGACTCGCAAAATAGCCTTTATACATGCTATTGCCCTTTTTTACGGCTGCAAACGGGAGGTTCTCCCGTTCGCGGCCACAGAAAAGGGTCGTACATCTGGCCCTAAGAGCAGCGGCAGTGTCTCAAAAGGAGGGAAGACCTACGATTGTATAGAACAGATTTTGGTAAACCTAAAGGGAGACTTTGTAGGTGATTCAATAGTTCATGATTGCCAAGAAAATAAAATTGAGAGGAAAGAGTACTCACAAACACAGATTGGCAGCATTACAGGTGCTCGGGAGCTGCACTGTTGTAGCAGTCAGAAACCTGAAGCAGACTAGCAGGGATAACGAGACATCCTTGATTAAAAAAATACTTTTAAGGAGTGGGGACTGGAACCTCTGTAAGGGATCCTGCTCAAGTCATGGTGGTTGGGTAGAGCCTCCTGCGCCTCAGATTGGATGAGTAGAGAATGGAGCTGCTAAAGGCTACCTTGAAGCTGCAATGCCAGAAACACCCTTGTTTCAATCACAGTCCCCAATATGAAAAGTTAACATCCTCAAAATTCTGGGCGCTGATCCAAAATTTGAAAGCCGCTTCAAAGCATGCAATGGCTGAAGGGGCTGACACAAGCATGCCAGCGGCTAAAAGGGACTGTTCTAAAGCACACTGCCTCAGCACAATTCATCACAAACGTTCATGGCAGTGCTACATCTCAAAAGAGGAAAATAAATCCTTGCAGTATAAAACCACACACAATTCTAAAGTTGATTTATAAATATGACAGGAAAAATACAATTTGTGTGCGATTTAACAAACAGTTCATGATGTCAGGACAGCTCGGGGACCATTTTATAGGAATCAATGCTTTAAACAGCTTGCTCTAGAACCAGTAGCAGTTTTAAAAAGGAGCGTGAGGGTAACCTAGGCGTACTTTAAATGCATAATAAACATCAGAGATTTCAGCACACAAGTATTGCTCAAATGGTTATATCCACAGGAAGATGAAGTTATTCTGAATCTGAAACCTGTCAATCCCTGGCAGGAGTCCCAGAGTTACAGAAATAACCTGCGAAAAGATTATCTCATCTGAATTTTGCAGTTGTTTGTGTGCTAATTGAATTGAGTTCTTTAATGAAAATAGCAGGTGAGAACAAATTACCTCCCACAAGTGTTTTGCAAGAAGACGTTTCTTGCAGCTCAACATAGGTCAGCTACTCGTCAGCAGTTAATGTTGAAAACCTGCGAGGAAATAGATTTATATTAAGTTTTAATTGAAAAAGCAAGAAAACAAGCTTTTAATATTGAAAAGGCAAGTGGCATATAATTGCAGATCCCCCTAGCTAATAGTGAAGCAGATTCCAGATTTTATTAAAGACAAAGAAGGCAAATACCATACAGTCTCTTTTCCTGCCTTATTTACACAGCTCATTCAAAGAAACACTACACTTCTCACAATCCTGCATTCTCAAGAAGGAACCATTAACAAAAACTAAATAAAAACAACATTATAGATATTCATGGCCCCAAACAAACTTCCCTTTTTCTTCATGTGCCCAGTTTACAAACTCTGGAGAAATATAAACATAAGTAATAACAGAAAAACCTCATGCAACAGTAAAGTAATTCCTCCTTTCTTTGACCACAGTCTTCAGTATAAAAGTCCGTCTTGCAATTGTCATTCTCCTTTATCAGTTCATTCAAGCTTGACCTCCTCAGGCTGAGATTTGATTGGTTGAAACCTGAACTGCGGAGAGTAAAAAAAAAAACTATTAAAAATAGGCCAACTAGAATGCCTGCATCATCTCTTAGGGGTACGGTGACATTTTGCACCTCCATTTTTTAATCAAACTTATCTGCAACTTTCATCAAACCTGCTGTGGATGATGAATGTATGACTGCTCGCTCTTCATCACAACTTTTGTGAATGTACCTCTCACATCATATGCTTTGTAGTCTCGATATGTTTTCACAACCGTGATTTGTATCGCACCTCAATACTTGCTTTCTGTAGGTTTATTATCGAATCAATAAAAATTATATATATAAATAAAACAGATAAAAAACAGGCCAACTGGGGCAGGAAACGATATTCACTTACATATTTATTTATTTATGTTAGAGGTTTTATATAGCGCTGGCTGGATCCAGATGTATCAGAGCACTTTACACGGGTAAGAAGGTGTTCACGGTATGAAACAATCATTCAACAGCATATAGAACCAACATGTTAAACTAGAAACAGCTTGAATTTACCTAAAGCACAGATAGAAAGAGCGGTGGCTATATACATAAGTGAAACAAGGAAGTGGGAGATCAGATTTCGTATCAAGGAATGGGAAGGGGAAGGGCATGTATGGCAGCAGGTGGTAGGCGGTTCGACGTGAGATAGGGAGGAGGGAAGCAGAGGGGGAAAATTTGTAGAAAGGGGGATAGTGGGAGAGGAATATGAGAGGGAGAGGATAAGAGAAGTGGGTAAGTGGAAAAGTTGAGCCAGTAGAATGTAGTGGAGGGGAGGGGGGAGGAGAGGAAACAGTAGGAAAGAAGGGGAGACCAGAAAAGTGGAAGAGGATAGGGCGAGTTCAGGGTGCTGGTAAGAAACCCCAATATTTATTGAGGAGGTGCATTTTTTGAGCTCTTTTTTGAAGCTGGAATAGGAAGGGTTGTATCATAGGTCTTTTGGGAGGGTATTCCAGATGTTTGGGGCATTGCCATTAAAGGAGCGGGACTGAGTGGATTTCTTTTTTTGCAGGAATGGAACTAGGAGGAGAGTGTTGGTGCTTCTCATGGGTCATGTGCTGCCGGCTTTGCAGATTTTGTTGGCAAGGTATGGCGGAGTATTTTGATGGAGGACTTGTGTGATGCAAGCAGTTTTGTAGGCAGACCTGCCTTCAATGGGGAGCCATTTAAGGGTTTTGAGGGCAGGGGAGATGTGTTTGAAGCGTTTTCAGTCAGTGATGAGCCTTGCTGCAAGGTAGAGCACAGATTTCAGCGGAGCAAGGTGGACCTTGGGGATTCCGGTGAGGATGGCGTTGCGGTAGTCAAAACGCGAAAAGACAAGAGATTGTACAACTAATTTAAAGTCATCAGTTGGGCTAAATGGCTCAATTTTCTTTAGATGACGGAGAGTGAAGAGGGCTCCTTTAGCTGAGTTTTTGATATGCACATTGAGAGTTAGGCTATTATCGATGGAGATCCCCAGGGATTTTACTGAGTTGGACAAGGATAAGGAGCAGTTGAGGGCATTGAAGTCGGGGATCCAGGTTTGAGTGGGGAGATGGTTGTTTTTAGGGCAGAAGAAAATGATTTCAGTTTTTTTGGATTAAGTTTGAGATGATTTAATTGGAACCAGGATTGAATCTTGGTGAGGGTGTAGGATGTCAGTGTGGGTTTTGATCTTAAGTAGAGTTGGGTATCATTGGTATAGAGGTGGTAGTTGATTCCAGCTTGTTTAAGAATGAGGGTGAGGTTCCATGAAGAGGTTAAAGAGAGAGGGAGAGGGAATAGATCCTTGGGGGACTTCTAGGGAGACCGGAGTGGGGATTGATAAGCAGTTCTGAATTTTAATTTGCAGTGATCGGTGTTGGAGGTAGGAGACAAACCATTTATGTGTCGCACCATTGAGGCCGAATCGCTCTCTGAGAACATTAAGTAGAGCAGAGTGGTTGACTGTATCAGACTCAGCGGAGAGATCAAGAAGGATCAGTAGATAAGTCTTGCCATTGTCAAGGGAGTGGTGGATGTCATCAACTATGTTAAGCATGGCAGTTTTGGTGCTGCAACCTTTCCTGAAGGCTGATTGTATGGGGTCCAGTAAGTTGACATTTTCAATGTGTTTATCTAATTGTACCAGGACACATTTTTCGAGGGTTTTGGAAAGAAGGGGGAGGTTAGAGATGGGGTGGAGATTGTTAAGGTCATTGGGGTCAGCCATAGGGTTTTTAAGAATGGGAGTGATTTGTCCAAGTTGAAGGCAGGTAGGGACTCAACCCGTGGCAAGGGAGGTGTTGATGATAGAGGTCCATGATGGGGTAATGATGAATTTTAGGTCTTGGAAAAGGTTGGAAGGGAGGGGGTCTTTCGTGTGGGAGAATGTTTTAATTTAGCAATGCTGTTAAACACACTTCACACTCAGTTACAGGGTGGAAATTATGGCAGTATTCATTGTTTTTTAGTTATGAGTTAGGGAGGTTGGTTTCAGGAGGTGTGGTTATGGGTAAGTGTAGGGAGTGGTTTAGGGGAGGTATTGTAGAGGGTCTGTGTGAGGAAAGGTAAGGGTTAAGAAAAGTAGTTTGCAGGTTCGAAGTGGGATCAGGGGATGTGGTGAATGCGGAGAGAGTTTTTGAGATGTCAGGAGTGAGCGGGGGGGTTGGGGTCAGAGTTGAAAGGAAGGATTGCCCTATCTTTGCGATTTTATCCAAGAAGAAGTGAGCAATTTCTTCACATCTAGTCGTCGAAGCCAGCGGAATTGGAGGTGCAGAGGAAGTTTGGTTACAAACAATGTTGAACAGTTCTCTGGGTCTGTTTTTGGCCCAATCGAGTTGAGTTCGGAAAAAGGATGCCTTTTCGTTCAAAATGTGTTTCTTGTATGTCGATCTAGCTAATCTGAGGAGAGCTAGATGTGAGGGGGAGGGATGTTGTCTCCATGTTCTTTCCGTCAGTCTGAGTGTACATCTTTCTTTGTTGAGCTCTGAGTTAAACCGTGATTTGGAAGGGATATTTCTTTGATTTTTTGTTTCAGCGGGGCCAATTTGTCTTAGGGATCGGTGACTGCTTTATTGAAGTGTTCAGGAAGCTCATTTGCATTTTGTGAGGGAGGGATGAGGAGAATTTGAGCATTAAGTTTGGACTTGAATACAGCAGGGGGGATAAGATTTAGATTTCTGGTCCATTTCGTAGGTTTAATGATTATAGTGGGGGGGTGGTGTCGTGGTAGCTATGGTGAACAGTTTGAGGTGGTGGTCAGACCAGTCGATGGGGACGATATTGGACAAGAAGGCTAGATCCTTATTGGTAATGATAGCGTCCAGGATGGCTCCTTTGGTGTGGGTTGGGGACTGACATAGTTGTTTGAGGTCATTGACCTTGAGATGATTGGTGAGGAGGGTGATTGTGGGATCATCTGTATCGTTCCAATGGAATGAAGAGATTTTTAGAGTTGGATATTGAGGATTGTGTCAGAAGGTTAGATAACTCATCAACGAAGGGATGAGGATCTCCAGGAGGGTGGTAGATAATATGTAGGCGTATTGGGTGGGAACCTTGTAATTTTAGCTCTGCTTCAAGGTATTCGAAGGTGGAGTGTTCCAATTTGTTGACAAGGGAGAGCTGAATTTCCGCTTTGAAGATGATGGCAAGACACCCGCCTATTCTGTCTGGTCTGTCTTTTCTCAGGATAGAATATCCTGGAGGGGAGAGTAGGTCAAGTGTGCTCATAGAATGGTCATTTAACCAGGTTTCCATGAGGAACGCAATGTCAGTGGATGCGCTAAGGATAGTTTCGGAAACTTCAGTGGCATGTCAGACAGCGGATCGACAGATCACAAGCATGCAAGCGAGTGTTTTGGGGTTGCATTTGGGGGGTGGGCAAGAGTGGATGGTGGTGAGTTGAGGAGGGGGTCTGGGAGAGATGGGAGAGAGGGGGATTCTGTTCATCCCCAAAAGAATGGGGATGATAGAGTAGGGGGTGGAGGATTATTGATTGGTGAACTGGGATGGTAGGAGTTGCATAGGTCAGTAAGGTTGGACAGGGAGAGATGGCAGAGGGTGTGGAGAGGTTTATGCATACGGTAGAGGAGAGGAGTAGTTCTCCATGGGTTGTAGTTGGTGGTGTTTTTTCGGCCTGCGTAAGGGAAGTTTGCCCGATAAAGGAGGGTTCTGGAGCAGTGGACATTACAATCTATTCTAAGACGTGTGAGATCTCTTTTCAATGTGGAGAGGTCACATTGTATGTTGCGTAGGGACTGGGTTATTGGAGTGAGGGGGGACATTGTTGGAGCGGGGGAGGGTGATAGAGGGTGTTCTGCATTAGTTGTGGAGGGGGGCCGTAATTTGGAGGGAGGGAGGGGTCAGTGCGGGGGGTAGGAGGAGTGCTACGGTTGTAGGGCGTGAGAGGATGCGTGAAGGGGGACAGGAGATTTGAGACCTCAAGGGGAAGAGCTAAGAGGTGTTAGAAGGGTGTGATGATTGTGGAGAGGGACAGCCTCAGGGTCAGGGTGCAATGTGAATTTCTGGGAGTGAGAAAATGGTTTCAGAGAGGAAGATGATGGGGCTGGAGGTGACATGAAAGGGGATTCAGGGTGAAGAGGAAGGGATTCAGTTTGGGGGGAAGGTGGGAAGGAAAGGGGTTAGAAATAGAAGTAAAAGGGGAAGGAAGGTACAGGACAGTAGAGTGTGTGTGGGATTGGAAGCGGGGGTGTGTAGGGGGTATCAGGACGAGCGAGAGTCATTAGGGGGAGCGGATCAATGGAGGTCAGAGATTGAGGAGTGGCTTTAGCTGTAGAGAAATCAGGGGAGGGGGAGAGTGGGGTTATAGAATGGAGGATGGTGTTGAGTGTAGGGAAGGTATGGGGTGGAGGGTGGGGTAGGATGTAAGGGAGAGAATGGAAGGGCATTGTGTGGTTGGTAAGAGGGAAGGTTAGGAGCAGATTTGTAAAGTTGGAAGGCCAAGGTGCTGAAGTGGTGTTCGAAGGTGGTGAGGGGGGATTCAGCGGCTTGAATGAGGATGTTACCTGTTTTGAAAATGGAGATGTCAATTTCACCAGGAAAAGCTGGGGAGGGTGTGGTAGATAACTTAAAGCCATAGGGAATTTTTATTGAGTTGGTGAGTGGGAGAATTGTAGGAAGATGCTTTTCCATTTGGAGGGGCATTTAGTGTAGAAGATGTAATTGGTTTTAATAGGGGTAGTGAGGCTGATGTAGTTATCAACAATAAGTGTTTCAGGGTTTCGGAAGAGGAGTTTGTTTACATTTGTTTAACGTTTTTTTGATAGATTGGGGGGGTAGAGAATAGACCATGTGTTAGGGCCATGTTTGGAGAGAGTTGAGTCATTGGGGTGAGGGTAAGATTGAGGGGGGGGGCATGCTGGGTCAGTGAGGCTGTGGTGAGAGTTTTGAAATGTGGGCAATTAGGGGGTAGGAGGACAAGAGCAAGGTCAGCACTAGAGGGGAGAATGGGTGGGAAAGTCAGGTAGGGGTTGGGGCAAGAGTATGCAGTGAGAGTAGGGACAAGAGGAGAGGGAGACAGTGTAAGAGAGGAGAGGGGAAATAGAGAGGGAGATGCGGGCAATTAGGGGGTAGGAGGACAAGAGTGAGGTCGGCGCTAGAGAGGAGAACTAGTGGGAAAGTCAGGTAGGGGCTGGGGCAAGAGTATGCAGTGAGAGTGGGGACAGGAGGAGAGGGGGTCAGTGTAAGAGAGGGGAGGGGGGACAGGTTGGTGAGGTTCGTTAGGAGGCCATATAAAAGTAGGAGGTTCGGTAAAAGGGGATGAGATGCGAGGAGAATATTAAGGAGGGGAGCAATAGGTGTGAGTATAGGGCAGTAAATTATAAATGCATTCACAAACATGTATGATAATAGAAGTCAAGCCATAGATAAAAAAGAGATAAAAATAGCATCAGGAGGCCTAGTCGATCAAATGAAGATAAAAATAGCATTAGGAGGCCTAGTCGATCAGTACAAATTACAAAGCAATCACAGGCATAGATAGTCGTAGAGGTTGTAGGTAACGAAAGAATGTACTTATCAGAGTACCAGGATAATATGTGCCTCCTTTGTCTTTAATAAAACCAGGGCTCTTTTTCACTATTAGCTAGAAGAATCTGCAATTGTATTACAAGGTAGGAGAATCTATTACGCAAGTTTAAAGCATCCCCAACACATTCATCGCATCAGGTGGAAGGGGCTTTCAATAGGAGATTTTAAATGTAGGAACCCTGGACCAATATGATGATTTCAGAATAGCATCCAGCCTGGCCCCAGACCAAAAGGCCTTAGAAACCGTATCCCCCCACATTGAATGTGTACCTAATTGACCTATGTCTACCCCCCAAAACCATTACCCCCTTCTCCCATCTACTAGTTGAGCACATTTCTGCAAAAGGTTTTCACAATGCTATACGTCACTGAGGGGATGCTGACTTCAACCCATCTGGTACCTGTATATACTGTTGAAGACATTTTGCCAAACATAGTTTAGTAATGTTAATTTGATTTTGCAACTCTTCCTGTCATGGGAAGACAATTTGAAGCTGTTTCTCAAGAGTTTGCGAGCTAAGCTGGTGACATTACTATGTTTGGTTTCTTTCAGAAGAGTGTCTGATGTTAGGGCTTTGGATGTATCTGTTATGTATAGTTCAGGGAGCAATCCTCTGCAGCAAGTGGAAGGAAGTGTGCAAAGAGGCAAGAGAGCAATGAAATTAAAGCATATAATGATGGATTTTCTCAGGAATATGGGAGTGAAACCCTGGTTTCGGTAATGCTTCACGGGGGGGGGGTGACTTATGGTCCAATTGGCGTGGAGGTTCAGGTAAAAAGACCATCTGAAATGCTGGATGACCAATCTTTTGATAATTTGTACTACAATGACTCTTATTACGATGATGAGGGCGCACCTAAAGATGCAACAAATTTGAATCCTGGAGAAAAAGTTATGCTTGTGATCAGTGGTGGCCAGCACAGGTAAGAGCGGCGAGGCGGAGCAGGGGTCGTGGAAGGCCGACAGTTGACGGGATAAGTAAAATTAAATTAAAAAAATAGAACCACTTAGTGGTTTTATTTATGTTTTTATTTAATTTTACATATCTCATCATCTGTTGACTTCCCACACCCCGTACCGCCTCCACTCCACCACCTCACCATTCTTACCTGTGCCGGCCATCACTGGTTGTGATTATGAATGCAGTGGGCTCCCCTATGTCTGAGCGTGGGCTTAACCAACATCTGAATTCTTCAGAATGGTGACCCCTTCTATATTTGGATGGATGTATTCAGACCAAGTTTAAGGGCTCAGTTGAGAGGGATACAAGATGAAAATGAGGATGGAATGTCCAGTAATATTGAAAAAGGCTGCTGTAGCAGCAGTTCTAGATCCTATGATTGTGATTTTCGTTAGCAGTTGGAGTAAGGATCCCAGAAAAGGAGTATATAAGACATTGGCCTTATTCCAGGACAATGCACTGGATGCTTTTCATGCAGTTGTAAAACTATTGTGCATGGCTGAGCAAACAAAAACAGTAAGTGAGGCTCTAGTCCTTGATGTGATGCCTGGTTAGGCTCAGAAAGCAATATGCTTTTTAGGTAATGCTAACAAATAATATTCCTCTGAAATGTGTTTGAAGTCTGTTATTATATATGGATGCAAAGTTTTGGGATCTTGCAAGTTCTGATTTGGCTAATATTATTCAGGGATTCCTCTTTGGAGATGAGCTAATAAGGGAAATTCGAAAATATATGTAAACCTTCACATCTTTGGGCAAGGGCCACTCTTCTTTGGTAGGCATTTTCAGACGTGTCAAGGTCAAAAGAATTTAGGGCCGTTTCTCCAGTGGGCAGCCATCTATAGACTCTATTTTATCAGACAGCAGTTGAGCTACTCAGGGCTCACTGTCTTCACTCCTATGCTATCAGAGGCCAAACAAGAGTAGGGGTGGTGCACGGGAAGAGTGCTTTTTTCTCCCAGTATCAAGGTGGGAGGCAGATTCTTTCGATCTGCACATGGATTGAATATGATTTCAAGTAATCCATGAGTACGTCACGCAGTTTGGGGTTTCAGTTAGAATTTTATGCTACTCCAATTCAGGAAATAGCCCTACCGCCTTTGAGGTTTTCTCTAGAAAGTGAGACATTTATTTCAGTTGAGGTTCACAAGTTATTGTAGAAAGGGGCAATAGATCCTTGTGTTTTACAGCCAAGGGGGTTTGTCAGCAATATATTGTGCTGATTCAGAAATAGAACACAATATATCAGACAGGTAACAAACATGAGGGATTGTCTACTAACATTTCAGAATGGAGACAATGAACAGTCTCGGGAATATTCTGTTGTCAGAAGTTTAGATGGTGCATCTGTACTTAAAGTATGTTTACTTATGGGTGCCTATATTCCAGCACCACAGGAGGTATCTGCAGTTCTGGTGACTGGCACAACCCTTCAGATTTGCAACCTTTTCTTTTGTCTGTCTGCTGCTCCTTGATGTTTCACTAAGTTACTAAAACCTCGGACAGCAAGGGTTAAGGATGATCAACTATCTAGATGGTGTGATTTTCCCGGGTTAGTAGAAATCCCTGTCCCTGATCAGGAGCAGGTAGTGGTAGATCTAATTCAGAGCTTGAGATTTGTAGTAGTGAAGGAAAAGCCAGACCTGGACTCTTCAAGGTAGTTCAAATTCTTGGGGTTCCTAGTGAACTCAGAGAAGCAAGTCCGTTCTCTTCCAGAGGCATAATGGAAATCAGTGAGGAAAGAATTGAGGATGGTGCTGACTCACCAGCAGATTTCTCTGCGACAGTTGGCAAGGCTAGTAGGGCTACTCTCATTGTCGATTCAGGCAATTCTTCAGGTCCTTTTTGTAGGGAAAGAATAAAGGAGATATTTTGAAACTCATATTGGAATTTGACTTGTTTCTGGTGCACCTTTATTTTTTCTCAATTCTTCAGGTCCTCTTTATTACAGGGTGCATCAGAGACTAAAGGCCTGATTTTAATCTTGGCTGAACGGATACTAGTCTCCACATACCAGATTTAAATGCAGACGGACCTTAGATTTAATCATGGTGGAGACTTCTCTGCCTCCACTGAGATTAAACCCTTCTGACAGCCCTACGGAGTAAGGGCTGTTGGAGACAGAACTCTAATACCACACATCTAATTTAAACAGGCAGAATTAGAGGTGAGATTTCACTGCCCGTCACCGTTAGGAAAAACCAGGCATTTGGGGGCAGTGAAAACTGCTTAACCCCTTCAGTGCCCGCCCCTTTCCCCGCCCTGTGCCGGCCGTTGAATTAGCGGGCGGGGTTTGTGACGAGCTGGACTCGTCATGGGCACAGCGCCACCGCGGCCCATGACGAGTCCAGCTCGTCACGGGCATTGAACAGGTTAATGCTCCCATCGCCTTGGAGAGGACTCCCATGGCAATGGAAGCATTGCCTTTTTTATGTTAAAAAAGAATATCCTGCTTTGTTATTTTCATTTTGAAAATAAAATAAAAATAAGTTTGGTGCATGGCTCTGTCATGTTGAAGGAGCCATGCACCAACACTCACAGGCTATAAGCCATCTCATAAATCAGGCTCTAAAGCAAAAACATCTGAGAAAGGGTTTGTAATATTCACAGATGCTTCCTTTAGATCAGGAAGTAAGACAGGAGAAAGGATGGTGGTTAGAATATGTAGACACGAAAAAATAGAAGGGCCATTTTTCCTACAACCTCAGATCTTGTATTAGAGTCATATGCAAGTCTGTTGGGATGGGGCGCAAGGTGTGGCATGTACTCAACTGGAGGAGGATGGTCCAGAGGGATTTATTAATGCTCATAAATTGTTAAGGGTTTTTTCCAGGCCCCTTTGCACTCCAAAGCCTGGTAAAGAACTGGGTAAGATGTGCAGTACTTTTCCAGATGGACAATCTGACAGCGGTCAGGTGCATAAACAATGTGGGAAAAGGTCAAAGATTTTGGTGGCGTTGGCCAGGTTGCTGTGGGAGTTCTCTCTCCAACAAGGAATTTCATTAAAAGTGGAATACCTTTTGGAACCATCCAACACGGTTGTTGGACTGGAATTTGAGGAGTCTCTATGACAGCAGTGTCTGAAATTTGCACCCTCAGGTCTTCAAGGCAATAGGAAAGTTGTGGGAGTTAGTTAAGCAAATACGACAGTTGGAGGGCAGATCTGGAAGCTCTCTTATTATTTATACTCGCCTTAGAACCCTTTTTAATAAAGATTCGCTCTAATCCACAAATTACAGGCTTTCCTTATGGAACTACTCAGCTTAAACTTTCTGCTTATGCTGATGATATCTTGTTATTTATTTCTCATCCTTAGATATCTTTGCTAGCGTTTTTATTAGAAGTTGATGATTTTGCATTTGTCGCAGGCTATAGATTAAATGCGGATAAATGTGAAATCCTTCCGTTAAATAAGTTCTGTTTTCATGCAGATTTTAGTGTGTCTTCTTTTCATTGGAACCCAGGTAAAACGAAATATCTTGGTTTGTGGTTCTTGGACACTGTTAAGAACTCTATCACTCTCAACTTGAAGTCATTATATACAACCTTACTTGAACTTACATCTCGTTGGAATGCCTTATTTTTATCTTGGTGGGGTCGTCTTGATACTATTAAAATGATGCTAGTTCCTGTTATATTATCCTGTATTTCAAATATACCTGTTATTATTCCCCATTCTCATTATAAAAAAGTATATTCAATGTTATCAATATTTTTATGGAATGGCAATAAATCTAGGATGTCGCTTTGTAAACTTAAAAGACCAAAGCATATAGTGGGAGTCGATTTTCCGGATTTCTACAAATATCATTTAGCCTTTTGCCTTAAACGATCTTCTTTTTTGCTACAGGATAATTATTCTGTGCCCTCCCCCTTATGGACGGATCTAGAGAAATCCTTTTTGGGTCCATTTTCTCTAATGGAGTGTTTGTCTTTCCCCCATTTTTATTTCTTATAAAACTTCCAGGGATCAACTCTTAAACTCATCAATTTCGTACAACGCCTCAATTAAAGTAAACAATAGAATAATTTTTTAGAGGGATTGGTATTCTAAAGGTTTGAAGTGTTTTTTTTAGTTCTGCCACAATGGTACTTGTCTGCCCTTTTCGGTAGTACAGTCACTCTTCTCCTTCCCAGACTCGTATAAAGACAAATATAGACTACTTGTTTTGGCAACTCAAACAGCTTATCACAAGCTTTCTCCTGAACAGATATCCTCTTCCCCACCTCCTCTTCTTTGCAAGTTGCTAGATACATTACCATCTGCATCTCAAGTGTATAAACATTTAACTCTTGTACCTGAAGAAAGAGATAAAACAGAGGTAGAACATCTTTGGGAGCTTGACTTGCAGACCACTTTCCCAACTTCTTTTTGGAATAAAATTTAGACCAAAATAAGAAAGTCTTCTGGAGTGGCTAATACAACTCAAACCTTGTTTTTTGTTTAGAATACGCTTTCGATTACACCTGTTAAATTACATAAATTGGATTATACTGTCCCTTTTAACTGCTGGTCTTGTTCTCAGCCTTTAGCAGATCTTAAACTCATGTTGTTTGAATGTCCCCTTATATATGATTTCAGGTTAAAGGTTTGGCAGCAGATAAACTCTATTTTTGATACACAAATCTATTTTAACGTTATTAATCTTTTCAAGGGTAGTACCTCCGACTACTAGTCATCTTAATCCAAAGGTTTTTATATAGTAGATTTACTTCTTGCGGTCGCTATTCAACAAATTACTAAATCTTGGAAGGATACGTCTCAAGTATCCTTTCAAGTATGGTGGGATGGTGTGTGTTACTCCCACAGACTAGATAGAGCATATGTGTACCCTGTTACATTAACTATTAAAATAGACCTTTTATGGCTACCAGTTACTTCTTTTTTAGACAAGTATGCTCGTGAAGCACAAATACACAAACCGCGAATTGAAGAAGTGCCTAGGCCTCCGTGGCGTGTTTTTTTGTTAAAAAAAAGTATCTATTTGTTTAATGGCCTTACATCTTTTATATAATGTTCTTTATAGCAATGTAATGATTACTATTTCTTCCTGATGGTGTGATGTTTTTCAAACCTGTGATTATATGCTCAATGATTATGTTGTTTCTCATTGTGTTATTATTGCAACTATATCTCAATAAAACTTTATTTTCAAACTAAAGAAAAAACTGTGGAATGAAAACCTTCCTGTCCTAAAATATATTTGAGCTGGTTATTGTACTCAGTTTAAAAACTGGGGCAAAGAATGTGGTATGAAACATGTAAAATGTACCAGTGCCTGTTGTACATGCAATTTTGTTACATTTTGTTTATTTTATTGTAATCTGATGGGAGGAGCAGCTCAAAATGTGACTGTTTAAAATGTATACTGAGATACATTTTGCTAATATTTTTTCTGTTCTTCCAGCATAAGAGATTTAATAAGGATTAGTAAAACAATGTTATAACCCTTTAATTGACCCCATTCCCACAGTGTAACAATACTACAATCTCAGGCTAAATGTTTGCCAGCAAGCTTGGGGTGTCACGAGCCTTCAGCTCAACTAATTGATAACATTCTTCAACAAATATTAACTTCAATTATTCCGTAATTTGTTTCCTTCAATATTACACTTCATGCATCCTCAAAATGCATTATATGATCCCAACTTACTTTTCTTATTCAGCTCCAAATAATCCACTACATTTTGGGTCCCCTGAGTCCTCATCAATGTAAACAATCAGGCAATACAATTGTAGGGACGGAGTAACCATATAGATTAATGTAATTTTATTGAATTATGATTCATATCATGTTAATATCAAACCATACATGTTATTCTCCTGTTTAATTTTTGTATGAAATCTATAATTACAAATGAATCAGAAAAACATGCATCTCTTGATGTCCTTATAGATCCTAGGGTCCACGTAGTATTACGTAATACATGGTGCAGCCATTCTTTCACCATTGGAAGTGTCTAAAGGTCTGTGGCTAAATCACATGCAGTAAGCACTGATAGAGCAAATTTAAGGCATGCCCTCTGTTTGACTGGGCCCCCTCTGCAGGTTCATTCCCAACTTTTTGCCTTAACCCATCCAGTTTTAATGAACTTGTTTTTGTTTCCAAAAGAACTCTGTGCAATTTACTACTGCTAACCAGTCTGAAAGTGCTTGTGCTTTCTCCTTAAAACGTGCTAAAATTGGCCTACACCTGATTAGCACATTTATTATACCTATAAGTCCCTAGTATATGGTACTACATGAACCCAGGGCCAGTAAATTAAATGCTACCAGTGGACCTGCAGCACTCGCTGTGCCACCTACTACAGTGGCCCTTTAAATCATGTTTCAAGCCTGTCATTGCAATCTGTAGTACAGTTTCAAATTACCAATTTGATCTGGCAAAATATATCTTTTGCCAGGTAAATGCTCTCCTTTTTAATACATATAAGTCACCCCTAAGGAAAGCCCTAAAGAACGACATACAAAAAGTATTTGATTAAATTAAAAAGTATCACCTCGGAGACATAGAAACAGCAGAAATTTCGAGTGCTTCATGGACGTTTTGGCACGTTAACTGACCTGAGAATAGGGGGCAGCCTCTTATTGTGTAAACTTGTATTCTGATTAACAACACGACGTTTGTTCTTTTGATTTTGCGTCACAAGCACACAGATTGTTTTGAAATTATGTTTAGGTCACGATATGCAATGTTCGATTTCTGTTATGAAAATGTTTATGTACCACAATTATGCACAATGAGCGATTTTAAGTACGGGGGAACAAGTGTTGGTTTTTTTCGTTTCCTATTAGAGGGTAGAGGGCATTATGGGATTGGTAGGTTACTGTTTCAGTTAATGTGTATGCGCAAGTGAGTTTGATGAACAGGTTTTTTTATTTAATTAGTTTCACGTGGGAGAACCGTTTAAAAGCGGAGCCTACTGGGGAGAGAGAATGGCTTTTTCCAGTTAATAGCGCGGTATGTCAAGGTCGAATATGCCGGTCTCAGCTTGTTTAAGGTAAAGGGGAACAGTTATGTTGATGGAGTGGGAAATGGAGGAGAGTTTGTTTTTCATTTCATTTTCTTTACAGTTAGGGCAAGTGGGTGGTGATGAGTTTGGGTGATTTAAATAGGGCAAGCTTGGATTCATGCAAATGTCGATAAAATTTTTTGAAATTCAGAAAGTTTATGCTTACACGGTCAGTCAAATAGCCATTTTCTATTTTCTTTACAGCAAACCCCTGACGAAGAACATAATTGTTCGAAATGCATTGGGTTTTTAATTGTGTCCGTATCGAAATGTGATTGACAGCACGTGCCAATGTACAAGCCTGGATGGGCAACAGAAGGCATTTGAATATGCGACAATAAATGATTCTGGTCAACACTGACGTCTCCGGAGTGGTTCTATAACTATAAGTAGATATGGATTAAAATACGGTCTATTGGATGGTTTACAGCGGATCACTTGGTTTACAATTGAAGTCATGGTTTACTTCGGCATTTTTTCCTTCACAAGCAGTGCGGCAGTTTGGTGCACGAATCAAGGCACCTTTTGGCAGAATCTAAAGGCCTATAGGGCAGGGTCACTGTATTTAAAAGTAGGACTCGTGGGTTTAAGTTTTCCAGATAGTGAAAAACCTCTAAATTAGTTTTTCACTACTGTAAAGCCTATCTCTCCAATTGGATAACATTGGTGTACCACATTACATTTAATAGGTGTTATGTTTTGATTGGGAGCAGGTAGAAATGTCAGGTTTGGACTTAAATGAATTGTAATTTAAAATACTCTTTAAATATGAGGTTGGATTTTAGATTACAATTTTGAAATTGAATTTAGAAATTTGGTATTTTCCTGCCCACAAACTTCTAAGGCATCTAGGAGTTTTTAGCTGCCCTGGGCTGTTAATAGTTCCCCCATTAAGACTGCATATTGGGCCGTGACAGTGCCCAAAGGGGACTAATATGGGAAGGATGGACTATCCTGCGAATGTTGGGGGAGGATCTGTTCCCTGCCTCACTTAATCCAGCACACACACAAAGGAACTTGACACTAATATTTTGTCTCCCCAGAGTTCTTGGAGCCTAAGTAGTGGAAGGACGGAACTTTCCAGAACCAGATATGGGCGTAGCCTAGAAGATTTCTCAATTTTAAAGGCTGTCACCTGGTATAAATATTGAATTCTCAGAGCAGGCCTCCGTGCACTTCTGGACCTATGGACTCTAAGAATAAGTACTGCCTTGCTCGCCAGAGGACTGAGCTGCTGCTTGTGGCCTGGCTTGTTTTCCAGAATACTGCCCTTCTGCTTGAGTCTTGCCTTATACCCCAGTTGACGGTCCTGCTGCTTGAGGCGTGCCTTGTTTTTCAGAGGACTGCCTTGCTGCTTGAAGCCTGTCCTGCTCTCTGTAAAGGAAGATTGGCCTTGCTCCCTCCATCTCATGCTACCAGAGTGATTCCAAGGGACAGGTGGCTGACCACGTGCTCTGAGTTACAGAGACAAAACAAACTCCAGAGTCTTCCCTGCAACTGCCCAGCTAACCTGCTGCAACTAGAACTACCTGGACCTTCAACTGGACCAGATGAAGACCTGCTGACCTCTGCTAGAGTGAGCCCCTGATCACCAAGTAATGCCTCCCCAGATGCTAGACCCTTGGCTTATATCCGAGTGGTTTCCCCTACAGGAAATGAGCAATCCTGAAGTTCTGGACTCTTTGCCCAGGCTTTGAGACGGTACCTTTTTCAGTGGAAATAACCTGTTCCCTGTATCAGACCCAATCTTCTGTATTGGCATTAACTTGCGACTTTGCCCCAGTCTAGCAGGACCAGATTACCATGAGCGGCACTTTGTCATTTTAGGTGCTATACCTACCTAAAACTTTGAAATTGTAAATTCTCTGGTTCTACTGATTGGATTTTGTTTTGATTTTGGTCTCATTTTTCAAATTTATATTTATCCTATTTTTCTAAATTGGTTTCGGATTTTTCTTATGTTGTGTTTTCACTTTATTGCTGTTTGTTTGCTGCATAAGTACGTAACACAGTGCCTCTAAGTTAAGCTTGACTGCTTTTGTGCCAGGCTCCCAGAGGGTTAAGCACAGGTTCATTTGGTGACTTTTGTTGTTCGCCCTGACAAACATTGATTGTTGCTTGAGAAGTGTTTTACCCCCCCTCAACCAATAACCCAGTTTCTTAAAACCTTTACCATAGGTTTGAAGCTCACAGGTGTCGTAGTTGTAGTGGCAGCCCAGCAGCACTCTATCAATAAAGATATGCACAAACAAAATGACACAACAAGACAAGCACTGACAAAGCTAAAGCTGAAATCCATGCACAGACCTATTGGCTTTGTAATGCTTGGTATTCCAATAGCAGAGGTATCATATTATCTACTAGTTCTAGTGCTGGAACTCCCTTCCCCTTTGGCTTAGGCAAGAAAGATCTGAAAAAGCTTTACGCAAGAATTGACAAACATGGGTTTTCAGGTCAACTTAGATTAGGGTTCTTACATTCCTGCTTTGCATTATAGGACTGATACCCTAGTGCTGGGACACGTCAGTTGACGTAGCTATGCACTTTATAAATCTCATTATTATTATTATCATTGTTAATACGCGTTTGGGCATTTACAGACATCGTCACATGCCAAGTCCATTCACAGCATCAATGCAAAATGTGTATGTAAGGCCACTTGCCAACGAATTGTCGTTCAGATGAAATGTGTGAGAGGCAGTGCTTCGTTTGTCAAAACATGGGTGCAAGCGTCCACAGTCTTTTTGGAGCCTGACTCCATCGCTTGTGAATGCCAGAATAGCCAAATACTAAGTCTACCTTGTTTTCTGTACATCTCATGCCCCATTCCTACACCCTCGCACACATCAAGTACCTCTATAGCTCTCTTGCAGGTTCTTGTTTTTTATTCCTCCTATCTCTTTTGCCTCTGTTTGTCTATTTTTCGCTCACTACTTCTTTCTCGCTTTCTTGCCCTCGGTCAAAATCTGATGAGGAAATATTGCCCCTGGTCCCCCCAAATAAGTGCTAGTTGGGATCTCTAGAACCCTCCAGAAATTAAGCACCGTTTCTTCACTTGCCCTGCATGTTTTTGAATATAATGCTCACCACGAAATGCACATACGACGCAGCACACCCACACTCTAAACCTGCAGTAACACGTGAAGTGCAAGTGGAGTGATGGAGAAGAGGTGTGTGTGAAAAGAAGCTAGGGAAATGTGTGTGGGGTAACTAATGAAGAGGGAAAGAAATGAAGAGCATTGGACAAGGATCTGTGCTTGTTTATGTTGGAAGGAGGGGCAACAGCTTGTGCCTCTGTAAAAGCTGATGCACACAGAATTGACTCGGGAAATGCACTTGTTAATGAACAGATGTGTTTTTAAACCGTATACACTTCAATGCCGTCTTAATACGTTTTCGTTATCACTAGACACCCACGTGCTGTTTTCACGAATCCGACCGTTTATGGAATCCCAGTGCGTTCTCAGGCAGGCACTTTAACACTTCCCACGCGCACACCACGCTCCGCGATTCGACGTCCCAAGGCTACGCTGCGTGCAGACATTTTGGAAACTGTGAACATGGTAGTGCACTTAAAGTCAGCAAATGCGTATTTTAAGTTCAAAATATTTTATTAGGTGTAAGACCTATACACAGTAATAGAACAAACAACAAAGATCACCGAATAAAATGTAGTATATTTAAAGAATAGACATTCGGCAGATACAGTTATCTTTAAATATAATATAGGAAACTGAGAACATAATAACTAAAATAAAAAAAAATTAATCGGAAGTACTAAGGTTATTATAAAGACACTATGTAGCCCTGAAAAACAAAATCTGAAAAAGCCTAAACCAAAAAACGATGTACACATTTTCAGCAGCTCGATGTTCAAAGAATAAATATACGCATTTTTTTTTTTAAAGGAACCTATTAAGAAAGAATTGAAATGCTGCAAAAACTCGAAAACAATCTCAGTATTCTTAATCGTTTCACTTTTGTATATCTAGCCTTTTTGTAAAATTTTAAGTCTGCAAATTCAAGATTGTTCTGCTATAGAATTTGCTCGAAGCTTTAAACTTTAGTTCGCCAGGTTATTAGCTGCGACACAAGATACAGTTTTACAAGTAGCATCAGGGGAATTTAAATAAAGGTTGATTGTAAGGTCTGAGTTATGAATGAAAGAAATCAACAAAGGCACCAAAGCTAATGAGGTTGAGCAAAGTTTGAGACAACATACTAAACAAACAACTAGAATGACAAAGCAAAACAAGCATTTACAATGCAATAGGTCTCGCAATTGCGAGATTTTGAGCTTTTGGCATTGTAAATGGCAATGCCTTTTATAATATTAAAAGGCATTGCCATTTACAATACCAATAGTTCAAACCTTGGCAAAAGCAATACCTATCGTATTGCAGAGTGCGGTGTCTGTGAAATGGGCGTCACGCTCACTATTAAAGTTGAAAAAAATCAATAAAACAGAACGCGGTCTCCCTGAAGTGGGCGCCACGCTCACTATTAAAGTTTAAAAAAAAAAAAATTAACAGAGCGCGGAGTCCCTGAAGCAGGCACCGCACTCATCATGAAAGTTAAAAAAAAGAATTGAAACTGAGCGCGGTGTCTCTAAAGCGGGTGCCGCGCTCAGCATGCAAGTTAGATCAGCATAGCGCTCTATAAGAAAAGCGTCCGCCATTGTCCTGTGCGGGCGCCCTGCAAATACAAAAAGCAGCCGCCATTGTTCCCATCAATGTCAATAAACAAAATAGTGCTCACTGACTTGTGATGCAGACTGTGTAACAAGCCAAGTAAAAGGTTCAGTCGTTATGAGGTAACAAATGTAGACAAGGCAGTACAAAGAGGGACTAACACTCCTATTTGTGAATCAGAAGCCAGCATTTACGAAGGACAATGACACAAGCCAATGACAAATATGGGCGGAGAGTGGGCGGGGCTTCCAGTTCAATCTCCAATACAGCATGCCTCACAGAGCGAGCAGTGCAAGGGCGCTGCCGCTAGGCTCAACCTAAAAACCCACAGAAATGAGATGTCATGTTTTCCTTGCGGCAGTAAATCTGATCTAGGAAATGCTAAGTATTGCGTTGCTACTAATCAAACTAATGTGGGAAAAAAAGGACATTTTGGACACCTATGTAAGTCTTCTTCAGGAAGAAGTCTGGTGCTCAAACAATGAAAGGGGAAACACCCATTACAACGACTCCGTTTTCACGCGCTGCCATCGCAACGCGGCTTTTACATCGCAGGAGGCTTGACACCGCGTGCTTTTAGGTCGCATGCTATTAATGCGCATGCACATTTACATCGCTACCGTTTAAAACGCAAGCAATGGATTATTGGTGGTGGCAGCAGCGCTTGTTCGGCATGGAATGTTATTGACACGATTATAGTTACAGACAGAAATGCACAAAAAGAAGCCTCGCATGTGTAAATGGATTCACAAACGTGCTCATTTGTGAACAATCGCACACTTTGAACCGACCCTTTGTCACCCTGCACAAAAAGAAGCCTCGCATGTGTAAATGGATGTACAAGACCTGAGGAGTGGACAGAACAAGGATTCACTAGCTTTTTAACAAACTTTGAACCGACCCTTTGTCACCCTGGGAATCGTTAGAGGTAGACTCCAGCAAAGAGGATGGAAAGGCAAACGGATCACCTCCAAACGTGGAGACCATATTCCCTGTGTAGAACAAAAAAAGAGAGATGCGACGACATGGGCCATTAGTTGGCAACATTGGCTAAAGTAGGGGGACGATTTTACGACCCCCCCCCCGACCCACACCTGTAGTAGAAGGCCGTAGGGACATATGCACCCCCCCAAAGAAAGATGCTCAACAATATATTTAGAGAAGGCCGTAGGGACATATGCACCCCCTCCCCCAAGAAAGATGCTCGGCAATATATTTAGACACGTTTACGCACGAATGGCGGCTTTTATGACCCCCCCAACCCCCCCGCACCCCCCCAAGAAAGATGCTCGCCAATATATTTTGACACGTTTACGCACAAATGGCAAATTAGGACTTTTACACCTTCCGTGACAGGATGCTGGATGCATGATTGATGGGTGGATGGATGGATGGATGGGTGGATTGATGGATGGGTAAATGCATGATGGATGGGTGGGTGGGTGGATGGATGGATGTGTAAAATTGTGACAGGATGCTGGATGGATGGATGGATGGGTGAGTGGGTGGATGGATGGATGGGTGAATGAGGGCATGATGGATGGATGGATGGATGCCTGAATGCATGATGGATGGGTGGATGGATGGATGGGTGGATGGATGGATGGGTGGATGGATGGGTAAATGCATGATGGATGGGTGGGTGGGTGGATGGATGGATGTGTAAAATTGTGACAGGATGCTGGATGGATGGATGGAAGGAGAAAAGTGGGATGGATGGGTAAATGCATGATGGATGGGTGGATGGATGGATGGATGGGTGGGTGGGGGGATGGATGGGTGGGTGGATGGATGGATGGGTAAATGCATGATGGATGGATGGGTGGGTGGATGGGTGGAGGTGTAAAATTGTGACAGGATGCTGGATGGATGGATGGATGGGTGAGTGGGTGGATGGATGGATGGGTGAATGAGGGCATGATGGATGGATGGATGGATGCCTGAATGCATGATGGATGGGTGGATGGATGGATGGGTGGATGGATGGATGGGTGGATGGATGGGTAAATGCATGATGGATGGGTGGGTGGGTGGATGGATGGATGTGTAAAATTGTGACAGGATGCTGGATGGATGGATGGTGAGTGGGTGGATGGATGGATGGGTGAATGGGGGCATGATGGATGGATGGATGGGTAAATGCATGATGGATGGGTGGATGGAGAAAAGTGAGATGGATGGGTAAATGCATGATGGATGGGTGGATGGATCGCAAACACACAGTGACGCACAGGAACATTGTTCCCCGAAACCAAGGACCTCAAAATGAATCACCACCAGCACTGCTGTGCTGCCATAAACTGAACTGTCACGCATGTTAATCCCACCTCTCGGTGAGGCGGCCATGTGTGAAATGTTGTTTGAACTGTGGGCGGTATTTTACACATATCCGAGCAGTCACAGGGAAGGGGCGATAACACTTAGTCCACAAGAGAAAATTATACTCAATATTGAAAGAAAAGCTTGAAAAATAGATGTAGCCCCCCTCAGAACTTGTGCTTTAATATCTAGGGCGCAGAAAAGCAGATTGTATGGGGTCCTCACTGGCAAAACTGGATGGAACGAGCAACTAGTTGGACGTAAAGCGAGAGGTGGCACAAGAGAGACAACTCAACTACTACCCGCACACGTCATGGTGTAAATGAAACCACTTCCGGTGTCTCGTTGAAAACAGCGTTTCATGCCATGTGGGCCAACATCGATCGGCTTAGTGTGGCACTAGTTACGGAAAATAACCTGCATTAACGAAGGTCACGGCATTGTTCTGATGTGGCAATAGCACTACATTTTTTAGATCGCACATCTAGATGCAGATGCGAGACATATAGCATTGTAAATGCTTGTTTTTATTACTGTCTCCAAAGATGATACATTTTGCAAAGCATGTACGAGTGCAATCCTTTAATAAAGTGCCACCTTTATCATTTTACTCCCATCAATATACAAGATAAAGCGCTGGGCTCCATAAAAAACCTGTGACCACAGGTGCTAAATTTGATTTCCTGAGAGAATTCTTTCAAGTCCATTTGGGAATCGCGAAGATCTTGGCCCGATAGAAACCACAATACACATTGTAAGGTAAATGTACCGCTATTACAAGACAACCCCACCACACAAAACGCCCTGGTTTCGCTGCAGCCTAATTCCAGGGAGTTTACGAGCCAAAAAGAGAAAACATTGCGCGTTGTAATGGCGTGCGATATTTCTGTATGTGTCGTAATGGATTGTGCTATAGGGTAAACAACATTGGCGTTGAAACGCCATGCGGTGGAAAATCCTGCGAAGTAAAAGTCTTTGCGATGTGGAAACTGCGTGCTAAAAGCCCGCGTTGTAATGGTTTGCGATGTACTATCATAGGTGAAGATGTGAATGCTTAAGATGATAAAAATGTCATATTAATGTTGTCAAATTCAGAAAATGATTGGGAAGAAGAAGTCTAAATAATATAAATAGTTGCCCCACACAAAAGGAAACCTCCATCATTCGAAATCGCTGTATATAAAAAGTCAAACCAAATAAAATGTCATTTTCACAAGCAGAGATAGGAAAAATTGATTTTAATCAAATCTAGGCCTCGTCCTTGAAAATGTAGTTTTATCTACACAGTGAAAGCAGCTTTTCAACAGTTTTCCACTTTTAGAGCAAACTGTTTGCAATTTAATGTATGCTACATTTTTTTATTTATTAATCATCCAGTCATGTGGTTTTACAAGGCACAGTTTAGGCGTGACATATCAATTACATAACAATTGGTTGTCCTGCATGGCAAAGTCCCTTTTCTCTGCCATGTGTCAGTATAGTGCAATAAAACTGTAGGCATCTAAGCATTAATGATGCCATATATTTTTGTAAAGCATGTGCACCATGTAAATACATATTGCAGACAACGTATGACACTTAACTTCCAAGCCAGTGGTGCATTTCGTTATAATCAACATGGCTTACATACAATGTAGGCCAATTATATAAATCCAATACACAGGATTTGTTTTGGGAGGAGAGCAAAGGCACTAGCTATATTGCTGTTGAGCATGGAATAGTGCTAAAGCCAGGGAAACCACACAGAACAAAATGGGGTGATCCTGGACAAAATCATGCCTTTTCTTACATGGCTCTTCTCCAGCTGAAAGACGACAGCCTTAGCAATCACTGTGGAGGTTCTCCTCGTTAAGGAGAAAAAAAACTAAGACCATCAGTGCTGGCTGGCCAGAATCAGTACGAGGTTTTAACCCCACTTCTGCCTTAGCTACTTCAGTGGTCCGTGGTCTTTTTGAACTCAGAAATTAGTCCTAACCAGGTATAGTCTCAATTTCTTCAGTGACCACAGCACTGCAAAACCCTTTTTATCAATGGCACTCCACCGTTGTTCCCAGAGCAGAAGCCATATACTAATGTACACTATGGGCTGGTCTTGTCCTTCATTATTCAGCTTGGAAAGTATTTCCTCTATGCCATGCTCTGAAGCATCTGTCTACACCACAAACTCCTTCCTCAAGTCAGTAGCTTGAATAACAGTGCAGAACACAGTGCCTTCTTCAGGGTGTCAAAGCCTTGGTGACACTCTGTTGTCTAGATCGCCTTCTTAGTTTTCTTATGGATTTCAGCTCAGTGAGAGGTGCAACATTGATCCAGAACCAATGGTACTACCCCTAAGATCCAAAAAAGCCATATTGGTGTGGATCTTTGGCTGGTGAGGCAGCATGTGCCCTCTGCCAACTTGCTGGCCACCTTGAAGGACTCGTTTCTGTAGGGTTATGAGATGGAAGGAATGTAGAATATTGGGGCATGTACCATGTGTGGAACGGGAGAGAAAGAGACAATTCTAAAGTTGAGAGTTGCTGCTGGGCTGTGGGCACTGATGGTAAAATAAGCTGATGTTTTTATTCCTACATGTGTCAGGGATGACCTGTTAGTGACCGTCAGATACTACCCATTATTAACCTTCAACTCATGTGGTGCCATTCACAAGATGTAGGCATGCACAGCATTTGAAGGAATCTTTGCTGCACTGTGAGACAAAGGTACAGAGCACTGTGGGCGTCCATGTGATGCAAGATCACTCTTGAGGTGCGTGACTCAACTCGTCACAGGTAAATTCAGAAAAAAAAATATATAAACCTGCAACACCCAGTTCGTGATATTGCTAGAGAGACCTTTCAATAGACCCAAGCACCAGTAGAAGCACACACAGTGCATGTGTAACCTGGCAGCAATCTTAAGAGTTTGGGAAGGAAAGGAACTTCTGCCAACCTTAGAAACGGCACATAAGCAATACGATCCTCTGCCATCTTGAAAAGTTGGGAAACATTCTATCAAACATAAAGGGAAACACACTATAAATAAATTGGAAGTCTTTGAAGCATACATATAAATATGAACGTAGCCTACATGCAAAAAGGCACACCTTTATTAACACAAATTCAGGCATTTTGCCTGCTACATCAGTGACAGGCACACTTAAACTTTAAGTTTATATTATTAGAGAAACCATGTAAAACTGGTAATAAAGATGAAGTTTCTATTTAAATAAAAACTGATTTTACCAACAATTTCATAAGTTAGTGGGAGCAGCATTTTTTCCATAAAAGTGACCTCAAGTGGGTGAGTTACCCACTTGAGGTCACATTTATGGAAAAAATACTAGCACCTCCACTGTTTCTTCAAGTTCCTGGCACTCCCCCACTTAATTGGCAACAATGGAGGGAAGCCTTTGAAGCATATTTAGAAGCCATTGATGGTGACACTTTCACTTCTAAAAAGGTCAAAGCACATTTGGTGTGCAATTTAGAGTCATAAGGGAGGAGCTTTTTTAAAACATTGCCTGTAGAAGTTGTAAATGTCACCACAGGAATAGATGAAGATGGAAATGCCGTAAACATAGTTGATGAATACACATCAATAATTAAGCAGAACGTCGCCCCACTGCTTTCAAGCGAGAAAAGTAAACATAACATGATAACAACTTTCAGTTATTATCATGTTATGTTTCCTTTGCAGGCGTGGCTGACCTGCTCACGGAGTGGTTTGCCCACTCAAGTGCACAATGACTGTTTGGTTGGCCCTCCCTGGCTGCCCAAAAGCAGTCATGCGTACTTTTCTGTTCTGTATGTATGCTGCATTCCAGCCTGCATGGAGAACATGCCCATCCCAACAGCCCCTGGTTGAGCGCCGTATCACAGCGCTTAGACCAATCACAACACTGCACTGCAGCATTGTGATTGGCTATGGGGAGTTAGCCTGGCTGCCTGCTTCCTGTTCCTGGAAGTGGACTTAGGAGAGCCGGAGCACAGAAGACGCGGAACCCGCCCTCGAGGCAAGTTTTTTTGGGGGTAAATTTGTAAACCCCTGCTCCCCTCCCCACACGACACCCCCGCAACACCCCTGTGACACCCACAGCCCCCGCACCAGCCCACCCCACCCGTGAGCCATGCCGGCCGCCCCTGTGATTAAGAATCTTGACAAATGATTCAGTCCCAAGAAGAATACTGTCTTGGAGTGAAAATACTTTCAATTTCCTGGTAAAGTCATGCATGACTTTGTTGCCACATTATGAAAACTAACAAGAACATGCAATTATAGGGAGTTTGAAGAGGAAATTATACAGAATCAACTCATAGAACGAACTAACAATGAGAGAATTCAAGAGTGACTATTGTCTAAGGAGGTCCTGATTTAGAAACAGCATTAATAATAGCAAGATGCATTGAACATTCTCAGTTATTCATAAAAGAAATCAACAAAAGCACCAAAGCATGTGAAGCTAAGCAAATTTCGAGACAAAATAGTAAACAGCCAAATAGAATGACAAATTATACAAATCCGTGGAATGTCCTTTATCTGGAAGCTTCAAACTCCAAATACAATGTGGAAAGAAATGAGATGTCATGTTTTCTTTGAGGCCATAAACCACATCTACGAAATGTCAAATATTGTGTCGCTGCAAATCAAACTTGCTTCAAATTTGGGAAAAGGGGACATTTTGCACATGTATGTAAGTCTTATTCAGGACAGACGTCCCATAGTGCCCAAACAGGCAAAGCTGTAGATGAAGATGTGAGTTCTGATATTGAATACAATGTCATAGAAATGTTAAATTCTAAATTTGCCCTTGTTTTGATTGACATGTTTCTAAATGGCCTCAAGTGCAATTTAGAGAAAGTGTGAATTCCAGTGTGGTCACAACGTTTATCATTTCATTTCATAAAAATGTATGGCCATGACGTTCTTTAAAGAGGTACTCATAAGAGAAGGTCACCATGTGTTTATATAACAGCAATTATGTATTGAGATTATCACAAAAACATAATATGACACAGGGGGGCTTTGAACCTATTTGCAAGCAGTATGGACTTAGAATAAGATGTTTCTCGTTTTAGGTTTGAATTAACTATAACACATATTGATTACATGGACTGAATCACTTCATTGTTTTAGATTCTGTAACAGGACATCACCTGATGAAGGGCCATGTAAGGTCTTAAATGCGTTGTGGAGAGGAGGGCAATACATACACTACTGGTTGATGGCAAAATACACATGCATGAAGTGAAGCAAACACAGGAAGAAAATAAATCTGGAGATAGAAGGATGAAATAATCATATGGATATGGAAATGATGAGAGGCATGCTTTAAAATGCAAAAAGACTGAGAAACCCAGCAGTGGACCTAATAAATTAGTGCTAATAAGGAACACAAACCTGCAATGGGATTAGTGTCTCACAACAA
This sequence comes from Triturus cristatus, assembly GCF_964204655.1. Classification (NCBI taxonomy): domain Eukaryota; kingdom Metazoa; phylum Chordata; class Amphibia; order Caudata; family Salamandridae; genus Triturus; species Triturus cristatus. The sequence continues at coordinate 667,139,436 of NC_140595.1, forward strand.
TTTTATTGTGCACCTGAGATCAGAAGGTGACACCCCAAAAGACACGCTAATACAAAGAGTACATATTAACAAAAGAGAAACTGGAGAGTGTGCAAAAATGAAACAATAATAATCATCTCAAGAGCTGCCATTGGGCGGGATGCTGATGCAACAGCCCTAGTAGCTCATAACAGTCTCTCTGCTATCCACTGTTTTTCTGTCAGAATGGCAGAAAGTACAACTCCCTCCATTGTGCCATCTTTCTCATTGTGTGGCAGGAGATCGAGGAGAGGCTCATTCTACTCCTTTTGTCCACCTTTTGTGACCATCACCATATTTAAATCCAATCTTATATTTTTCTGGAAAATGAAGCTTTACCTACTCGGTGACAGCATCTGTTAGACAATTGTCCATTAGGAGGGCATACTATTCCAAATATATCGCCACAATTTGTATATATAATGACCATCAACCCCAGGGGGTTAGCAAATAGAGCCCTCAAACCAGCAAAAAAAGTTGAGGGGCCATGACAAAAATTATGTTTTTTTAAAATTAAAGTTGTATCATATTGACCTACAAATATATCATAGGCTCCTCGAATATTGTCAAGCTAAGGTTGGAACTGGGTTTATATATTAGCTATATATACCTCATGGACAGTGTCACTACCATTTAAGAAAGCCTGCCCATGTAAAATCAAGTGGCATATTTAAGGAATTAGGTTACTGGTTGAGGGGGTGAAACCCTTCTCAAGCAGTAACTCAAATTCTTCTCTAGGTGAAGTAACAAGGAAACCCTAAATTAACATGTGCTAAACCCTCTGGTAGCTTGAAACAGAGCAGTCGGAATTAAGTCAGAGGCAATGTCTATAGTATTTCTGCATCACTTGAAGCAGTAACTCAGTGAAATCACACCCCCAAAAGAGCCAACAACAGAATTGGTAAATGTAGTGCATTTATATAGCGCTCCGCACACCCCAGAAAGGGTCTCTCAGGCGCTGTGCACATACCGCTGTGGAACCCTTCCTGGTCTTTCCCTGTGAAGTGCCCACTTCTGGGCACCCCCAAGGTGAAGCCAGGCATCCTAGCGCTGTTGGGGAGATTAAGCAAGCTATTGCCCAGAGTTGCAGAGTGGGACCCATGATTAGAATAGGCACCGAGGCGAGAATTATCAGGTCCAGGGAAATTGAGCCCAAGACCCGCCGAGGCGGGAATTGAACCCTGGTCCGGGCCAGACCTCAGCATCAGGGTCTGCTGCTCTAACCATTGAGCCACACTTCTCCACATATATAGCATATAGCATATTTGTTCAAAAATAAAACAAGACCAAAACGGAAAAAATTTGATTAGTAGAACCAGAGATATTTAATTTTGAAAATGTTAGCAAAAATAGTGCCAAAAGGCATACAGTGGCAACTGTGGATATGTGGTTGCACCTGAATGGGACAAAGTCACAGGTTCAGGCTGATCACAATGGAGTGCAGGCTGACTACAGCGTCCCAATCAATCAATCAATCAATCAGGGGAATTGCAAGCGCACTACTCACCCGTGAGGGTCTCAAGGCGCTGGGGGGGTGGGGTAAAGTTAGGTCCGCTGAGCAAAGTGCCTTCAATCCTGGTTTGCAGAGTGTTGCGAGGATACATGTCGAAGATGCATTGCTCAGCCGAAGTGATGTGTCAGTTCTGAGATGCGGCGAGGCTGTGGTGCGAGGTCCTGTTGCGTTGTCGTCAAAAATCCCATTAACGAGGGATTGCGATGCGAAGTCTGGTGTCGGGGATGCATCTTGCAGTGGGGGCGATGCGTCGGTTCTCAGGAGTGCGGCATTGTCATTAAGGCAGCCGTTGATGAGGGATGCGGGGGCCTGTGCAGAGGATGCATCACGTAGCAGCGTGTCTGATGCAGCGATGGACTGCGATGCGTGTCTGTGGCGGTTCCGATCCACACATCAGCGATGATGATTCAGTTCTGCTCGGGGATTTGCCACACAGCAGCAGATGTGTCAGTTCCACTGGGTCCACAGCGGCTGGCAGAGCACCTTAGGCCTACTTCTAAGGGTCCAGGACTGGGGTGGCACTACTTGGCAGGGTAGACTCACAGATGGGAAAGTCCGGGTGCAGGTACAAGGTTGTTGGAACCATCTGTCACTGAGGCTCAAGTCAGGAGACCAGCCAACTAGCTCTTAGGGTCACTCTGGGGTTCTGAGTTCAAGGGATGTAGGTCTAGTCCTTCTCATCAGGCAGGAGGGCATTAGGCAGCAGTTCAGCATAGCATAGCAAAGAAAAGAAAAGAAAAGCAGCACAGCAGGGTAGTAGTCTAGCAGTGTGCTGTCCTTCAGCAGCATAGCAGTCCTCCTTCCTGGCAGATTTTCCACAGGTCCAGAATTGTACTGAAGTGGTGGTATCTGAACTCCTACATTTATACCCTACGGAGGTGGGAGAAGCTTCTAGGCAGTGCCTTTGAAGTGCGTAGAATTAACTGACTCTCCTGCCCTGGCTCCAAGCTGGCTGCAGTGACAATATGAGGTTGTTAGCCCCTTTGAATTAAGGCAGAGCACAGACTATTCAGTTCTTCGTGGGGTAATGGGCAGTTATGCCCACCCATCCAGCCAGCAGATGGCCCATTCAGACACCCATTATCCTTCCATTGTGTGACGGTCTGAGAGGAATTCACAAATTTAACTGTCAGTTACACCCAGTCATGTGACTCAAAAGGGCTAAGGGCAGAACGATGTACCCTTTCTAAAAGTGGCATTTTCAAAATTGTAATGAAAAATCTGACTTTTTCATTAAAGAGGGTTTATCATTACAATTTCATAGACAATAAACATGACTTAGTCACCTGCTCCCAATTGGAGATTACAGCTTACTATATGCTATAAGGAATCTCCAATGTTATCCTATAGGAGGGATATGCCTTACAGCAGTGAACTACTAACTGGGGTGTATCTCACTACCAGATATGTAAAATTTGAAAGTACATGTCCAATCTTTTAATTACACAGCACCCTGCCCTATGGGGTGACCTATATGTAATAATATGGGAGTTTAAGGCTTGACAAGGTGGTTTAAATGTCAGGTCGATGTGGCAGTTTAAAACTGCATTCAGGCTGCAGTGGTAGGTCTGGGACATGTTTTAAGGTGCTACTTAAGTGGCTAGCACAATAAGTGCTGTAGGCCTACTGTACCATTTAATTTGCAGGCCGTGGGTATATGTTATACCACTCTACAAGGGACTCTCAAGTACAATAAATATTCCAATTTGGTACAAGCCAATTTAAATGAGTTTTGAGGAGAGAACACAGGCACTTTAGCACTGTTTGGAAGTGGAAAAGTGCTAAGGCCAGTAAAACCGAATTCAGCAAAAAGTGGAGGTTAAAGGCAACAAGTATGGGGGGGACCCTGCAGAGATGGCCAGGTCAAATCATATTACTAGGATTGGAAGGCCACATGTCACCTGTGGGAGGAGATTGGTGCATATGGATATGAGTGATGTGGTGACTAGAGATCTGGTTAGGTAAACAAGGGCAATAATTAGCAGTAAATCAATTGGAGTCTTTTAGGATAGTTGGAGGCTCTAGTTATATTGTGTTTGTGTTGGCCGAAGTGAAAAAGAGCATCAATGTATATCAGAGAAGTTTAAGACCAGCAGATGGGGAAGCATTCAATTCCAAGCAGCTAACCTCTGGTTCCATCTGCATTTACACGCAACATAGCACAATGGTAATGCTGTAAAGTGCGCAGTGGGTCCCAGGCTAGAAGTGGGTAATAGCATTGGGAACCTAGCAAAAGTGTTGAGGAACTGCACACCTGCAACAAGCTAACTTCTGATGCCTCCCATGCCTAAGGCAGGAATTCACTCAGCTGAAGACTGCTGTGGTGCACTTTTCCACATAATCTCTGCAATAGAAGAGGCTTGCCGACCATGCTCCAGGTCAAAGGCCCAACAACATGTGAGCTGGTGCTCCAGGTTAAAATAGATATGTAAATTAATGAGTAAAGAAAAAAGAAAGAGCATGTTCCACTTTAGCATGGGCTTAAGTCCACAGGGCAATATTGTGCTTGAGATGCAATTTTAAAATGTTTGCTACTGCAAGCAAACTTGTATTCATGTGTTGCACTTCTGTCCCCAGCCACTACCACTGTGCAATGCATACACAGGTGCCTTGCAGGTCTGGTGTGCAGTGCAGAGTAAATTTAGCTGGAGACTGGCTAATATTTTACTTCCTGACATTCATGCAGATTTAATTGGGCAAAGTACCGCCACTCAAGATGATTGACACCCCCAAAACAGAATGACTACTCTGTGTTGGCATCTAAAATGTGACTGCTGCTTCCAATGAGAAATGTCTGAATGAGGTTGTCCCAATATGCCCCAGAATGTATGCTATCTCTGGGCTGAACCAGATTGTGAATGACAGTTCTAGCAAGCAATGGATGAATGGGGGCTTACACAATTCCCTCTGTATTATTAGTTTAGGTAATATTTACAAGGGCAGCTCCTTCGCAATGACAGAGGAGTGTTGCCCCATTGGCTCAGAGCCAGCAGGTGAAAAATGAAACAATTACCGAAAAGATTTTATTGTTCATTTGCCGGCTCAGAGCCAGCATTCAGGAAAGGGTGGGGCCGAGGCATTGGAGGGGGGAGGAGGAGTGCTATGTGCCGGCAGTCTCAGGCTGGCCAAACCCACATATCATGAGCGCAGAGTGGGAATTGCACAGAGAGTCTGTCCCAGTGTATGCTGGGAGCCTGGGACCAGGAAGAGAACCTGGAGGTGTGACGCAACGTGGGAGGCAGCCGCAGCTCCAAGTAAGTGGTTTTGTACATTTAATTATTGAAACATCCCTGTGTGCTCCTCCTCCTGCGCTCCCCTGCACCCCCTCCACCCACCCACCACCTCTTCATTGTATCCGCTGCCGCTGAATAGTTACATGTATTGTTTACAGTATCTCTGCGGAGACAACGATGCCTCTTGCCCAGCCCTAAAAATGGAGAAGGAAGGAGTAATAGAAAGACAGGAAGCAGTAACAAAGTGAGAAAGCACTGATGAAAATGAACTTGCAAGTGTGAGAGACAGGAAGTGTAGGGTGATACACAGAGAAGGCATGGGGTGGGTTCAAAAATAGGCAACCTTGGTCTTCTGCAACCTCAGCATTTGGACTGTCCTGTGGTGAGCTTAAGAAAACTCTGGGCCCCGGTGCGTCATCTTTTTACAACTTAAACAACAACTAATTCCATGTCACAGGCACATGCGCTCAACCACAGACTCCCAGGAGACTGCCAGTCTTGCACGTGTGTGTTGCAGTGGGGGCAAAAGGCTGCCATCTCAATCAATTCTTCAGTAATTGTGCTTAATTCCTTTCATTGTAAAATGTTGAATTTTTATTTAATTAGCAATATGTCACACTATCCTTACCGGGTATATGTGTTTGTAGGACCAGCAGCAATAACTAATTTGTGCATTGGTTGTAAAATACTGGCTTACATTTGAAATCCCCCAGATGCTTTTGTGTCTGTGGAATTGTAAAGAGTGCCAAAAGATGCTGTAATAAACTGCAGTGTCTAAAACATTTGGCTGGGTTATATCTTAGTGATGCAAAAGAAGGACACCTTTGATTCCTCAATTCTTCTCCACTTCTTCTTTGAGGGATCTCTACTGCTAATCAACTCTGCTTGTCCAAGGTCAGCGACTGATCTCCTTTGTTGATCTCCACTGTTTGTTTGAAGACACTAGAAAGACTCTCTTGACTCTCAGGCGCTCACCTCTTCCAGTTGCTGACTCACATAAATAGGCAAAAGGCTGTCAATCAAGATGACTAACAATAAAATTACCAAATGAGTTTGCTGCACTCTGATCCAAAATGATATGAGCCTTCCAACAAAGCAATAAATGAAGGAGTTTGGTGCATTTTCTCAGTCTGTGTAAGCTGTCCTTCTGCATAAAACAAAATATGAATGAAATTCCAGCAAGCATTGGCTGAAAGGGGCATCCACAAAACTCCTCTCTATAAATTATTTGCATCAGTTTAGCGGACTGCTAATTCTGACCAACCAAACCTAGAGATCAAAACCTCTGAAGGCTCAAAGTCAAGTAGGTGCATAATCTAATAAATAATTAAGTGCCTGATTTAGATTTTGGTGTAGAGAAAACTCTATTGGAACAGCGATGGAGTTATCACCCTGTAAGATTATGGTCCGCCCACCCAATTTAAATTGTGGCAGACTATAGACTTGTGGTGACAGGGACTACTCTGTCTCCGCCATGGGCAAAGCTCTCTAATGGCCCAATGGAGTAAGGGGAGTCGGAGTTTCGGCTATATGTCCGCCCACCTAATTTAGATGGGTAGAAAAATACTAGCTGTATTTCAATGACCATCACTGTCAGGAAATAGCTGGTGGTAAGAAGCACTGAGAAGTTCTTAATGCTCCTCTCGCCACGGGTCTGTTTGATGGAGACGTTTTGCAAGGTTTCCGTGCATTGTCAGGGGACCCCTACAATGGCAATTCCTTTCAAAGCTTGAATTATCCGCTGAGCCAGCATACATTTCATAATTTGATGGGCAGCACCTCCGTCAGGGCGAAGGAGTAATTTGCTCCATTGCCCTGGCGGAGGGCAGCCCATCTCCCAAATTGTAAATCAGGCTCTACATCAGTGTCCCATAACATACCATATAAACTGCTAAAGATCATTTCAGTCAACATGAAGTCATACTGCCAATCAGCCATGTAAACTACTGAAACATAATACTGGTATTAATTATGTTAACTGATCAATTTATCCGGTCCTGCGCTAAAATGAGGAAGAGGTAATTTAGGAAGGCTGGTTAAACCTGAATAACTAAAGTCAACCTTGAAAAATGTATTTTTGAACAGAGAAAGTGAAAGACAAACAGATTGAATAGTCTGTTTTTGTGAAGAGGAAACTGTTGATAATGTTCTTACTTTCCAATGTCAGAATTGACTGGGAAATGCAATGAAAGTGGGATAATGGGAGATGACACTAGAGGTGACAATGCTGAGAGCACCTGTTTATCTTTGACATGAATAGCACCAGGTTTCTTATCTCACACAATAGCTAAAATCGGATAACGAAGTTGTAGAGACATAGGGGCAGACTTACGAACATTTCATGCGACGCAGTGCAGCAAGGCAAAGGGAGACAACGAAAATACATCATATTTACTGAGATATGACACAAAATATTTGCTGCCTCCTCTTTGGTGGCACACAATTTGCTCCCTAGCACCAACCCAGGCACTCTTGCAAGGGTGCCTACGTTACAGGCAGGAATGTGGTGGTGCTAGAAAGGGCACCTTTCTGCACAAAGACAATCCTTAAAGGAATTTAACTTTTTCTCTGTGTGATACTGAATGCATCAAAAAGAAAGTAACGAGGAGAAATAAAGATATTTATACTCGATATGCCTGGGTCTGAGAGGTGTAGCATTTTGATGCCTTTCCAGGTTTACAACTGTTTGTAAATATGGGATTGCACCAAAATCAATCGGTGGATCTGTGGGAACAGCCATACTTCACCCATGGAACACTTCCCTGCTGCAAGGTAACTCAAAAGGCATTACTTTGTATTTACTAAAATACGCAGAGCGTCGCAAGGTGACTTTGAATAGCATACTAAAGCCCAGGTAAGGGCTTGCATTGTCTGTGCATCAGTTTGCGTGATGTATGGGAAACGCAAACCCTTAGTAAATCTGCCACACGATTTCTAAATTTGTGAACTCAGAAGAATACTTGGCTAATTAATAGTATTTCGGGCATGATCAAATTTTCCCCATTCTCCCTGTAGTCTAGCAGGTGAATCTCAGAGAGCTTAATACATAACAGACTATTTCCATTCAACACTGTGGCTGCCCTGCAGCCTTTGATTCTCTTTCAGTGGAGACTCTGCTGCATTTTATTTGCTGCAATAGGAGAATTCACTTCAATGTTCAAAACCCATGTTGAAATTCAAATATGTAGCAGCAATGGTCTGTGTAATTCCCTCCAGCAATTTTTGTACTGGAAAGTAACCTCCACATGGAGTGTGGTTGTCAGTACCTGTTGAACATGGCCTTTCTTAGGGGATTTCCCTAACACATTTTTCTTTTTTGCCTCCTTGTTTTTGCTGATTCTCGTTTCATGGCCTTAGGACTCTGGGCGCTTACCCACTGTAATGCAATGTGACAGTGGGCGCCCCCTTCCCACCCATGCTAGGAAGTGGTGTTACTTGATTGGTTTAGGAAATGTTCTTGTGAGTGCCCTGTAAACAGGTACACCACATTGCCAGGGCAGGTACACTGATTGTGCCACCCTCCAGAATAGAGTTTCAAACATGTATCAAGCCTGCTATTGCAGGCCTGTGGGTGGCAGTTGCGCGTATGCTTAGGTTGACATTTTGAACTCGTTAGCCAACCCTGAGTGGGCTTTCCACTACCACTAGAGGTGTGGAGCAGGTGGTAGGCGAACGGTAGGGCAGGTACACATGGGTGATCCCTGCTCATGTAGTGAAGAACCCCTATGTGGGTTTTCCCTACCTAGAATGTCGGCTCTTCCCTTGGGACAACACCAGGGTTTTGCTGATTCTCTTTTTTTGGCCTTAGGGCTCTGGGTTCTTTCCCACTGTATATGCAGTGTGAAAGTGTTGAGCGAGAGACAAGTTCTATACATGTCCTGATGAAGGTGGTACCTCAATAATTTATTACCACTGAAACGCGTTGACGCCTGTACTTGCATGTTGGGTTATATCCAAGAACTGCCTCATGTCTAATACAACCAATGAGTGAATAGATGGATGGTGTTTATATATTTGATTCCGGTTGGGAATAACCCCTGTCTGATGAATTTAAGCATTTCACATATATTTCTTTGTCTCTCATAATGTTTTTTAATGCTTTTTAATGTATTAATTGATGCACTTTGTTGTTATGATTAATTGTAATTATTTTAAATAAACCCTGACTGTTGTCTACATTTGAGCTCTTTATCTTTGCGTAATATATGGTTGCTTTTTGGGTTCACATTTGTGTTTCTCTCCAGGTGGGTATTTTATGTATGTGTGATATACCAGTGTATATTGGGTGACAACTGTGGTTGATTGTGTACTTGAGCATAGGTACATTTCGGTGCATGTCCAAGAGAGTCCTTTTTATACCATTGGTACCCTGTCTCTTGGCATGTGGGGTAGCTCCCTGTGATTACTTCACATGGGATTCTGTAAAGTTCATAAAACCTGCTCACAATTTAAGAGTTGAGTTTCTATAAACAATTTATTCATTGAATTTCCATTTAGTTGTTATGGGTAATTTTCATCCATGCCAATGCTGAATGGTATATACAGTTCTCAAAAATCAAAGAGCTTGTCAATAAACTACTGTAAACCATCCTATCCCGATGCATTTCGGGGCGGATTCGCCCTTCGTCAGGGAGTAATGAATCAGTAAAAAAATTACATTTGTTGGTTACTGTGTGTTATATTGCACAATTACTTAGCAAATTGCCTCCTAAGCTAAGCCTGCTTTATCTGTGCCAAGCTACCCGTGACTGAACTTCCTCCACCACAGTATCTCTGTAGAAAATATTACTGGTGCTTTCTTCTCCAGGTTTGACACTTCTTCCAAAAATGAAATTCTATCACTCTCCAAAAATACCAAACTCAACATCAGTGTGTATGCCAGGGTGTAGAATAAATACATTTGTTGTTATTGCAAGACTTCCTGAGCTTACATGTTTATATTGGAAAATGTGCTCCACCTATGCGCATTTAATATGGACAGCACTGATAATCCCAATACAGTTCTGACAATGTGAGTGTAGTTATTCCAACGTTTACTCTCTAATAGTTTGTCTCACTTAAAACACGGTCTGAATTAAATGAGTAATACATCTTTTTAGAGGTTTTAAACAGTGGATTGTACATCATCACCACTTTCGTGCAGAAAAAATTTCTTTGCATCTGTACAACTGCCTGCATATAATTGCAAAAGTAACAAAAAATGGACAGAATGCTTAACAATTCAAACATTCAACCCCAGTCACAAGGATCTGAGGTTAATCCACTGTTCTTTTGTCCAGCACCCCACCCCAGTTTGGACCCAGCCATATGCAAATCAGACATGACCCTGTTCCTCATGGGAACAGTCCAGCCCGAACTGCCAAGCCAGGTCCTCCCTGAACTGGAAACAAGCATCCTAAGTGGCCACGGGCATGCCCAGGAGTGGGTCCCTTGCTCACTGTGCCACTGGATTCAAGCTAGCCTGGCTGATTAGGGGTACTATCCCGGAACCAGTCCCAGGATGCTTATTTCTGGTCCAGGGAAGACCTGGCCTGGCAATTGAGGCGGGACCATTTCCCTGAGAAACAGGTCAAGACTGATTTACATATGTCTGGGTTAAAACTGGATGGCAGAGTGAGCAAAAGAACGATGGATTAAACCCAGATCTGTGACTGCTTTTCAACAACAAACTCTCTCTTTGGATTTAAAAAAAACAAAAACTTTACTGTGTGGAGGCACTGCACCTGAATTAAAGCTTTTAGGGGCACATGCATTATTTTAAATACCAGTCGCATAAGGGCACAGTCTGTATATCTGCCCCTTTGCGACCGGTATTTTTGCATTTGGGATGCACCAACCCAAATGCAAAATCGCAATTTAAGTAATCACAAAATTTGCGCTTACTTAATTTGTAAATGCATTTAGGGAATCGCAAATTGCAATTCCCTAAATGCCATGTACGATGAAAAGAAATTGCGATTTCGCAAATAGGAATCGCAAATAACCATCAATTAAATGTTGATGATTGTTAGAAACAAGGGTCTCTAGTAGGAAGAGGTAGGTACCTTTGTCCAAATAGGGACCCTTCTTCCTAGTCAGGATAAGGGAGTTAAACTCCTAAAATAACCCCTGCTCACCCTTTTGGTAGCTTGGCACGAGCAGTCAGGCTTATCTTAGAGGCAGTGGGTAAAGCATTTGCACATGACCAACAGTAATACAGTGAAAGCACTACAAAAGGACACCACACCAGTTTAGAAAAATATCCAATATTTTTATATTCTTAAGACAAGACCAAAAACGATAAAATTCCACCATGCGGTACTTAGAAATCTTCAGTTATCAATAAAACCTTTGAAAAATAGTTCCTTGAAGTTGAAAGCTCCCTCTGGGGCTATCACGGCATCGTGAACACACAAATCTAATCAGTTCTGGCTGACCACGGCATCGCGGGCCAGCTACGGTGTCGGGAAGACCCTCATAACAGTACCTTTAGAAATGCAGGACATCGGCGACCTCTCGTTGAGCTTCCGAAAACACGGCATCAGCAGGGGTCGGTTCCGGAGGTTGGTGCAGGAGTTGTCGGGCCCTTGAAGTCACATGCGTTGCAGATCGAACTCCTTGCGGTTGAAGTCAGGAGCACCGGTGTCAGCAGGCGTCAGGTGCTGCAATGTGAAGTGCAGCGGTGCAGCGTGTGATGCCCTCAGGTCGAGGTGCTCGTCGCGGTGCTGGCAGGTCACAGTGCAGGCAGCGGCACCATCATCGCTGAAGCGCTGTCGTCGGCTGATGAACTGGAGTCGATGGCACCGATGTCGGTAGGCCAAGGCTGCGGTGCAGGAAGAGGGTGGTGCATCGTGTAATTTAGCAGCGGTGCCTTTGAACCACGGTGCAAGGAGCGGCGTCGATTCTGGCGTGGATCGACGTCATCGGGGATGATGTGAGGTGATGCGCAGTGCGGTGCCCACAGGTCGCAGTGCGAGCAGCGGCTCGGTGGCGGCATCAACAGGCATCGTCAGTGAGACCAGGGTCGCAGTGCGGTGGTGCCCACTGCGGTGCCTTCAGGACTCGGAGTCAGCAGCGGCATTGTAGATGGCATTGGGTAGCTTTTTTTCTGTTGCAGCACAAAACACTCAGTTCCCAGCACTGAGGGCGGAAGACCTTAAAGTGTTTGCTGTTCCTGAGACTTCTTAAACTGGGGGCGAGCTCTACCTCAAGCCCTTGGAGAGCCTCACAAAAGTAGATTGCAGAAAGTTCAGTCCAGTCCTTTCACTGCCAAAGACTGAAGCAGCCACTGCAGGCCAACACAGAAAAGCACACAGCCAAGTGGTAGTTCTTCCTCACAGCTTCCCCAGCTCTTCTTCTTGACAGTCTTCTTGGTCCAAAAGAGTTTTAAAGTTCAGGGGTTTGGGCTCCACCTTTTATAGCCCAAAAGCCTTTGTCCTCTCAGGCAGACAGTGTCTGTGCCCAGCCAGAACGAGTTCTGTCTTCTCTGGGGTGGCTTCCTGGCAGGAGGTGGAGACTGTGGTGTCAGAGGCAGACCAGGCCCATTCAAGTGCAAGGAAATCTCCTCTCCCTACTGTAAATGCAGCCCATGTCTATTCAGCCCTTTCCTGACCCACCTAGATTAACTGGAGCCACTGCTGCTCCCCAGCCCCAGTCATCCAAACCCCAGACAGTCAATCCACAAACCCAGCAGAGGCCTGTTGGATGGCTGAGCAAGAAAATACCTACTTTCTAAAAGTGGTATTTTCAAACACAGAATGTAAAAATCACCTTCCCTAAATGATGCATCTTTAGATTCTGAGTTGAGGCATACTAAACTTTATTTTCCTACCTAGTTTCCAGGCTCAGTTATGTTTATAAGATGTTATGAACAAACTCCCCATTCTGTCCTATGGGAATAGGTAGCCTTACAATAGTGAGAAACGAAATTGGCAGTAATTCACTATCAGGACATGCCACACACACCAGGGTATATCCTACCTTTCATATACACTGCACCCTGCCCACAGGGGTACCTTGGGCCTACCTTAGGTGTGACTGACATGTAAGAAAGGGGAAGGTTAGGGCCTGGCAACTGGGGCGAAATGTCGCTCCACAGAGCAAGTGGGTGCACTTGCCAAGTCGACATGGCAGTACCAGACTGCACACAGGCTCTGCAATGGCAGGCCAGAGTTACATTTACAGGCTGTTTGTGTGGGTGGCACAATCCAGTGCTGCAACCCACTAACAGCATTTGATTTACAGGCCCTGGCACTCTCAGTGCACTTTACTAGGGACTGACACATAAATCAAATAGGCCAACCATGGAAACACCAATCCATAACACATCTTACCACAGGAGCACTGGCACTTTACTACTGATCAGCAGTGAGAAAAATGTGCATAAAGACTAAGCCAGCACAAACAGAGTCAAAACCAGGAGGTCAGAAAGCAAAAACTCAGGGGAAACACTCCAAAAGATGCCAAGTCTAACAATGGTATTGTGCAAAAACTTTGAAAAATTCACAAAAGTAAATGTTTTAATGTTCCATGTTGCACACACACATGCCCTTAGGGCATGTTTGTGTGCAACATGTGGTCATATGCTAATTTCAGGGGTGCATCAGGGTGTCCTTTTGGCACACTTGCACCCTTGAAATTGCATGCGCAATTTGAAAGTACCTATTTGGTTCTTGCAAATTGCGCATGCAATTCCCATTAATTCCTATGGGCCTCTAGTCCCATAGGAATGAATGGGAAGCTATTCCTTAATTGTGAATTGCAATTTGCAATTCAGGAATATGTAGGAATCGCTAAAAATGTAGCAAAACCCACATGCATTGTCAATTCCGATTCCATATATGCGATTCCTTAATAATCGCAATTATGGAATCGCAATTGCACACAATGATGCATTTGCCCCTTAGTGCCTTCCGTGGAGCTGCGGTGGCGAATGTAGTGCAGTCTGGCCGAATGGGATGCAGCCTGGCTGAATGGAGTCTATTCTAGTTGAATGGTTTACAGACTGGCTGAATGCAGGGACGTCTTAAGGATTTTTGGGGCCCTGGTCCAAATGTCTTTTGGGGGCCCCTGTTCAGAAGAGCTTTGAATTCATGATCCAGTTTCAGCTCTTTCATGCCCTCTTTGGCCAGGCCACTGACAGTGCACAGGCACACTGGTCCAAATTCTGAATGTGTGTACATCAAATATTCAGGGATAGTATGTGTGTTTTCAATATTGTTAACACAGCATCAGCTCACTACTTTTCACAGTAAATAATCTCTGTAACATCCTCCCATTTCTCAAACGTGAGGCCCTGTTTTGATATAAAAGAAAGATTTTTTTATGGATGTTGCATGAAAACAAAACAGAAGATTTCTCTGCAAAATGTGTGTAATAGACTCTCAAACATCACCCACATTAAAAAGAAATTAAAGGAAAAAGGTATTTTAAACAATCTGTTAAGAATTATTTAAGGCCATCCAGGCAAGCCTCTACAGAACAGAGATGTCTCTGTCAGGGGGCCCCTTGAAAGGCTGGGGCCCTGGGCCAGAGCCCACTTTGCCTATGCATTAAAAAGTCTCTGGTTGAATGGATTACAGTCTGTCTAAAAAGGTTACAGCCTGGCTGAATGGGTTGCAGCCTGGCTGAATGCGGAACAGCCAGACTGAATGGGTTACAGCCTGGCTGAATGCGGAGCAGTCTGGCGAAATTGGATTCAGACTGGGCTGAATGGAGTACAGCCTGGCTAAATGGAGTACAGCCTGGCACAATGGAGTACAGCCTCGCTGAAAGAATACAGCCTGGCCGAATGGAGTACAGCCTGGCTGAATGGGTTACAGCCTGGCTGAATGCGGAACAGCCTGGCTGAATGTGGAACAGCCTGGCTGAATGCGGAACAGCCTGGCTGAATGGGTTTCAGACCGTGCTGAATGGAGTACAGCCTGGCTAAATGGAGTACAGCCTGGCCGAATGGAGCACAGCCTGGCTGAATGGGTTACTGCCTGGCTGAATGGGTTACAGTCTGGCCAAATGGGTTACAGCCTGGCCAAAGGGAGTACAGCCTGACCGAATGGGTTACAGCTTGGCTGAAGGAGTACAGCCTGGCGGAGTGGAGTACAGCCTGGCTGAGGGGAGTACAGCCTGGCTGAGGGGAGTACAGCCTGTCAAACACTAGATAAGCCACATCATTTTAATTTGTGTGTTGTTCTTCATGAAAGATTGTTGATTCTAATGTAAGAGGCCTTTATTGTTCATTACTGCCATTTATTTCCCTTTCCTACGAATCAACATACATTATTTGTGTTGCGACTAGGTAAATGAATATACCTGCAGAGGATCTATATTGTTTTGATTACAGACAATGGATGACCCCCTAGAAGTAACCATCAACTCTTATCTCTCTAGGTCTACCATAGCTCGACTGTCCTCAAATTCTGGCTCTAATGCTATGTCCTCTGCTGTTGCATTGTAACTGAGCTGTTTCTTGTTTTAAATTGCCCATTTGAAATTTGACTTGTTTCCACAATTGACTGTTCAAAAAAGCTACATTCTACCTCCTTAGATAGACAAGAACATTTTGTTTGACTTTTTCTCTGATGTGCACTACATAATGTGTGTAATATGGACACTATATTAAGTGTACATCGAGTTTCAAGACAAATTAAAAAAATAAACATAAGAGGAAAATAAAGTGAAATAAGAACAATGAAATCAAATAATGTGAAAAAGAAAGCCAAGTGAGCCCCACAGGAGCGGAAGGCAAGGCGGAGATTAAAAAAGCAATTACTGTATTGTTGTATCAGACCACCTTGTCAAAGAACCAATTACAAGAATACAACCTGTAGCCATAGGCCAAGGGCTCCCAGTGGGAGATTGGCTAGCCCAAGCATGAACTAAAACTCAGAATTTTTAAAGAGGGTTTCTAATATTAAATACATTATTATTGTAACGTTAAAAGGGGGTTTGCGCACCAGAAAATCTTTGAATAAGTGAATAAGTATAGTGACTCAGGAATTACATGTTGACTTCTGACACAGCAGAGATGTCCCTCAGGTTCCACAGAATTTTGACACTGGCTCTGACTGTAGAAAGCAAAGCAATGCATCAGGAGGTACTGAACTCAATCATCAACTCCATGACATAGTGCAGAAATTACAGTCTCAACCTTCGCACAAGAGTGATAGTCATCTGGTTAAACAGATCTTAGAGGGCAGAGCTATCTCTCGCCTTACAGGCTCAAGCATCACTCATCAGAACTATCTCTTATGTAGCACAGAAAGTACAGCCGTTAGCAAATCTATTTCCTAATTTCTACTCAATTTCTAGGTTCAGACTAGAGTTAGGGTGTCCAATGTAGGTCCAAAGAAGGCGGGATCCATGGTAGGATTTTAACTTACCAACATGAGACAAATTTACACACAGTGAATAAAAATGTAAATTGTTTACCTAGTCTTAGGTATGAAGAATAACTGTCATGGATCTGGTCCACCTAGATTTACATTGGACACTCCAGAGCTACAGACAGCAGAACAATTCCGCATTTTAGACTGCTTCTATCAGAATAATTATTAAATGTCATATAAGGTAACCAAGAGAGTTGTCCAGGATCACACCAAAAGTCAAGAGACCTCACTTGAAGACTAGCCCAGTCATGAAAAGTGCCTGCCCATCTGCACTACACCCAGATTTTTTTCTTGTGGGTGATGCAGCATTGAGTTTTAGCATTTTTTTCCGTTATTCAGAAAACCTGCTTTTTACTCATATGTAAACCCCAAGGACCTCGGTGTAGGTCCTTGGGGTCCAGGGTGATGGAGAGTGGTTCCTGGGGAGGGAGTTGATCATTTGGGTCTAGCGGAGTTCTTTGGCTATTGGATATCAAAGTTGAGGCATTGGCAAAGGCGATGTGACCATTGAGCTGAGGGTCAGGTACGGTCCAGATGGTAAATAGTGGGTTTGAGCGATCATGGCCGGTGGAGGGCATTTGCCCACTCACCAGCATAGTATGCGGCGTGGGGAGAGGGATGAGGGAAGAGGGATCATTCGTTAAAGGCAAAATTAGTAGGTCACACGGGGAACACTCCGAGCGAGGAACGGATAGAATCAGACTGGCTGGCTGTGCGTCGAGTGAACTCGACAAGTCTCTCATCATCTGAGTCGGGTTTAGGGGGTTGGGGCATCTCAACAGGGGACAGAGTCGCTCTGTGATCATCTAAAGGCGATGAGTGGCTTAGTGAGAGTGAGGACTCACCCAGAGGGGTGGGGGAGGACTGATGATGACCTGAGTGATGGTAGGGTGAGAGTGGGTGTCAATGGAGTTCGCTGAAACCGCGTGTAACGGGAAGATAATGGCTATCTTAATTAGATTGACATTGGAAGCTTGGATTAAGATTATCCGATTGTTATAGAGGGTGATAGTGGCATTGGCGTTGAGCATGGATGGGGGCGCTGTAGTAAGTTTGAGACCATGAGGTGTTTGTCTGGTACCTGATATTTGGAGCATAGAGTAGAGGAGTTTTTGCCAACATGCTCTTTTCCTAGTGTAGAAAATAAGGTCAATAACACTACTACCTTTGTTTGTACAAAAATAGACGTCCGAGACTAAGGTTTCGGGCCTAGCCCTGAGTATGTGATGCTTATGTTTTTTGGCAGCATTTTTCGATAGGTTGGGTGGGTAGTTGATAGTGAATGTGTTGGATCCTGAGGGATCGGGCTTAACTCCATTTTAAGTGTGTGCCTATTGTCTGATGGTAATATCTTAACCATGGGGCAAGGATGGTGTTAAGCGGATAATTCCTTAACCAGGTATGTGGGATAATGACAAAGTGCCCACTCCAAGATGGCCACTCAAAGAAGAGGGTGGAACCAGCCCTTATCTCTTTCTAAGCCCTTTTCTCTTTCTATGTCCAGCCCAGGTGTGTGGGATAATGCCAGCATGCTCACTCCAAGATGGCCACCAATAGCAGAGGTTGGAACCAGCCCTTCTCTCTTTCAATGCTCAGTCCAGGTGTATGGGATAATATTAGCATGGCCGCTCCAAGATGGCCACCAGAAAGCAGAGGGTGGAACCAGCCCCTTTCTTTTTCTATGCCCATCCGAGCAAAGAGGCCAACGAGGGGGGGCATCCCACTACACGCTCCAGTGAACAGAGGACAACATGGGTGCCCGAGATCAGCAGTAAAGATAGATACAAATAAAATGGACGACCCTCTATGTAAACAAACAGAGTCAGGGATGTCTTGCGATTGTTCCTCAAGAAACCCCCAGGCCCAGCTCTCACCTCTTTAAAAATGTCAGGAACAGTTATGTAAAGCGATCTTTGGACTGGGCGGAGTCACATCACTCGTAAGCCTCACTAGTGGCTCCTGTAGAAGTTATTGACCGGGCTCTTCTTGATCAGTGCGCGCTCCTCGCTTGAGGGGTCACTGGCCTGCAGGCAGGAAAAACAAAACGTGGATATCTGGCCGTGCACGGCATGCTGCTACATCCGGTTAATGGCTTTCTCAGGCCCATGTTTGCGAAAGCGAAATGGCAGCAGATGGGCAGAGAATTACCGGTGTAAATCCTGGGGGGGGGGGGTGCACGGCAGCTCACGGGATGGGCCGATGCAGAGGTTGGATATGGTGATGTGAAGCTTGTTGTTGCGAAGCTCGCCCTGACTGCGCAGTAGATATGTAGAGAGTCTCCAGTAGATCCCTGGGTCCGCTCCCGGGACTCGGCTCGATAGCGAGGCGGTGACAGGAAGGTCGCTCCCGGGATGGGAGGCCTCTCCTCAGAAGGGCCGGTACAGAATTGGTTATAGCAGGCGGTATGGGAACCCACATCAGGGCCAATGTAGCGAGGCGGTGAGAGCTAGCCAGGGACTCGGCTTGAGCCAGGTGTTGGACCCGTTCTCTGAAGTCTCGGTTTCAGGGCTCTGTACTAACTCGCCGGTTTCCCATGGGCAACAAGCGCAGAGGCCCATGGCGGTGTGTGGCCAGCAACATGGGGACTCACCAGGCCTTTGTTCTTGGAAGATCAGCGGACGGAAACCAGCAGCCCAAGTCATGGACGATTCCAAACCTTCCGATGATGTCAGCCGGTCAAGGAGCAGCGCTCGGTGGGGACTCCAGGTCGTCGTCAGTCAGTCAGCTGAGGCGAGGTATCAGACGGGCTCATCAAGCGGCCAGCTTATCTGTCCAATGGCTGACGGTCCCACGTAAGGTGAGAGGGGTCTGTGTAAGATAGTCGGTGCGGTGGGTCCAGTATTGCTGTGTGATGATGTTGGTGGGCAGCAGGTTGATGGGTGGCAGGGTATACAGGGATATCGACTGATTTGGTGATCCCTAACCCAGGAGATCAGTGGAGGAGCTCCTGTCCGGTGGCCATCTTGCAGCTGTGTCTGCCCCCAAGCCCCCTCCGTCTCGCAAACCATTCCCTTAGCTAACGTGACCTCCCGCCCCAGAAGATTTGAGACCTACCTGGTATCCAATGAGACCAATGATCTTCACAACTCTTACTCTACTAGGTCCAACTCCAACTTGATCCCACCGAGACAAATTCAAACCATCCATTCCAACCCGTACAGAGAACCTCTTCACAATCCTAGAGTTATTACTAAAGACAACGTCATGAGAGTGAACGTCATCCAGACTCCCTCCCACACTAATCCACCACGACTTAAATGTGTACTACTCAATTGAAGGTCAGCCAGTAAACACGCCCCGACATCTTCGGCCTCATCCAACATATGGATTTAGACAATATTATCCCCACTGAAACTTGGCTAAATCCTGCCTCCTGTCCTATCTTAGAACTCCTAGTACCTCCTACTCACAACATCATTAGGCTATACAGAGCTCTGAAGTTGGGGGGTGGCCTAGCCTATATTCATAGGAACACACTTTCGATTTCTCACTTGGAGTCCCCTTCGCCCTCCTCCTGTGAATACCTTTGTCTCAGTATCTCAAGTAATAACATGCCGATTTGCAAACGTCACACTTTTTACCACCCCCCGGAGACAATCTCCCCTTTATCAAGCAACTAATGGAAGTCATCTCTGGCAATGTCAACTCAGCCATGTCCCAAATCTTCCTTGGTGACTTCAACCTTCACTGGTCTAACCCCAATGACCAGGCGGTATCCTGCCTTAAAGCATTTCTGAATGATCATGAGCTGATCCCACACTGTGACCAACCATCTCACAATAAAGTAGAGACTCTAGACCTTATTATCTCAAAAGGGCAGACCATCACATTGGATACCATTACCCCTTGCGATTGGTCCAACCACTATTGCATCCTCTTCTACATTAACAGGGAGGTGTCGATGAGGAAGGCTCAGCCAACAAAATCAAAGATCTGGAAAAGGGACCTCAGATCAATATTCGCAACTGATCTAGCTGCCCACTGCAAATCTGCCCTCTCCTCCCAAGCTGACTTGGTTGATGTTCAGTTACTCACTGACTCCTACAATTCGACCATCTCCAACCTCATGGATGACATTGCACCTTTCCAACAAAAAACGCTTCAACAAAAATATCCAAACCATGGTACAACGACATTTTAAACACGGAACGCTGCAACCTTAGGGCAGCTGAACGTTCCTGGAAATCCAAACCCTCCTTGGAACAACTAAAACTCCTTAGAGATGTTAGGAGCTTCTATAACAAACAAATCAAGAGTGCCAAGGCAGACTATTTTAGATACCAACTGCTGCAAACCGCCCCAAGAAACTTTTCGAATTGGTCAAACAGCAATCAGTGGCAGGCCCAAACCACTCGGATTCCGGAGTCATCCCACCTTCTTGCGATGATCTTGCTGCTTTCTTCAATGAGAAATCAAGACTCATCACCATTGAACTCGCCTCTAAGAAGGCTCTACTGCCATCCCTTGACCTCTTAGATAAGCGCAAACCTATCAGTCTGATCACTAAGAACAATGCGTATGGGGCACCTTTACCCCAGTCAGTGAAAAAGACATCAGCAAGATTCTACAGAACATCAATCCATCTAACCACTTCAGTGACCCGTTGCCCCTGGCCATCTTCAAAGAAATTAAGAATGTACACATCCCCACCTGGACAAGGATTGTAAATGCCTCTCTATCACAAGGCACGATCCCAGACTGCCTAAATGCAGCTCAGTTGTCACCTATACTAAAAAATACTAACGCAGATAAAACTGACCTCAATAATTTACGCCCTATCTCCAACATCCCTACACTAGCCAAACTACTGTAAAAATGCGTACAATCCCAACTTTGTGCTCACATAGAGAATTTCCAACTACTAGACCAACATCAATCTGGCTTTCGGAAGGGGCACAGTACCGAATCGGCTCTCATGCATGTTATGGATGACATTTTAAAAATGCTTGACCAAAACGATTCCTGCCTCCTAATCCTCCTTGACCTTTCCTCCGCATTCGACATGGTTAATCACGACAACCTCCTATCCATTCTGAGGAACAGGATGGGTTTCTTGGGTCTGGTGTTACAATGGTTCTCCTCCTTCCTCCTCCACAGATCACAAAGAGTCAAGGCAAACCACTCCCTCTCCCAGCCCCTCCCAGTACTCATGGGTGTCCCCATGGGTCGGCCCTATCTCCTATCCTCTTCAACCCTTTCTTGGAACCTCTAGTGAAATCACTAAATTCCACGAACATTCTCTACCATATGTATGCGGACGACACACAACTTTTGAAATTCTCATCCCCGGATAACATCATCTCACTCAACACTACCCTTAAGGCCACACAAAATTGGTTAACTGAGAACCATCTACTACTCAACACTTCCAAAATTGAATTCCTTCTCATCTCTCCCCCAAACCACATCCCCAAGCTAGACCTTTGGCTGAATCACCTCATGGTCTTAAACTGCACCCCCCTCATCATTGACTCAGCCAAATCTCTCGAATTCACCCTGGACAAGCACCTTAATATGAAAAATCATATCAGCAATGTGTGTAAGGGAGCTAACCACCTGATGAGGACCCTGAGAAACATCAAAACATTCCTGCCACAAAAGGATTTCAACTAGGTGGTCCAAGCACTGGTCTTGCCGAGGCTAGACTACGGCAGCGCTACGCTCTGTGGCCTTCCGAAATACACCCTGGCTCCACTAAGGGCATCACTGAACGATGCGGCCAGACTGGTCACAGGTACCAAATGAAATGAGCACATATCCCCAGTCCTAAAAGCTCTCAAATTATTACCCTACGAAGCTCGAATTCAGTTAAAAATTGCCATTCTGACGCACAAAGACCTGCATTTCAAAACTCCCAGGTACCTAGCGCAAAAGCTTGAATTATCTTGTGGTGGGAGAGCCTCAAGAAGCGCTAACACTTTCCTCCTGAAACCACTCATCCTTAGCAAAAAGAGTACTTGTCACCGAGCCTTCTCTGGCGCGGCTCCAACGATATGGAACTCTCTTCCACCGGAAGTACGCAGAATCTCCTCAACGACTGCTTTCAAACTGGAAGCCAAAAGATTCCTAATGGACGAATTCCTACCTTATTCTGGGCTAGGTCTACTGGCTCGAAATAATTGATCCTACAACCACTGTTCCATCATGTGATGCTGCTCTTCTTTACCGCACTGAGTGCCCCCCTCGTAGTCCGCTATATACCTGTTTTTTGTGTTACTCTCCTTTGTGTCATTTGTCTGTGAATCATGCGATTATTCCTGTTGTGTTTTCTTACTTGATATCGATATTGGGTTTTTGACCTTCCTTTCACCCTTTTGTAAAGCGCTCTGATAACCTTCGGGTTCTTGTTCGTGCTATATAAACCTTTATAAATATGTGGATTATACACTCGATGTCATTTGCGCATCCTTGTCTCCAATGTGATGTTCACCCTCTCACTACCGTAGGTTCTAATACCAACACTTTGCAGTAATGGGGCAGAGCATGGAAGATCGTCAGTACAGCTAGCCACCTTCCTCTAATATATTTGGATCAGGGACCATGAACGCCACATATGGAAGTTTCTATTAGTCTCATTGCTGATCTACCAACAGCAGGTGTGAGATTTCATCGCACATCTTGCAATTACTCTCTGGGATACTCTATCATCTATGAAGACTCTTGAATGAACATTGTCCAGTCTTCCCTGCCATCAACGAATGTGCTGCTCTATTGACAAGCATTGGCATAGCCAATAGGTCTCGCTTTAGGGACCTTATAAGTGATTAGCCATGCAACACTTGATGTTGTTTAATGAAGGATGTTGTGCTGGATAACTAAACACTTGTAATGTCCCAAAGGCGAGACCTATTGGCTATACATTGGGGGGACCTTATAAGTGTTTAGGTAGAGCTATTGACTTTGCCAATGTTTCTTAGCTGTGCAGTAGAGAAGCTGGATGGACTTTCACAAAGGTGAACTGGTCATCTTTCCCCCGCTCCTTAGAACTCTACACTGGCTTCCAGTGCATAAGAGGGTGTCTTTTAAGGCACTTGTATTGGCCTTTAAGGCCTTCCATAATATCTGCGCTCCTTATTTGAGGGACAGATGCCAGCAGTATGTTCCCATACGTAATTTACGGTCCTTGTCCTCCTGTTTTTTACTGACCCCAAGGTTTTTACGCGCCCGGTTGGGAGGTCGCTCCTCAAGTACTGGCATCTGGACTATGGAACAATCTACCCATCGAGCTACGGCGTGAAAATGATCTTCTGCGCTTCGGTCACAAACTAAAAACGCTACTGTTTTCATGATCGGTGATCTTGGTTTGGCTGCTGAGGGTTTCTTTCTCACTGGTCTCCCCTGTTAGCGCCGGGACACTCCTGGGAGTAGCCGTGCGCTCTACAAATACCCAGTAACATAACATAACATAACATCTTTCGTTTGCTTATTTCTGTATTTGGTTACTAAACTGGTACTAATAAGGTGAAATATTTGCCCATACAGTTTTAACGTATACAAATTACAATATAATGAAAAAAATACTATCAATTATGCTGCATTACGCTGCATAATTTACTTTTCTAGCAGCATAATTCTATCAACCCTGATGCATAATTTGGAGCTCCCTGCCACATAATTTCAGTGGCCCTGCTTAGTGTTCAAACACGTAGTTCTAGTGACCAGGGCTGTTGCATGGAAGTTGCCACATTTATGTGCAAACCTAGTGATAAATGTAGAGGGTTTTAGTCAGACTCGCACCGGTGCAATTCTGTATACCTAAAACATCATCGTAAAATAACTAAACTAGCATTAACACTAGACAAAGTGATGTTGACTATGTAAATATTTTTGCAAGCTCTAGAGACTCTGTCTGCTTTGAAGCTTGTGGACTTGCACTGCATTGAAATAGAGAGGCCACGAAAGAGTCTGAAAGGAGACCCCATTCTTCAGTTCCTTATGTTAGTCATGGACACTTAAAAACGTCAGTGTTTTTCACGTGACATAAATTTTACTATATATATATATATATATATATATATTTGAAAAGAAAAAAACTATATTTATATATATATATTTTTTCTTTCCAAATTAAAATGACATCTAACATTTTTGAAACACCAAATAATATTACAATTCTACCTGTTTACAATGTTTGTTATTGGGGATGTGCTTTCTGAGCCGAAGGAGCTGGTCTAATGCAGTTAGGAGCTTTTGCCGCCATTAATTCCACAGGTTCCTCGAGTGGACTGGTCAAGAAGGAGTAAAAGTATGCACGGGCCACATTCGCTCACCCAAAGCATGTCAGAAGCGAGGGCGGGAGGGACGAGGTAGGCGCAATTCATACCTGCGTCTGATCCTCTGTGAATCTGATTGAAATAAGGCAGTTGTGAGAGCTGAACATATAAATGCACTAATCGCCTCCATTAGCAGAGTAAAGTTTGGAAGCACGCGCCGGGTAATGAGTCCCTCCTGTGAGGAACATAATCACACTGTGATTATGTTCCTCACAGGATGCGATGCTCTTCATTTACCAAAGGAAATACTCACTGAACCAATTGCAACTGAGCAGCGCCGGTAATAAGTGCTCATCACCCACGGTGAAAATTACACAAAGCTTTTATATTTTAAATGAAGGTTTGCGTTGAGTATCGAAAATTGAAAACAAACTGCTGGTGTAAAAGAAAGATTTAAAAATATGCTTTTGAGTGTTTAGCTGGCGCACCTTGAATTGACAATAAAACAAGCACTGGACTGTGCTAAAGCATTAGAACATTAGAGGAAGGCACAACGGCGAATGTGAAAGCAGGCGCGCGCACGACTGCAAAAGTAAAAGTGATCACGATGACACGCTCTCTGCTAAGCACACGAGGGATGTGCGCGCAGCAGTGACTGCAGAGGCTGAGCGAGGCGCGCGCGCTTGTGCGCGTAACCGCAAGCTGGTGGCCGGCAAAAGCATTTGGAAGCGCTTTGAAAAGCCGCTTACTAAATGTCTCGCCGAGCAGCGCATGCACTGGCTCAAGCGAGACCTAAAAATGGGATTCTGATGTAAAGGCTTTGAATCCCTTCTTCGGCTTTTGTGGGGACACATTTGATGAGGAGACTAAATACCTCCAAAAAGGGGTGTACGAAATCTGTGTAATTTACTCTAATGTAATTTTGCAAAATTTCCCAAAAAACACATGAAAGTATGCATAATTACGCAAAATGCACCTCATGCACACAAATGATTGAAAGAAGCATTTTTCTTTAAGAAATAGCATGCAACGCCATGTAGCCATTTTCAACCGGAAGTGTCAGTGATTCTAGCCAGCTCATGTTTCTTTTCTTGGTGTTTTCCCCAAACCAACTCATTCCATCCCGATGTTGCCCATTTTTCACAATTTCTCAATTTCTTCTTACTTTATTATCTACTTTCCGCCCCTCTATGCCTTTTATTTTTCATTCACCCCTCTCAGTTTGTTTTTAATGTTTTCCCCACCCTTACCGCCACAGGCATGACAGAGTTAGAGAGGTTGCCAGCGCCACAGGAGACGCAATCCTGAAGAGGAAGAGATTGGCGTGAGGGTGTTACCCCATGCCATACTTTTTCGCAAGAGGAAGTGCCTACAGTAACTTTTTAACTGCAGTGCCACCTTCCCCTCATGTTGGTGTCAGGCAGATGGCCGGTAAGGACTGCTCCTTTGCGGAGTAAAAGATACACTGGGGACAAGTGTGGTACAGGATTCGCCGCCTCACTAGTGTCGCATGGAACCAGTGGTAGGGTCATGTGCCACTCACCTGACGTCATTCACTGCAAGCAGGACCTGACGAGCCTGCTCAGAATTGAGGTAGAGGGCTGGCAAGTATGTGATGTTTACATTTTTCAAAGATGTTTACATTTTTCAATTTTTTTTTATTTTAATACTTTGCAGGAGTCCTTGCATAGCAGTAAATTTATGAATTTTAATTAATTGTATATATATATGACATTTTCCTAAGTATCCTGTTCTCTTATGTCATCTACCTTACAGATCTGACTTTTACCAACTATTATTGCGTGATGTGTGAGTCACATGGCCCGTCTGCCCATGGGAAGATCTAAACCTGGACAAATTCCACATGTTTCAAACCTTTCCTAACACTCATTTGCTTCCTAACCTTGGAATTGTATATTTGTTGTACTGAAATTAATTAGGGAGGAGGTTGTGATGTGGGTTGGCAGTGGGACTCAGGGTAGGAACAGAACTCTGGAGTAGGGACCGAGCAGGGTCACTGGAATTATTATGATTATTTTTATATGAATTATGTGCAAATAGTTGGTCAAAAATCATGCCAGCACACCAGGTTAGCTGAGGTAATGTTGCAATATATACACAGAGAAACTAATTCTGCAGAACAAATTCAATTCTACATTTTTATGGCAATGTAACTTTTCAGTTTAGTCATTCTGTTTAAACGCGTTAAATGTCAGATGAAGGTTTCAATCCATGAATTAATTACATTTACACTTTTCACTCGTTTTATTAAAAAAGATTTTTAAGTTATGCATGTGGATTGACTATTGCCACGTAATGCATTGCAAATAGTAGTATGAGAAGATCCTCTGGGACAAAGAATCACATAGAAGGGGCCATGAGAACCAGCAAAGCAGCGTGGTGTGGCACTACAAACATGTGCCAACAGGGGGTAATAAAACTCATAGTTTGTTTGTTCTTTCCTCAAACCATCCAGTAGTTCCTGCTAGAGGCCTGACTCTGGCCCCAGTCCCAGATTCCTCCCAGTGTAAAACTATGGACCATTATTGGCAGGAGATAGCTGTTCACCTGCACCTCCAAGAGATGGCGGCCATAGCAGCAACCTTTAGCTGGCTAGTTGTAATCGAGGAGGAGGAGGCAGCAGCAGCTGCTCCCTCAGTGTCCAGCCAGTGTTCATCTCGTCTTTTTTTTTAAACACATCTTGTTTTGCCTTAACCTTATTGTTATATCTAAGGTTTTGTACTATGCATCTTCCCTGTTTCTCTGCCTCTGCTGCTCAGCCAGTGTGAACGTGATGGGTAGAATGTTGGTGTGGATGGTGATGTCATTGGAATGTGAGGATTGCTGTGAGGTGGGGTCTCAGTTAGATCCCGGGCTGAGCAGCAGGGAAGCTGCTCCTGGTGGGGCATTATTTACCTATTTACTGGAAAACCTACTTAACATCAAAGAACAATAAACGTATCCATCTTTAACCTATCTAAGTCTACTGGAACTCCTTACCACAACGCAACACTTATCCACGCAGCTTAGTATCTTATAGAGGAGGAGGAGCTCTGTGGAGGGTGTAGTGGCACAGACAGCTCTGGTGGATGTGTTGAACATGGATTCAAGGCTCAGCTGCCTGCCATGGCTGTACCATTGGTGCTACCTCCTCTCTGCTGGCAGGACACCAAAGGCAGTCGCAGCTACTACCCAGGGGCATAACAAAGGCTACACCGCCCATGGCGTGGGAGGCCATGTTTACCCATACTGGATGGTGCCCCCCTCAGCCCCTACTGATGTGAGTGTATGGGGCCCCTTCAGCATATCTTGGAGGCCCCCCTTGCATTTTGTTATGCCACTGCTACTGCCTCCGTCTCCTAGACATGGAGATCTCGCCAGTGGAAGGCAGCTGCTATGGCCACCATCTTTTGAAGGTGCAGCAGAGTCACTATATCATGCTGGTGATGGTCCAAAGCCTTATCTTGGGAGGATTCTGGGGCTGGGCCTCCCATGGGGGACAGCTCGAAGGTTTGAGGAAAGAAGAAAAGAACATGAATTGTATTACCCACTGCAGGCATGTGCAGTTGATGATCAGTTTGGGACCATTCCGAATATTAATAGAGTCCCTGTTAAAGCCCTCAAACAGAAGGTGCCAGCCCATTGAAACTCTACCTTCTATATGCTACAATGCCTGTCTAAGCAGTACAGGTCTATCAAAGATTATGTACTATATAGGAGCGGGGATGCAACTGCCAAAGTCAAAATGCTAGATGTTGACAAATGGGGGCTAGAGGAGAACATAATCCAAATGTTAGTTCCTTTTGATATTCTGACATGGGAATTCAGCAAGGAAGGTAGTGCTGTGTGCCAAGCAATTGCTTTGTTGTGCATGCAGCAGGACCATTTGTAAAAGGTGGAACAAACATTTGCTAATATCAATAAAGAATCAGCTGCTTTGGCCAACAGTTTAATTCTTTATCTGAACATAATTCAAAGGATGCAATAAGAGCTTGTATCCTGTGAAGGACTATATATGTGCTATGATAATAGCATACGAAAAAAGTGCTGCCCACTTTCATTCCTTTTACATCAATGGGTGTCTCAATTTACAAGAACTGGATTGTCAGGAAAGTGGATGATTTAGAAAGTGAACAATTGCAAATTTGAGGCAATAGCAAAACTGAAGTGCTTCTTTGAACTTCCAGAGAGTGTGGTATTGATCCAGAACCAAAAACCATATTGCACTCCCAGTAACAGCATCCACCTGTGGTAACCAAATCACATGGTACTTAACCTACAGCACCAACAGGTTCACTCCTGACATGTGCAATGGTTATGTTTGTGGGTATACTAGAACTTAAATCAAGTGAACAGGCGCAAGCGAAACAGAAACAGAAAGGGCCCGATTCCGATGCTGTTCGGAAATGATTCTGATCGAATCAGTTTGGGAATGGTTTCCGACCGACTCGGATTGACTTCAATGGGAGCCCATGTTCTGACCGAATGCATAGGCTCCCATTAAAGAAGGTGGGGCCGGGGAAAATCGGGCCCCCTGTGGCGGGCACCCCTTGGTGCCTGCGACACTGTGTATGGCTCATAAGGGGGGACTCATCGGTACCCAATGGGCCCGATTGGGAAGGCTCTGGGTGCAGGGGGCTCGCTACAGGCCCCCAAAGTCTGATTACGATGGTGGATTGGAGTCGAATGGCACGATTCGGAAAGGCTGTCCGATTCCAGCTTTGTAATTGGTCATTCCGAAACACGGCCCATAGAGATGTAAGAGTCTGCTCTGTACGGCTCGGTCATTCGGAATACCATCGGGTTCAGATTGGGATATTCCTAACTTCCACCTCGTACCATAAACGGTCGGTTGGAAACCTTTCCGATTCGGTCGGTTCCTGATCCGATTCGGATGGACCAAATGCCGTTAGGAGGCCTTCTTAACCACATTGTAATGAGCCCCCAAGTGTCAAAAACAATGACACTTGAGAAGATGGTACAGGACCATTTGGAGAATCCAGCAAATTTCTACATGAATCAAGACCCATTTACCTGTTGAGACTGATAATGGTTAAAATGCAGTTGCAGCCAGCATTAATCGCGGGTAGGGGGCGGGGGGTCGTGAGGGGATGGTTGCACGGGGAGAGGGTAAATTTAACAATAATAAAAAAACGTACCTGTGCGCTGGCCGGGTCCTTTGTTTTCTCAGCTCCTGCTCCTGCTCTCCTTCCTCCGGCAGGAACAGGAATCAGGCAGCCTCCCTCCCCCTCCCCTAGGCCAATCACAAAGTTGCAATGTCAGCGTTTTGATTGGTGGGGACGCCGCCCACCCATGGGTTTATGGGAAGGCCATTTTCTCCCTGTTGGCTGCATTACAGCCTGCATGGAGAAAGGGCAGAGTGTGCATGACTAGTTTGGGCGGCCCCAGTGGGCCAACCAAACAGTCATTGCACCCTCAGGACTGGTCACACCACTCCTCCCCTTCTCACAGAGCAGCCCCGCCCACCCGTCCGCCTGCAACCAAACCCTTCTGCTTTCTCACAGTGCGAGAAGCAGAAATATAAAATGGTAGTATTTACCATTTTATTTTTTTACTTCTCGCACTGCGAGAAAGCAGTGGGGTGACACTCCTCTGCCCTAGTGGAGGAGCCGCCCCTGTTAAAATAAATTAAGATTTCATACTCAGAAATTGTAAGGCTCCAGAAGACACAAACATAAAAAAGGGAAGTTTCTCAGCCATCATGGGCCCAATTCACAAAGGTAGACTTAAACCAAAAGCCTAGTTTCGGTATTTACAAAGGAAAACTTAGATCAAAAGACTATGTTTACAACTTTCGGTATTCACAAAGGTAAGTTACGCATAGTATATTTATGTCCGCACTCGGGTTGGAATCTCCACCCTGCATGCTGAGATTCCACTCTGCACCCTGTGTGTAATCTCTGGGTGCGGAGTGTAGAGTGCGGTGTGAAATCTCGGGCGGAGATTTCACTTTGAGTGCGGACCTAAAGATACTACACATAACTTACCTTTGTGAATACCCAAAATTGTAAACTTAGACTTTTGGTCTAAGTTTACCTTTATGAATAACGAAAGTGGTAATCTTAAACTTTTGGTAGAAGTTGACTTTATTAATCAGTTCCCATAAGTGTGGCAAGTGATCATCCTTTAGATGACCTCTCTAAATTTGAGCATGAACTCTACTTGACATATTTAAAATCGAGTCAATAACACAACAGACCTGTCTGCTCTGAAAAAATCCTTTTGTTTGGTGTGTCCCACGGGTAAATAATCACAGAGGGAGCAGCCATTTGGCCTGGTGACTGAGTGGTGAACAGTGACAAAGAAACAAAATTAATTCAACCTTAGTGTCAACCATAAACCTTAAAGTAAGCAATTAATTGTATCTTTGTTAGCAGTGTATGCTTTCAGATCATTTCCTGAAAAAAACAAGATGTCTGCCTCCCATACCGAATCTAGTATTCATGTGCTCATCTGTAAGTGAAGATGCCATGGACTGCACTGCACAGCACAGCCTTTGTATGTTGCTTCCATGAGCAAAAAGAGGAGCATATATATTGGTAGATGATCAAACCACTTGGAACAGGTAACTTGAATTATGAATGCCACCCTATGATCCATGAAATGCATGTGAGGGGCTTAGCTTTGGTAAGCTTGGTAATTCATGCTTGGGTGATCATTTGGTTCAGGATGAATGCTTGGAGTGTTTCTTGATTAGAATTTTGGAAATTTGCATAACAGCATTTCTTGTTTCTTTTGAAACGTCTCTGTTTACCTAGATTAAGACTAAAATTATTTTTATTTTCTTGTTCAACAGGTCTTTCTCCTTTTGGAAAAAGAAATGCAATCTGCAAATCTCTACAGCAATATGCAGAAGTACACTCCTAGGGGAAATAAGAGGACTCAAGGAGGCCTACTACTGAGGACTGGAAATGGAAAGGAGTGAGATATTTATAATAATAGTATTTATAATAATGCAGAGCAGTAGCTCTAAGTGGTTGTCAACTTCTGATGTGGGCATGATGATGACGGGCACAGCTAAGCTTTTAATTGTTTGAGTGATCAATCATTTATGGTACTTGCAGCTAGTTGTCTGGGATCTTGATATTAAATTGCCCCTTAGTTAATTGTATGCCAGGTTATGCTACCCACTTTAACTCCTCCTTGTGCACCCCCCTTTACTCTCAAATATTGTCATTTTCTTTTCTCATTCTAGAGGATTTGTCTTCTGCAAAAAAGTGGAACCTCCACAGCACTTGTGCTCTGCTGTTCACCCCTGCCCCCAAGATGCATAATGTCAGATGAATGCAGCTGCAATGTTTGTATAAAGTACAATTTTATTAACTTTTATTGTAATTAAATTTGAACTGTCTGAATCATTGTCATAGTGTACTTCAGCTTATATGACTATAGCTAACTTAACAGCCTGCTGACGACTAAAAACTGAGTCGTCTAACTTAAGCATCATCTTCCTCCCATGACAGATGTGCCACAATTATTAGACCCCCCCCCCCCAGGACATCGTGGGCTGGTTTGCAATATTTTGCAGAAGCAATACAATAAAATTGTCCACATAAAAAAAGCAATAACTGTGATATTTTTGAGACAGGCTCATCATGTGCCTGTCACAAAAATACTGTGGCCCAATCGGCAAAGGAGCCCCATGCAGCAAGCCCGAGCTGAGAGAGGGTTGTGTGATGCCAGAGAGAGTGCAGATTTCAATTCAAAATGTGTGCTCTCTCTCTGGCACCATCATTACATGTATCTTCCCAGTGTGAAATGCATCCTGCTAGAGGGATCTGTTAATGTGACTCCCTCCACCCACCTCCCATTTTAATGTAAGGTGAGAGGAGGGCAGAGGGAGCTACTTAACACATCCCTGAAGTAGCATGTATTTCACACTGATGTGGACATGAGGCTGGTGCGGAAGAAGGAGGGGGTGGGGGCTAGAAGCGGTGACAGTGGATAACAGGGACTAGAAAACTGCAGGAAGGAGGAAGCAACCACATTGCAGGGTCAATAAAAGGAGAATTTAACAGAGATCTTCGAAAGATTTTACTGGGGCTTTCGTAAAAATCGCTGGATTTTTACGACAGTCCCAATTTCACATTTTCACAGGTGTTAAGTGGCTCCCTCTGCCCTCCTCTCACCTTACATTAAAATGGGAGGTGGGTGGAAAAGCCACATTAACCGCTCCCTCTAGCAGGATGCATTTCACACTGGGAAGATACATGTAATCATGGTGCCAGAGAGAAAGTGCGCATTTTAAATTGAAATCTGATTTGGTGGTTTGCCCCACCAGAGCGTCACAAAAGGTGACACTACGGTGGTGCAGGGGGCTCATAAATATGCTCCCAAGTGAATTTCAAACATGTTGGCCCCAATTCTTAGTTTGCCAGAATCCAGGAGCTTTTTATCGCACCAGATAAATAACAATACCCAGTGGCGGCTGGTGACATTTGAAAGTGATGAGCGTAAATACTGCACTGTGGCGTGCGAGCGAGCCGGAACAACCTACAGGGGGTTCACTAAGCCTGCATTCACCCATCCACATAACTCACCCTGGACTCATACAGGCACACTGCTCAACCTGCACGCACACAGACATCACTCACCCTTCGCTGCACTGCACTCAAAGATGCACACTGTTTCATCAGAGAACTATATACCGAAAAACAAATTAGTGTGAAAGCTAATGAACACTTTACAAGTAGCTGCTGGTTGCTTTCTGGACATATGTGAATTCATTCATAGCATCAAAAACAACCTCCTCACAGAAATGAAAATCTAGTTAACATAGAGTCTGAAGGCCTGTACGTGGCCCAATGGCATCCCCAGGCATCACCACGACGAGAGAGAGTCTGACAACGCACATGCTCATATAGCAAATGTATATTGAAAGAGGCCATTGTTACCAGACCACCACAGAGGCCCTTTCTGGCAGTGATGTCCAATGTTGGTCCATGAAGGTTGGATTCATATCAGATTTTGAAATTTTGGCTAAATTCAAGCTCTTGTGAAGAAAAACTCGGGACATCCCTGCTTCATACGATCCAAAATGACATTATATGACATGGCCACAAAACTGCAAATATTTCCAAACATTCCACATTTCAAGCTGTGCGAGAATTCAATAACTATTCTTCTCATAAGCAGTATTCTCAATGATTTTTTACACCGTTCCGGAAAGTAATAATCGAGTTTCCTCACATCCAGAATTAAAATATAAACAGCACAAACCTACCCTGTAACACCCCAAGAGAGGGAATACACTACACAAAAATAAAGCAATTGAAAAAAGGACAAACTAATGCACAGGGACAGCACAAGGGGTGAAAGGGCCATGGCTTAGGGTAGGGGGGCACTTGCCAGTACCAGAGGCCCTGAGAGATCCTGCCCCTTCCACCTTCAGACACTGGCCTCCTGCCCAGTGGTGGAAACCTCTTCACTAATTTCCTTTTGGATCAGGCTTTGGTACATGGAACAGGCAGTGGTCACCTCAACACAACCACTTTTCTGGAGTACTGGTCAATGGTGAATTAAACTAAGACTAACCAAACACTGAAAACTGAACTTCTGGCATGGCCATCTCTTCCGAACTTCGTTAGCCTTATAAATGCTGTCGTGGTGCCAGCAACACTTTGCATTAGTGCTAACTCGTGAACTAAGCTCCCACAGAGAAGCCCTTCTCACCACGGAAAAGGGTTTCTGCACAGCATTCTCTGTACCAGAGCGATGAGGCCTAGAAGATTGCCTGTTGCTGATGCGACCCAGAATGCATTTCGGTGACTTTGTATTAAACGCTATTAGGAGGATTGTCTCTTTTTATATTGTGAGCACATTGACAAAATATGAGAGCTATTTGAGATGTGATTTACATAAAAATGTTGATACATTCATTAATTGAAAAGAAAAAACTTTATTGGTCGCTTTGTTTTGTTTCTGGGTGACCTTTTCAAATTAGGTAGAGAGATCAGCATTGGCATTCTTTTGGTTATTGTGCTTTTTATATGGCACATCTTTTCACTATAGGGTCGGGGAGGCTCGACTCACAGGTTCAAATATTCACTTCAAAATATTTACATCACTTTCCTCAAAAAGCCTATTCACACACGAGAGAAAAGTCACCTGCACTGCTCGGTCTGGTCAATGCTCAAACACCTCGAGGTGAATCCCTAAACAATCTGGTCCCTCTACATACACAATCACAGCAAAACAGACTGTCACTACTATTTAATATTCTGGATGGGGTATGCGACTATGCAGTAAAGCCAGTAGGTCTGGTGAGACCGTTAGGTATGCACGTATCTTGCGTGTATCCATCTGACTGGCTGTGCAGATACATTTTGCTATTCAGTCAGTCAGTCAGTCAGAATATCTTTATTCGACTTATTACAAGTCATACAAAGAACAAAAAAAAAAAAATTACTTTGCAATGCAATGCCTACTATACATCTATTTACATTTCCCACACAAAAAAACCTAATAAACAAACAAAAAAAAAAAAAAAATTTTAGACATGGATAAAATATTTCTATGCAAATCTATCACGTAAACATGCTCAAACAACAAGAGAAGTTTTAAAGTAAGCTATGTCTAACAGGTTTCGCCCGCATTGCGGCTACCAGAAAGTTTGCCATACAAAAAGTAACATGTATGTTAGGTAGTAGTTGTAGAAAGAGCAGGGCTGGTCTTACTTGGACAAAACCAGCTTTTTTCAAAATAGGCAACAAATATTTCTTTCTCTGCTCATGGTATATACTACAAAACATAACAAAGTGCAGAGTATCCTGCACCGAAAAATTGTCGCAGCAGCACGGTGGGGCCTGCTCAGGCTTCTGCCAGGTCTTAAATGAACCTAGATAAAAATGTATCAAATTAAATCGGAACTTTGATAATAAAAACCTGTGATATGGGAATGTGACAAAGTTCAAGTAGGGGGCGAGTGAGGGTGTACAAACCAGGAGGTTATGTGCCCTTACTGCGGGTTTCAACACTTCGAGATCCTCCCTCCGTGCTTCCTGCCTATCCCTAAATAACTCTTTGATGGTTACTATGTCCTGTCTCCTAATATTTTCCGGAGATAAAAAAAGATCTGGGCGACCCAGATCTGCAAGGGTTTTAGCTACATATGCCAACCAAGGGATACTGGTGTATTTATCCAAGGATAAGACATCGTGCAAAATCTTGTGGTTCAGAGGTAGGTCATCATTTGTCCACAATTTCAGCCACAAAGTTAGCGGAGCAAGGCTCAGGGTATCAGACAGATAGGGCAGACCCACCTCCTTATGGATGGAATACGTTGGGGTGGATTGCGGGACTGAGAGCAAGGATCTAATGAATCTATTTTCTGCTCTCTGAATTGGATCCAGGTTTACGTAACCCCACAGTTGGGAACCATAGGCCGCTATGGCCACTGGTTTGCTCTTGTAGATTTTCAGAAGGGCTTGCATGGGCCTAGCCCCTAGCTTCCCAGCAAAGCCCAAAACCGCTGAGGAGGATCTTATTACCGCCAATCTTTTTACTCTTATCTGAGGGCCCCAAGTTCCTTTCTGGTCAAATATTACCCCCAAATATGGAAATGTGGACACGTTGGTGACAGGGACTCCCCTGCAAAAAAATGTTTTGTGTCTTTTTTTGTTGCATTCACGCCCCATGACCATCGTGTGTGATTTAGAGGCATTGACCTTAAGGTCCAGCGTCTCCATGAAGCTACCAAAAGCGTCCAGGAGATGCTGTAGGCCTACCCCAGTACGGGCTATCAGCACTGCATCGTCTGCATACAGGAGCGCTGGAATTTTGACATCTCCTGCATGCGGAACGTCGGCTGCCTGTCCCTGCAGGTGACTGCCCAGCCTGTTGATGTAGATGGTGAATAATACAGGGGCTAGAATACAGCCTTGCCGCACCCCCTTAAGGGATTTAAACAGGGGGGTACGTCTACCATCATTTGTGACTCGGACAGCTGCAAAAAGCTCCTGGTGCAGTTTAGCCATAAACACAACCAAAGACTCATCAATGCCCATCTTTAACAATAACTGCCACAATTTCGACCTATTCACCAGATCAAAGGCAGAGGAGAGGTCCATAAATGCAAGGAACATGGAGCCCTCCTTTGCCACTGTATATTTAGAAATTAATAGACGTAAGTTTATACATTGTTCGATC
Organism: Triturus cristatus; assembly: GCF_964204655.1. NCBI lineage: Eukaryota > Metazoa > Chordata > Amphibia > Caudata > Salamandridae > Triturus > Triturus cristatus. The sequence goes on from NC_140595.1 coordinate 667,175,944, forward strand.
GTCCCCTTTTTTTCTCTGAATCCATATTGTAGTTCAGACAACCCTCCACGGCTCTCAACGTTGTCATTAAGTCTGGCTAGAAGAACTCTGCCTAATATTTTTACCGTTGAGTCCAAAAGAGATATGGGCCTATAGGAGGCGGGATCATCTCGCTGGCCTTTATTTTTATAGATAGGGACTATGGTGGATGTGGCCCAAGAGCTGGGTACATGGTTGTTGGCTGCGTTAAACACTTTCGACAATACCGCCGACCACAATTTGGGAGAGTACATGAAAAAATCAGCGGGAACACCGTCAGGGCCGGGAGCTTTATGTCTTGTTGTGGCCATCAGGGCTTTTTCTACTTCTTCGGGGTTGAAGACCAACGGGTCTGCCACTATAGCAGGTACTGAAACATCTGCAGTTCCTTTGGACCCACCCTCATATACATTTTTGAAGTGGTTTAGCCATTTGTCATCGGTGATCACACAGTCCATAAGAGCATTATTGTCTTCAGAAAATAACGGTTGTCTAATGATCTCCCAGAATCTTTTACTGTCCTTCAGTACTGCAGCTGAGAGGAGATTTTCCCATGCTTCGCGTTTAAGGGATTCTTTGCGGTTCTTAATGGCAACCTTGTAGCGTTTCCTTAATCTAACAATATCCTCCCCAGCCCTGGGAGAGGTTTTTAACGCTGTCAACAATGCTCTGTGCGCTTTTGAACAAGCAGAATCAAACCAACGTTTTGTTCTAGAAAATCCTTTTTTTGGCTTGACTAAAAGATCCTTAGCCACCTGGCCACAAATTTCCTCAAAAGCCTCTATAATTTCTTTACCTTGCGCCCCCGATTTTTTACAGATGGCCACTTTGTCCTTTATTTTTGGAAAATTTATTTCATAGAAATTATCCGGGATCACTTTGGCCCATTTCAGTCGTCTGTCTTGGTCGCAGGGTTTCAGGGGGTGTGCTGGTTTAAGTGCTTTTGGCGGTGCTCCCATCTGGCCACCCCAGGCCACTTCAAGTAGTACAGGGTTGTGGTCACTGTAGGGTATTATGACTGTACAATAGACCATAGACCGGTTTAAAATACCTTGTGAAACAAAGATGTAGTCTATCACTGAGCCATGGTGACTGCCAATGTAGGTTGGCGCCCTAACGCCCTTATCGGGTTCATAAAGGTCATGGTTTGCTAATAATTCTTCTAACTCAAGCCCCTCTGTAGAGTGTTCAAAGTGGGGGCCCCGGGGGGCCTCCTCGCCCCCCTCAGTTACATTGTCACCTCTTCCCATACAACCCAGATTACATAGATGAATATTAAAATCTCCTAATAGGATAAACTCATAAACTAAATAGATATTCTGAGACACTTTATTTAAGATATTATCTAGGTTAGCGACATTACTCCCACTGTGTTCGCTGTTCCTAGAGTTGTAAAAATTAATATATATCGTCCTGCAATTGTTACTAGTCGTCCTTTCAACCATTAGGATGTTTACGGAATCTGTATTTATCTGCCTATAGGTGCCCTTCAGATCTAGAGAAAACATAATGGCCAAACCTCCTTTAGCTCTGCCCATGCGGCTAGGGACTGCAGGGATAGAGAAGCAGGTGAATCCATCCCACCAGAAATTAGCCGATATGTCCCACGTTTCTTGCAGGGCAATTATATGTTGCTTAGAAATAAAGCTCACGCATGCTTTGTCCTGTCGTTTTGCAGATGAGCCAGCTATGTTCCATGTTATAATTTTACAGGCGTTGGTAGGTAACCTCAGCTCTTTTTCCCCCAACAAACACCCCTCAGCTAAACTTAAGGATCTGACCGCCTTGTTCTGAGCTACCTCAGGTGCGTTCTGTGTTGGAACGATGTTCAGGGTTGACGCTATGCAACCCTACCCCTGGTATGATAGCCCAGGGTTGTCCAACGGGACATAACTCTCAAGTGTTTCATTGGTGTAACACTGGCTAAGGTTTATTTCGGGTCTAGTTATGGACTCACTTGCTCGGACATTGCAAGGTTTAAGTCAATCGCAGTTGTTTAGATCCGCTAAGGGAGCATACCTATTCCCCAATCCGCCCCCCCAATCAAAAGGGGTAGCTGCCTGACCTTGACCCATAGCTGCGATGTTCCACATAGGTAAAGGGGTATTTGGGCGTTTTGGAAAGTAATCATTTCTCGCCCATGGTACGAACCTATTGATTCGCCCAATGGGATCTTGGCCCATCCAACCCGGGCCCCAACCATTGACGGCAGGGTCTGGTGGCATGGGAGGCCACAAATTTGACTCATGCGCGTGGTTAGATCTTCCGTGCTCAAAGTTAAATATAGGCCCCGGGCGCTCGTTGGGGAATCTATGTCTAAAACCGCCTTCCCAGTTTGGGGCGTTATTCGCTCTCCTAACTCTAGTAGGGTTAGAAAAGGTAGGGAGCTGAGCCTTACTATAGAAGAATTTTAGGGTGAGCGGGACTATAGAGCCGCTTCGCCTTTGGGGTGGGAAGATGTTATTCAAAATTTTTGGGAGGACTTCTGTGTTGGCAAAGTTTATAATCACACAGTCCCCCTTGAATTTTTTGGGATTGGACCCAATCCAAGGTACCCTCCTGGTCATAACAATATCCCTTGCTAAACTATCCATCCCTTGGGGGGCCATGGTCATGTTTGTAGTGAGCCAATGAAGAGCTTTATCCTTCAAGTCCTGTTTCGATTCTATTTTGTTTTGTGCTAAGACTGGGACATTTGCTAGTACTAGCACAACTGGGGAGGCTTCCAAAATAAATTGGGCTGATATATCCTCATGTATTGTCCCAATTATGTCCCCTGATGATGATGTCGGCGCGGCTCCGCCTGCTAGGTCCTGACTAGGAGCCGTTAATAGAGTTGAAGCTACTGCTAAGGGCCCCTCTGGCAGTGTAGGCTGTGGGACACTCTCATTTGGTAGAGCCTCTACGGCTCCCGATGCCAATTTTGTGACAAGAGCAGATAGATTGGCCACCTCTACCACCAGATTACTTTGTGCACCCCCCGCCTTCTTAACCTCCGAAGTTAATTTATCCAGTTTACCAATCAAGGGCTTGATGATTGTCCTAATTTTTATATCAATCATATCTTGGATCCGATTAAAGAGTTCATCATCAACAATACGTCTGGATTCTGCATCGGCATCAAAATCAATTTGTTGCCCTTCACGTCTTGGTGGTGGTGTAGCTGCCTTTCTCCTGCCTTGTTGTTTCCCCCCTCTCTTTGAGTGAGATTTTCTACAGGTTCTCACTGGCCGTGGAACGGGCTGCCCCGGTGATGGTACTTCCTCGATGGGAAATGACTGGTGATTATGCTCTGAGGTATTGCCGTTATTGGCCGACGAGTTAACCAAAACATGAGGATCTTCTGCATCGCTGGCCAAGTCTTGTGGGATATGAACTAGGCTATTCGACTGGGGAAGATCTGGCGGTGTGGTCAGTAACTCTGGAGCAGATGCCCTTGCGGGCGGGCTTTCTAACGGAAGAACTGGCGATTGGCTCAAGCCTAGCGATTGCCTCCTCTCATTGTTGATCTTATTGACTTTTTGAACCACATATGAGAGCATTGTGTTGAGGGGCTCCGTCGCAGCAGATGCGGGCTTTTTCCTTACCATAATGCCTACCTCTTACAAACGACCGAGCCAATTGACCAAGGTATGTGTCAGGATCCACAGGCAGATGGCAGAAGACCTGGGGGTAATGAGGGTTAATAGAGTTCTGTACCTTACTAATCCCAGCCGGCGAACCTTAGGGGGGTGGCCTCGCCTCGCCTTCTCGTGCCTCTGAGGGCCACAGAGGGCCCGCCCTTTGCCCGGGCTTAGCCCCGGGCACTCCCGCGCGCTCCCGCGCAGCGAGGCACGTCACTTCTTGTAGGCGTTGGTTAGGAGGAACATGAGGGGCGGGGCGGTCAGGGAGAGCGGGCCAGGTGACTTGGCCTCGGGATCGCCGGGGCTCCTGGGAGAGTGAGTCCCGGTTCCCAGCGCTCGCAGCCCTGTCACTCGCGCACACACCCTGCAGGTAACAACACTCGGCTGGGCGACCTTGGCGATGCGGGACCCGCGAAGCGGGTTCCGCGAGGTGTTGACTGGGTCCTCCCTTCTGCAGCAGCGAATCCTCCTTCCAGGTAACAGCACAGCAAACTGTAGAACTTCCCGGTTTCCCGCTTGGGCGGGCTCCTTTTCAGCTGATTTGCAGGGCGGGGCGGTCAGGGAGAGCGGGCCAGGTGACTTGGCCTCGGGATCGCCGGGGCTCCTGGGAGAGTGAGTCCCGGTTCCCAGCGCTCGCAGCCCTGTCACTCGCGCACACACCCTGCAGGTAACAACACTCGGCTGGGCGACCTTGGCGATGCGGGACCCGCGAAGCGGGTTCCGCGAGGTGTTGACTGGGTCCTCCCTTCTGCAGCAGCGAATCCTCCTTCCAGGTAACAGCACAGCAAACTGTAGAACTTCCCCATTTTGCTATTCAAATACTCACAAGGTTTTTCAAATATCGTTGCCTAATTGGACATTTTAAGAGCAAAACATAGTTCAACATGAAGTTGAATTCAGTGCTTGATACCAGACAGACTAGTGTGCATGAAAGAACCACATAAAGCACTCCTAGAATGATGTAATTAATCACAACCTAACCTGATGTGCGCGTCTTCGCCAATGTCTGAGGTCTCACTTTTAACTAACCCTGAATCACAACCTAAAAATGACTGTTTCAAAATGTCTAGTTAAGAGCATGAGAAACAAACTTTAATCAACAGGGCGGTAATACCCTCGTGCAAAAACTACAACTAAGTGTAAAATTATCCATGTAACTAAACATCTTATTGCCCAAATAACCTCTCTGTAAAACTTCCCAGTAAACTTCCATGAGTACAAGATGCACGAAATTGTTAAAAATACCATAACATACCATCGCAAATCATAACCATCAAGCGTGAGATGGCCGGGGGTCTGATGGCCGGGGGTCTGAGGCAGCGAGAGGGACCGTGAGAACATAATTAAATAATTACTAGCCGCAGTCTTCTGCTGCTGCCTGTGGCTGCCACCGAAGCTGCAGGACTCAGGTGAGTCAGAGTCTGAGACCTGGTGGGCCCCGCAGCCCCCGCACCTCGCTTGCCTCCAGGGGCCCCTCAGCACAGTAGCGCACACATTAATTATTATAAATATGGTCCTGCTTTCGTTATTTTGTGTAGGAAGTTCGAGCGCATGCCTGTTGTATATTCGCTGTTGCTGTGTAGTAATTGGTATGATTGGTGTTCTGTGGTTGTTTACCATGACAGGTGTAACGACTGTAACAGATGTGTGGCTTCCTGGGAGGTATGGGTTGCTGTTAGCCCGCATGCACATTTTCGCGTTTACAATTATTTTCAATTCTAAAATAAATGTGTTTGTTTTACCCTCCGGGATTTGTTGTGTCATCAGTACAGTATCTACTACGGTGCCTAATTGCACATTGAATTAATTCAGTTATCTAGAAGTTTTAGCTGTCACATTTGAGCATGCTTTGTTATTCCAGCTCTCGAAACAGTCTGCACAATGTTGACATAGTCCCGGCGTAATGTATTACGTAACGTTAAGTATTTTTTTAAGGGTCGACGTGCAGCCTTTCTTGAAAGGTGTGTACAGTATTGCATTTATGACTGACTACACTTGCTGACTGCAGGGTCTGTGACATCCGTTTGGGACGAAGTTTTAAAATTACGCTCGCCGCTGCGCCTTAGGGATTAGAATGGCTACGAGAGTGAGCACGCGGGGAGGGGATTAATAATAATTTTAAAACCAGTCGTGGCTCGCAGGGGGGGGGGGGGTCACGCACGGGGGGGAATGAAATAATATATTAAATAAAAAACTTACCTAACAGCCAGTCCACGCCACCTCTCAGACCTCTGCTCCCGCGCCTTCACTAACGGCACTGGAGGGGCCTGCCAACCCCTCTCAGCCAATACTGGCGCTGCCAGCAGCGCCAGGATTGGCTGAGGGCACAGCTTACGCTACGCCCGCCGCCTGCCCATTAGGAGACCGAGGAGCTCCTAATGGGCATGCGCAAGCCAGTGCAAACACAAGTGCGCATGACTGGGTACAGGTGAAAAATTTGCTCACCTTCCCCACTCATGCGCACTTGTGCTGCTGCATGTAACCCCTGGTCTGAAAATCATGTCAGTCAACATGATGCCAGACCGCCCACCCCCTTCAGACTCTGAAGGGGGTGGGCGGTCCGACGTCATGCTGCTGACATCATAATTTGTCAGTTGAGTTCTCCCTCGGCGTCGTCTTTGAACTTAAGTAAACTGAGTGATTCAGTTTACTTAAGTTCAGAAACGCGGCACGCCGAGGGAGCTACGGGCGGGGGGGCAATGCCCCAACGCCCCTAATGGATGCACCGCCACTGACAATACCCTGGTGTACTTTCTTGGTTAGGTGCCGATAAATTGCACCTATGACGAGTTTCTGGGGATTAACATGCAAATTTTGGTGCTTGTGGTGTTGTGGGCCCTGGGCACACATGCTAGTTGGATCACGACACAGACACCATATGTATAGTTGGCAAACTGTCCACGAGCCCGTCCACTCGGGCCCTTTTATTAACAGGCTCACGTCACTTGTGATGCCTGTGAGGGATGCGTGTAGGGGTGCAAGTGTGCCCACTCCCATAGGGGAGTGGCTACTATCTCTGTGCCTGTCAAGACACTAGAACGTGTCTCGCAGGACACAACATTCCTCCCAAATTTTAATAAAAACAAAGGTTCCCTAGTCCAACCTGTAGGGAGAAATAACAATGAAACATACACCACAGGGTCCATCGGCTTCTCGGGTCTGGCATCCAGAAGACAGCAGACCAGGACTGGCGACTCCGACTGAAGCAGGATGATCTCGGCAGGCCCTCATCATTTAACCTGTGTGATTCAGGACACAACTGCTTGCTTGGAAATGTGGGCTGCACTCTAGTAACATGCCGGTGGAAGCATGCCCTTTGGTCCCAGGTGGCTTCTTTTTGCTGACTTTGAGGATGGTATGTGGTGATTAACAACAGTTCATTAACTGAGTGCATCAAGATCATGGTTGGAGTCCATGGTGAAAGTTCACTGGATTATTTCTGAATTGCCTGAAGTCTCTATCAGGTTGTCTTGCTGTTTCCGGTGACCTGTCGGTGGGGCAATGCCTCTTCCAGCTCTCCTGCCTGGGAAGGCCCTTCATCGGGTTTACCACGGGACAGCTCATAGGCTGCGATTGGGGCTGCGTATGTGCCGGCTGGGGGCAGCTGCAAACCACCAAGGAGCCAGTAGCCAGTCTTTTGCACAAACCTCAAGGGGATATGAGTCTTGGTCAGGACATGCTCTCGCTGCCACAGTTCAGGTGCAGACCAGGTTAGCAGGTAGCCTCTGAGTTTTCTTGTTGGCTAGTCTGGCAATAGCGTAGGACTCCACTCCATGTGTATTCGAGATGGTGTTGATTGACACACTTGATGAGGACTGGCATGGTGGCATTGCCAGCCATGTGGTGAATCTGGATGATGGCCGGTGATGATTTGCCTTGATGTAAGGAGGCGTCTAGTCTGGAGTCGATCACCTGAGGCAGGGAGTGGCCAGGTACCTCCAAGTTCTCTGGGGAGGCACTTGCATTCATGTACTTGTTCTTCTTGGGCTGTTGGGACTTTGATGACGTAGGAGTGATGAACACGCTGAGAAGCGTGAGGCTTGAGACTCAGTTCGCACAGGCTGTGCGGCTTACTCTCGGACTCCCGCTGTGCGGTTGCCAGTTCCTTCTCGGGTTATCCCCCTCTTCCCTTACTGTCGCTGTGTCAGGACTCACTCATGTTGTAGCTGGGGTTTTCTTCATCGTCCAGCCCTGCCACTCACAACTTCCACTTCTGACTTCAGCTGTTTGTCCGATTCTTGGTGTAGACCCTCCGGTTACACTTCCACATATCTTGCTGAGTGCGGTGTCATGCACATGGCACTGATGACGTAGCTGCCATTGGGCCTGGACGACAGGTGGCGATGATTAACTAGGAGAGGAAGTTTCTGGATGGACGTTGTAGCCACGTGACTGCCTCTTCTGAATATTGTCTTGCACCTCTGGCATTTGCGGGCAGGAGCAGGGATGCCACTCGACTCCAACTGCTGACCATCGGGGCTGGACGGTCCCATTGTGAAGCAATGGGAGCAACGCGGTTTGCGCTTGCTGCGGCTTACGTGTGGTTCTCCCTTGGTGCTGTCGCCAGGGCTGTCAGTCCACCTTGGTGGCTGTCTGGTGTCTTTGGAGGTGATCTTGGCTTGTTGTGCTACGAGTCCTCTTGCTTCTCCTCTCGTTGTCTTTGACACCCCTGCGTTTGTCCATCTCTTCTGGGTGACACGATTTCCACTCTTCTTCTGCTTCTTCTCCAGGTGCAATGCCATGCACCATGTTCTAAGACGGCCAACGGGGCCGTTGAACTTCAATGGTCTCCGGTCCACTCAGGCGAACCTTCAGTCGCTCTAAACGGCTGCATGGCGAACAGCCACTCATCTTGGGTGCTCCTTCTTCAGGCAGCTTCTTGACGCTCCTACTCCGGGTGTTCCCTCTCCGGGGAATGGCTTCCACGGGCAGTAGGGAGCTAGGATAGTGGTTGGCCACTCGAAGTGTGCGACTCTACTCTTGCCTGTCTTGGGTCACCGACGACTCTTTCTTGAGGCAGTGTGAGGGAGGACACTGTGCTGCGTTTGGTCCGTTCTGGGCTCCGTTGTTGTTGTGGAGATGTATGGGATCTCCCTGCTGATTCCAGCAGTGCTTCTTTCCTTTGGAGAGGTTTCCTTCCCTCCGGGGCATTTACCCTTGCTGACACGCTTCTGGGTGCATGTGTCACGCACCTCAGACAGCGCATGCTTCGCCTTTTGCTTGGGCGCCCTCTTCTGGCATCTGGCATGCCTGCCCTTCCTTCTTGCAGTGGTGATCGTTCACCGCTAGGGGCGTGTGGCATGCCCTTCTCACTTGTGGTGGTGTTGGGCAGCCCCTGGGGGTTTGCTCTCTGGACCAGTCTTTCTTGTGCTTGCTGTTAAAGTCTTAGACCTGCCAAAGGGTAGGCACTCGCCGAAGTGTGAATGGCAGTCTTTTGCCTAGTCTCTCTCCTGACTCCGCTGGGGCAGAGTACAGCCAGTGTGTCGTGACGCACATGTTTCGTCAGTCCTGCAGTGACAGTATGGTTCCGCTGGGGATTTCTTTTTTTGTTAGTGTCTCTGGCTGTTGTGCCTCACAGACTCTTCATGTCTCTTGGTTGTGTGGTCAGCACCTGCACGCTAGGTGGTGCTGTAGCCACCTCTCCTCTCAAGTTAGGGCAGGTTTCCTCAGGCTACAGGCATGGTGCCAGCTGTGTTGGGGTGTGGTAACTGCAGGTGACCCAGGGTAGTCCTCTGTGTAGTTGCTGGCTGGGGTAAGTGTTGGGCTTTGGCGGCATTTGACACCTGGGTGAGAGGGCTGTTGCACAATGGCCACTAGGTGGCGCTGCAGATGCTTGTCCAACCATGCCATGACTGTTTTGCTTCTCTTTTGCGGACCTTTGGCCTGGAGGATGAATGAGGACCATGTGGCTGCAGTCCAGGTTTCAGTACGTTCTGCTGCTGCAGGTACTGCATGATTGCACCTTGGTGCCTCTGCCAGCCGTTTGCAGTGAACGTGTGAGGCGCTGGTGCGGGACACTGTATGCCGTCTTGGATGTAGGGCGCTTGTCTGCATCTGGCATTAATGTTCCACTGAAAGCTGGTCCCTTGATTTCTAGTGATGACCTTGGTGCAGTACCGCACATGGCCACTACGTAGCGCTAAAGTTGCTGCTTTGTACTGGCCACGTGGGTCTCCCTGTTGGTGCTGTTAACTCGTGCTGGTAATGCTGATGCAGAGCCAAGCAACACCGGGGCAGCTCGTCCCCCTTCAAAGACGGTCCTGGTCACACTCGATAACCTCCGGTAGGAAAATGCAGGAGCTTTGTGTGTGTGTGCTCCATGTCAGTCTCCCTCGCGCTGCGGCCTTACTTTGCGGGGGTGCGTGTCCGCTGTTGATGTGGCAGGGAGCATTCACTTCCCTGTGGCGGCCTCTCATTGTTTCAGGACACTTGCTGGTGGGCTGGAAGTGCAGGCAGTACGGGGTGAAAACGCCAGTGCTCACCTGGCCGAAATAGAGCTGCGGCGCATTCGTCAATGCTGGTGCTGCACTTTCTTTGTTGTCATCACGGCCCTTTCTTCTTAGCCAGTAAATGCATGTTTTTCTTTTCAATGTGCAGCCTATAGCAAGGCGGCCTACTCTTGCCATAATGTTCACCCACTCGGGCCGATGCTATCTAGTACCTCAGTGGGTGGCCCTACCACTTCAGATGTAGACCACGTCTGTCTTCCGAGTGCCGCGGGCTGCCGGCATGGTACCAGCGTGCGCGTATAATGGGGACTGCTACGTGACGCGCCAGATAATCGGTATGTGGCACTGCGGACATGTGTAGGGGCGCTGCAGCACCTTGCACCATGTTTAGCGAGCAGGGCAGGCCGGCGCTTTTCTTCCCTGCGCTCTCCAGGGCTGCTGCCCGGTGTGCCCACTTTTCACAACCCCGCGGGCGCTGCCGGAAACAGACGCAGCCTCGCGGTGAGCAGGGTCACACGGCGGGACATATATCTTCGGCCCCCGGCACTTCCTCAGGCCGACAGACTCCTCACAGTGCTGATGTGAGAGGGAACGGGGTGGGGGTCTGCAGTCTTACTCGCCGCTTTGCTTGGGGCGTTGGTGGCGCTGTTTGTCCAATTTTTAGATGAGCACAACAGTTGTTTAGTAATTCAATATACATTAACAATGACTTAAACGGAGCGTGGCCAATATGGAGGCGAGAGCGGACGTGTCTTGCTTGCGCTCCGTCACTGCCCGGCCTAAAGCACTTTCTAAAGAAATCCCCGGTCAGTGAAGTCTCTGTGCGGGGCCGCATGACATCATGGACAGGTGGCGCCACCTGGGGGCTCGTCGGAAGATGTCCGGTGGGCCAGCGAAGACGCAAAGCGAGCCACGGCCCGTACCCTGTGTGGGCTGTGCCATACCTCTTTGCCGGCGAGGGTGAACCGGATCCGAGAGCCTGGAGGGCTGGGGGCGGTGGCTGAGAGAGAGCAGTGACCCGCATTGGCGTGGACACGGAGGCCTTTGCGGGTGCTTGGACCCCCTCGGGAGATGTCTGAAGAGCTACAGATCCCTGGAGGTCTCCGCCCAGGATGTGGGTCTCGTGACTGATTGGAACGGAGGACCTGAACCATGGCAGCAGTCTGCGGTGAGTGCTACGCTGAGCGTTCCTGCGCTCTAAAGACCTGCCTGCACACTCCTGCATGCCACACTGCATCTGGGAGCCCCTGCGGCGCCTGTTGAATCAGTCCTGACAAGACGTGCACTTTGGCCCCCCCACCCCTCTTGACTCAGCTGCATTGCCGGAGCCCGGGGATGTAGAGGGCCCACGGGAAAGATTATGGGAGGCAAGGCCCAACAACTCCTGTGCCCTGGATCACTGCCCTCCCTTGACTATGGCAAGGGGCCTAAGGCAGCACTAGAGCCCTGTTGCAGCAGTGGGTCCCTGCTGGCCAGAACTTTGGACTGGGCCAGGGCCTCCGCACAACCTCGATCTCACCTCAGCCGGAATGGCATTGGGAGGCTCTCGCAGACACTTAGGTTTATGTTGAGGGCAGCAAAAAGGGACCCAGCAACCAAATAAAGAACTGGGCCCCCTCGCTCACTGGGATCCACATGGGTCCCCTTTGATCTGATCCCCTCCCCTCTCTCGGTGCGCTCCTTCACATATGGGTTACAGGGTGAGACAAGCAAGAAAGCCTCACTAACCTTCCTCCGGTCATGCTGAGACATCCCTGATAGGCCCTAGGATTGGGGTCTTTGGGGCCGTCTGTGGCCTCGGCCACAAAAAGCACTGACACTGCCTGTGGGTGGCTGGTTGACATCCCAGCTCCTACTCCCTAGTGGCCTGTTACTTTCTGCCACCTGGCTTGGGCGGTGGCCTGGGTTTTGGAGGAGGATGGAATGATTCTCTGGGGTTCCTGGATGCTGCACGGCTGACCTGGGGAACAGTGACCGAAATCTCGCCTTCTCAGTGTCGCCAAGGAGCGAATTGATTTCAGCCTTGTCCTGGTGCTGGCTCACGCAGTGGCCCTGATTGAGCGGCCCTACACCTTGCGCTCCTTGGTCCCTGGGTCCATTGCTGGGGAGCGATGGCTACATCAAAAGCAAAAAAAGACCGTTTGGTCCACAAAATACTGCTTAAGGGCACGGGAGAAACTTGCGGTGGAAAAATCAAAGCACACAGGAGGAGGAGATGGAACCGAAGGTTTGGTGACCTGCCAGTTTCTGGAGGCATTGTTTGCGTCCCTGTGAGAGGACCTGCACTTAGTAAAAAAGGATCTGATGATGGAACTCAGGGAAGTACACCGAGCCATAGACGTGGTGGGGGAGAGAGTGGTGCCCTTTGAGGAGGGCTCCTTGGCCAGTGATGCAGAAATCTAAGCCCTCCAGCAGGAGAACATCCATTTGCAGGATCAGCAACTTGACTTACAGGCCCATGCCGAAGACCTAGAAACAGGTATAGAAGAAAAAATTTCCACATCCGGGGGGTCCCTACGGGCATGGAGGGCTCGGACCTCGAGGGCTATGTCCAGGACCTATTCAGCAGCATCTTGGGGGAAAACGTGCAGAGTAGCACCAAGATAGATTGATGTCACAGAGTTGGTCTCCCCATGCACCCTCTTGTCCACCAGCACACATCCTGGTCTGTGTTCACAATTTCACAGAGAAAGAAGCGATCCTCAGAGCTCCCAGATCTGAGCAGAAGATGCTATTACGGAGTCACCCGCTACAATTATTCCAAGATCTGGTGGCCTACACATTACAGAAACAAAAAGAATTCTGTCCAGTTACTAACTACCTACGCTCCCAGGGTACTGCCTACTCCTGGGGCCACCCATTTCAACGTATTTTTCAAATGAGCGGTAAAAAATACCAGCTACGCTCCCTGACGGAGGCTTGTAAGATCCTCAACCTAGATATCAAGGATCAGTATTCCCGCTGCTCCCCTGCCGATGATAAAGCTACTGTCAGAGTCAGCCATAGATTCAGGCGAGGACCACGACTGGAGCTTCACAGCCCTGACCCGGTCACCAAGGCTAAAGAAAGGTCCCAGGTGCTGCGCTCCCTCCCCGGTGACAGCAAACCTGATGATGATCTCCCACCATGAGGCATTGTGCAGAATGATGAGGGGAGGATATTACTAGGGAGGGTGTGCGGAACCCCACTCTTACCCGACAACTCGCTGCGCCCTGGCAGTCCCTACTGGTTTGCACCTTCAAGTTATGATGGACTCTATTGACTATATCTTTGTTCAAGGTTTTTGTTTCGGTTTTGAGGTTAAGTATGGGGGTTCCCCTTCTGACGGATCGTACCAGAGCAAAATGACACACCACCGGACCATTATGAATCCTTCCCGGCAGTTTGGCTGCTGCACACCGCCTAACCAGCTCTATGCATCCATTTCACTGTAGCCTCACTATATGCCCCAAACAAACCGCTAGAGGACTTTATAATTGATTCCCTAGCTAAAGCTCTGCAGTCTCCAGATCAGGCAATTTTGGTGGGAGGAGACTTTAACGTAGTAATGGATGCAGAACAGAACCGTTCTGGACAGAGAATTCGGCACGCGGGGCTCTTTCCCCAGAGGGTTTAGGTTGGTTAAATGAATGTGGGTTAGATGATGTCTGGCGTTCGCAGCACCCTGATGAAGATGATTACACTCTGTACTCTGCAGCGAATAAGACTTACGCTCGCATAGACCATTTCTTAGCCTCCTCTTCGGCCTGGGATCGGGTAACGACCTCCTCCATTGAACCCCGCTCCCTATCAGACCACGCGCCCATCACACTTATTCTGAGTGCCCTCTCGCCCCCCACCTAGCCACCACCCTGGTGCCTACGCGAGACATTGCTGCACTCCCCTGGTGTGGTATTAGTAATCAAGAAGACAATAACTGACTACCTGGCCCTTAATGACACAGGTGCGGTCCCCCTCTCCTCAGTGTGGGAAGCCTTGAAGTTGGTTGCTCGGGGAGCTCTCATTGCATAGGCAGCCCATGACAATCAATTACAAAATGGTAAGAGGAGGGAATTGGAGAAATCAGTGTTGTAATTGAAATCCATCCATAAACGCACTGGGGCCCCTGAGTTTGTCATAACCTAGAAAAGGAGAGGTTGCAACTTAAGCGTCTCGACTTAGAAAGGGCCAAATTTGTGATGCTACGCCTCAAGCATACATTTTATGTCAGGACCACCAAAGGAGGGCGGATGCTAGTTAGGGGTGGGCGGAATTTGCGAAATTAACTGTCGCAAACTATCGCGAAAATGCGGAAAATCTCCGCTAACACGCCAAAAATATCGCGGAGACTCGGAAGTTTTTTTCCCGCTTGTTCGTGGTAATTTTTGCGTGAATGCGGGTCGCCAACTTACCCATGCGGTTGCTCACGGGCGCGGCCATCTTGTTTTCACTTGTCCCGCCCTCTCGCAATGCTTACTTCCTGTTCCGGGTCGCGCAATGCATGTTCGCGGTCAATATTTCCTGTTCGCGACCGCTTTTACTTGATCGCGTTGCTTTTTGCTTGCTCAGGAGAAAATATCGCGCGAACTTGCGCACATGGTCGCAATGGGCGCGGCCATCTTGTTTTTCACTCTATTGCATGGTTCTGGGGCCTGATTTTGAATCCTCACAAAATTTTTCAATCCTTTGTTTATAGCCACTTTTTTTGGATCTTTATTACTTATTATTTCTCTAACTATTTTCCTGCCACTATATTTTTAGTTTTTTGTCTACTTTTTTTTTTTTTAGCTACTTTTTCTCTTTCTATTGCCTGCTATTTTTTTCCTTTACTCCTTTATTTATTTTACCTTTTCTTTCCCGCCCTGTCCCCAGAACCATGTCCAAGGGTAGGGCTGTTCGCCGGCGCAGCCAGAGCCGCGACCGCCTTCCTTGCGGAAGGCAGCGCCCACAAGGGGTGCAGGCACGGGCCTTATTTGGGGAGGTGGAATTGGCTGCACAAATTTTCTTTGTGCAGCGCCACCTCCCCTCAACCCTGGCAGCAGGTGGCAGGCCTGGGTCCGGGTACTGCCTCCGGGAGCGTCGGCAGCGGTGGGGGAAGGTGCGCCAGGCAGTGTCACGCTTCTCTGGTGTTCGGCGCACCCAGGCGCAGCTGACGCACCGGTGGTCCGACATCTTGGACCGTGAGCAGGACCTGCTGGACCTGCTGGGAGTGGAGGTCCCGGGGCTTGGTGAGTATCTATTTAATTATTACTACTTTGTGTCTGTTCTTCTGCTCTGTGTTATATATTGCGAATATCTTTTTTTTCTTCCAACCAGCTAGAATGTTGCTGCTTACATTCCAGGTTAATTACGTTTAAAAGTCTGTGATTTTTTTGACACAGGTGCTCTTCTGCGCTAATCTTACTTGTTTGCAGCTTTGCGTTTGCGCTTGCTTAGCGTGATTCTTTACGAGTTTATTTTAGAGAAATTAAGTTTCGTAATGCTACAGTGACTCTAGTCCACTCCTTACTTTTTCCTGTCACTAATAGATAGGGGCGGATTGATACTTCGGTTTAGGTACTTTGTATGAGCTTCTAATTTGTTAGTGGTATGCGTGATGCCCCCTCACTCAGTTACGTGACGTGCTGGTAGTACGGCTGTCTTTATTAGAACCTTTTCTAGTTTGTTCAATGAGTGGTGGTAGGCGTAGCAGTTACTTAGCACTAGCAGATCAGCATCAATCAATCAAACCCAAATTTGGTGTATACAAAACATGTAATCATGTTCATGTGTCCTCCATGATTTGACCATATGCATTGTTGAGGAATACAGTGGAGATGCATACTTAATGTACAATTGGCATGCCTGGAATAGGTGGGCTAGGTTGGGTGGTACGTTGTACTTAGGCTTAGTTGTAACTTGGTATTCTGGAATCAGAATGGAAGACTGGATTACTGTTGATAAATAGTAACTTAAGTAGTTGAACTGCGAATCCCCCGATATTACTTGTTGACCAGATGAGATCGGTCAATTTAGTTATTGCAATTGTTGTTTACATAAGTGTTTTTTGAGCGTTGTTGAAAAATATTGTATTTGTTTGACACCATCAATGTTTGTCTCTTTCTTATATCTTTCCTGTTCATCAGCACCCAGGGGCAGACCAACAGGGACTGGGCAGTCGGCGGGACACACAGAAGAACACCACCAGGAGGACACCGCTGAGGGCTCCTCTGCTGGCCCCAGTAAGTCTTCTTGTTTTTAATAATATTTCTTATTCCATAACTTGTACTGCCCCATATTTTTCCCGAACTATTGTTTGTTTCCAAATGCTATTTTTTTACCACCAATTATCCTTCGATCTGTACGGTTTCAAAAATGTTATCCCTTCCTCCGTTATGATGACTCTGAGTACTACTACATACTATCAGTCTGTCTGTACTGTAGTAGCTAGTCTTGCACAGTTGGCCAGTGCCACTCTTTGTGAAAGGTTGTAATATAAAACTCATATTCACCAGTAGCTCGAGCCATTGAGTCCAATCCATTGGGTCGTTGTCTTGTACTACTTTTACTCTTATAGATCTTGAGGCTTTGAAAATTCACAGCAACAGCCCTACCGGATTTATTCCTATTTTGATATGATACCCTATAGGACATACTACTGTTGTAGGGATCTTGCACATACACAGACATTTGCACCAGAAAATAGGATGTTGGTGATGGTAGGTTGGACCTTCCTTGCACACCTCAATCAGAAATTCCGCACCCACCACAATTCCACTGCTTGACTATAGTACTGTCTTGTCATAACTATTAGGTCTCGGAACCCTCCCCCCAAGATACCCAACAAGTAGACAACCCAGAACAGAACACACCCAACCTCTCAGTCGTGGAAGCAATTCACATGCACACCCTTACTTTAATTTTCTCACTCGTGTAAGTTAGTCCACACCAAATACCACCAAGTCTATGTAAGTTCAAAATGTTTATTTCAATTTGAGAAGGTCTGTACACTGTTTTCTTATAAATGCAGCACCAACCGGAAAATCAATAACATTAAAACAATATACATTGTTACACTTATACAGTTGGGAATTAAATCATGATAACTGAACAGTGGTGGAAGGCAGCACCACCATCCCATAGCAATTTAGTTTATATAAATTCATAAATGAAGATGTGAGTGAAGGGACCCCTCACCTTAGAAGAACCTAGTACTGGTAGTTGTTGCATCATTCAGAAGCTCTGGTTCGTAGAAGGGGATCTCGTGTCTGTAATGCGAAAAATGAAATGGTGTGCGTTAGTATATTGCAACCTGCAAGCATTTCTCAGCCGTGCCAAAAAGTGTAGCATTTATGGATAAGCAATATGGACTAACAGTAACAGTAGTACACCAGTACTTCCTAAAAAAGTGGCTTGTTAATGTTTGTTGACCGCTTGTACGCAGCGCGTAGACTAGACAGTAGCAGTGTGAGGCAGGTCATGTGGGCTCAAAGGTGTCTTATACAAGAAGCTGCAAGGTAACGTCACATGTGCAAAAATAAAAGACACAAAGGTAAAATGGTAGCATGGCTAGGGCTAATTAAGCAAAGGCTACAATGATCATATATAACTATTAGTGTCTACTCTACTACTACCTGATTTGTACTAGTGATGTATGTTAGTATTAACTCATTTTTCAACCTTGCTACTGATCAATAGGGGGGAGGTGTATATGACGCCTAATAAATGTGTAATGTTTTCTAGGCGCACTACGGACCACCATTGCCGGGGCCAGCGAAGGCGACGCGGAGGGCGAGGATGCGACAGTTGCTGCAGATAGCAACGGAGCGGTAGGGGGAGTGGCAGCACCAGTGGCAGGCGGTGGTAAGTTAGATTCATAATCCTTAACTATTGTTGAACTTGACAGTACACTCACTGCAAGGATGTACTGTATGTATATGCATACTGTACAGTTGTGACTTAGGGCCCCATTAGGATGGTGGGCTTATTGCCCCCGCTGGGCCGGCTGGAATTCACTGCCGACACCGCAGGGGCAAACCTCCCTCCATCCCTGTAGAAAATATTCAGATCCCCCACATGTCGACCAGGCGGAAAAGGGTTCAATATGGCGGTGGTGTCTCTCTGAACACACCGCCAGCCATATAATCTGCATTTTGGAATGCCTTTGCGTGGCGGCATTGCCGTCCGCCACGGAAAGGCATGCAGTTATTGCAGAGTATGCTTGGGGGCCCCTATGGAGGGTACCTACCTATGCTATGGTACCCCCCCGCCTTTCAAAGCAAAACGTGACAGGCTCCGTGCGGGGCCCGTCATGTTGTGCTTGGAAAAGCAGCACAACATTTTAGCATTGCTTTCAGCAAAGCCAACCAGAATGTAAAAAAAAAAAACAGGATGCGCCCGTCACTGTGCCGGGCGCATCATCCTAATTAATTATCCCCACAGGACCCCCACCCTTTTTAGCATGAGGATGGCGGGCGGACAAAGTCCGCCCGCTATCCGATGTCGTAAGTAAGTATGAGTTGTTGGGGACGAATGAAGAGTGAACTAGAAGACTAGAATTCCCTTTAATTGGCATAGGACTAGGAGCCGGAGTATTGAGTAACCAATGGCCTCATCTATCTGATTTCAACTCCGCTTTGAAAGTTTTATGGAGAAGAGCACCTGGTGCACTGTTTAACTAAAAAGTGAAAGACGGGTGGAAGGAAGAAGGACGGGCTACAGTTAAAATGTTATGTACTACTGTGCTTTATTTTATAGTGCTACTCTACCATGCCACTATGTGTATAAATAATTACCGTGTCCTACTGTTTTTCTAAGAGTATATTTTACAATTGTCTTTTTTTTTTCTTTTTGATACACAGCTACTCCGAAACTCGACCGGAAGGAGTTGGCCGCCAAGGCACAGCGCCGGAAGCTGAAGGCAATCCAGCGGGAATACTGGCAGCTGGTGGTCCTAGCCGAGGAGGAGGAGGAGACTGCGGCAGCAATTGTTCAAGCCTCCTCCAGTGCCCCGGGCCCCAGCCACCGCCCTCCAGCGGTACGGCGCCACCGTCTGGCGGCTGCCCGCCGCCACCGTGCCATCTCCGTTGCCCCCCCCACTGTGGCTGCAACTGCCGCGGCCTTAGACGCCGCGTCGCCCGTTTAGAGGACGAGATGCGCCAGATGCGTGTCCTCCTTCAGTCCCGCCCCACCACTTAGTCCCTGTCATCCTGTTCTGCCCCTTTTTTAAATCTTGTTTGGGTGGGTGGGTGGGAACTTGTTAGGGTGTTACGGACTTCTATGGACATTGGTTGGGGTTAGGGAGGGGGGTGGGTCAGCTTTTGTGGGTTTAGTTTATTTTTGTTAGGGTAAATTAAATATATTTTTCTATGTTACATGCAATGTTGTTAATGTTTTGTAGGTGGGGTAACTGTTTTACATCACACTGTTTCCTTGCTGGTGCATGGCCGCCCATAGCCTGTGTTTGATTTCAATAATTGGCTGACTGTATAAGACACAAACAGATAGATGCGACACACCTCACTCATTGACTGGTCCTTCTAGTACTTTCAGTCTGTCCTGTAGTCTATGCATTCTTTGGAGTGGTGTGTGAAAATGAAATCATTGACAACATGTCCATTATTAATTCTGCCTCCCCCAAACTTCTCTCTTACCGGTGCTTGATGTTTATGTCCAACTGTGGCACAGCACTGGCTGCATGGTGAAGATGGTTTCCTTTTTCATACATGCCATGATTGGGGTGGTGGTGGTGGTGGTGTAGCAGCATAGTAGTAGTAGTAGACACTGGCAGGGCGGCAGCATTTGCAAAAAAAGAGAAGGAGACAGTCAATCGCCTTTGAGAGACTGTTAGGAGTAGTTGAATGAAGTACAGTACAGAACTTACAGAGCAACAAAAAATATGCTCAAATATTTGACAAAAAAACAGAATGGTGGTTAGGTGGATAGCCTACTAGACAGAGTTACAAACTATAGTTGTGTCGAGTCACTTGACTAGGCCTACAGCCTAACAGTTAGTGCTGTATATGAGGAATGACAAGAAACAAATCCAATCAATGGTGGCAATTCATGCTGAGGTATATGTTCCTTTGTTAAAAAAAATAACCTCTGAAATATCCTACTCATGGGTGGCCAAGCAGAAGAAGATCATCGCTCTGCCTTGAAATTGAAGTAGTGTTGCTTTCACCACATCCGCCCCAGCAAGTGTGTGATTAAGTATTGGTGTACATTTAATTTAGTTACACCTCGACAATAAGTCACACAGCCCGGGGGAAGAGGGTTAGGGTTTGTTGAATGGATGGGAAGGGGGTTTTTGCGAAAGGTTTGACATAGAAAAACAGTATGCATACATAGACAAACAAACGACAATCATTGAAGACTACCATATCCATATGTTAAGGGAGAAAAAGGCAATGCATGCATGATGATGAGAGACCCGTATTACATACACTTCTCGTTCTTGTTCTGTTGTGCCGGCCTTAATACTTTAACAGATAGCAAATAGAAATTTTAAACATTGGTAGGGAAGAATCGTAATTACACAGAGCAAACCTAATGATGAATGATAATAGCAACTCCAAGAACACACTGTTGTAAAGATTGTATACAAGATATTAATCATATTATTTAAAAGAAGATAAAAGTGGATACTGTTACTGTCTTATCCTGGTCAAAAATGTGGACTGGATTTTTGCATCTCGGCATTCCTCTTGCTCCTCTCGTCCATCAATCTTGGGTGTGTCGCCTCCCCACTCGCCACTGCCCGGCTGGAAAAAAAAAAGGTGATTGATTGGTAAGGTAATTAATATGCATTGTAATGTTTTACAAAGTTTCGGGCAAGGCCTGGCCTTTAATTGTAGATTGAAAACCAAAGGGGATATTGAGAAAGAAAGTTAAAACAAATGCACAAGTGATGGTGCAGTGCAACAAGAACACTTTCCGAGGTGGCATCTATGCATCATCTATTCTCTACTCTAGTCTGTTTACAGCATTGACCTTCAACAGTAACAGGAGAGAGCAGGCCCACAGTGCTTAGCATTTAGCACATCCTACGTTAACACTTAAAATTCTTTTTTTTTATCTCAAAGAGTTGGACAAACGCAAAGCACATTATCCATTCCAAACATAGCATTTTACAGTTTAAGTTAGTAAAATCAATGCACTGCAGTCATCCCACCGCTACACTCTATTCAACTTCTACACAGACATTTGGGTCTGCTGTGGTTGTTGTTGTTGACGTGTTTACCTTTTGGCTTTTCCTTTTATGCCACTCATGAAACGTCCTCCTGAGTCCTGACTTAATCATCATCATCTCTGATACTTTTACTGACTGACTGTGAAGATCGGCCTGCAGTATAAGTAACATTTTTATGACACAACAAGAGTAGAAATATAAATATTACTGACTTGAGTCATTCTTTATTGTGTACAGAAAGATAGATTACTAGTACACTTTGACATCACTTTGTGCACAACAAACAAACAACGCAAACACAAAGACCAATAGCTTAGAGTCAGATGTTCAATGCATGCCATTAATTGTCATCATTACCTGTTCCTTCTCATCTTAAGTTAACGGGCCATCTATTTCGCCATCATCATGATGGACGGTGCTGTTGTGTCAATCATACTCATTGCGCAGATTTAGTGAGTCCCCTTCCTGTATTGAATTAAAAGCAATGGATCACCAAGCTGCAGGAGAAGTACCAATTTCTTATTTACAAGAAGGGGGAAATTAGTGTGTTCTGTAGAAAGTTGATTAGTGGCAGTGCACAATTACATAAATTCATGCACAACAAACACAACAAAATCTAAATCATTCAGTCTGCGACTCTGCGTCCAATGCATGGCATCAATCATTACCTGTTCCATCTTATCTTAAGTTAACGGGCCGTCTATTTCGCCATCATCATGATGGACGGTGCTGTTGTGTCAATCATACTCATTGCGCAGATTGAGTGAGTCCCCTTCCTGTATTGAATTAAAAGCAATGGGTCACCAAGCTGCAGGAGAAGTACCAATTTCATATTTGCAAGAAGGGGAAAATTAGTGTGTTCCGTAGACAGTTGATTAGTGGCAGTGCACAATTACATAAATTCATGCACAACAAACACAACAAAATCTAAATCATTCAGTCTGCGACTCTGCGTCCAATGCATGGCATCAATCATTACCTGTTCCATCTTATTTTCAGTTAATGGCCAGTCTCTCTCGGCTCTGAAAGGAGGATAGCTATAGTAGTCATCTGATTCATGGTCCACTTCTTTTGGAAGGACTAGGAAAGTTTGAATTTGTTGATACCATCATCCAATCATCATTCATGAGGGAAATGGAATTGAGCAGGAGATTCAGTATGATGGAGCGGAGGAGCTGGATTCGGAGGACTGTACTGCCAAATAGCAGACACCTGAAACTTGTATATTAAATTAGAAGAGTAGAAGACGGTGGTAATGGATTGGTTGTGATTCACAAGTTTATAACCGGAACAACAGACACAAACAAAGGGGGAAAAAAGGGAGGAAGACAGTAAGTGTGAGCCTAATTGTCAGGGAAGTATAGCTCGTCCTCAAACTCTGGGGGTTCAGCCAGTAGTAGGTAATCATCTGACACAATAGTTCCATCACCTGAGCCGCTGTCCTCATCTTCCTCCGTTGATTCATGTATTGTGTAATTCGGTGGTATGAAGTGCTGATTCATTTTGATCATTGTTAACCTCTCCAAGTTTTTTGGAGATACACTGGTCCTTCTCAATGTTACAATGCAACCAGCAGCACTGAAAACACGTTCGGAAGAGACACTTGTGACAGGGCAAGCCAGATAGCTTATCGCCAGCCTGCTGAGCTGTGGCCATTCAGACCTTTTCCTATACCAATACTGCAATGGGTTTTGATCAGCGTACACCTCTGTTGAGTTGTCCAGATAGGCCTGGACCATCCGCTCAATGTTCAGGGTTGCTGCTGGTAAGCTTTTGTGCTGTTTTTTCTGTGCATCAGCACTGTGCTTACAAAGGCCCATCTTTACATACCAATCCTGTAATGATAATGATTGTACTCGGCCTAATGATCCAGTTATTGTTTCTGTAGTCGATAGTGATGGTGAGTGTTGTGATTGTGATCCAACCGCACTGTCTTCAGCCGACGAAGTTGCACTTGATTCTGCATGGCCTGCTTCAGTATCAGTACTTCTTGTGGGTTGATCTTGCGGGCTTTTAATTAGCAGCCATTCGTTTTCCAACTTAGTGGCTGCTTCAGCTATACAACTTTTGTAGCGGGCAACATCATTGTCGGAAAAAGCAAGGAATGTCTTCAGTAGTCCCAATTTTACACGTGGATCCAGAATTGTGGCACAAATGTAATGTTCTTGTGACAACATTTTATTTTGTAACCTTACATTTTCAGTTAAGCGCCGGGATAAGCTCTCCACCAAGTCATGGGCTTGCCTTCTGTCCTCTACACCTTTGTATGATTCAGACACATTATTCAGCTCATACTCTAGCATTTGCAATAATGGGATAGCTTGGCCCATTGTACAGTCCTCCTTGCTGACTTCACGTGTGAAGACCTCAAAAGGAGAAAGCATCTCAGTCAGGCATTTAATTAGGCTCCATTGCTCCATGTCAAGGATCATGCCTTTAACAGTAGCACTAGCATCCCCTCTTCTTTTCCAGACATATTCATGGAGTGACATGTGCTGTTCGGACAGACGATCAAGCATGTAATACGTTGAGTTCCAACGTGTTGCCACCTCCTGGATGAGTGCCTTGACTGGCATCCTAATTTCACGTTGGATGATCCTCAGCTGCTTCCGAGCTTTAAAAGAATGGCTGAAATGAGTGCATATTCTTCGGTAGATGGCCAGTAAATTGCTGACCATGGGTTCTTTTTTCAGAAAGTCTTGAACTATAATGTTTATGCAGTGCGCCAAACACGGAACCCTGAAATAGGAACCAAGTTCCATGGCCTTAAGTACATTACTGCCATTGTCTGTGGCAACAAAACCAATACAAAGCCCTCTGGGCCGCAGCCATTCCAAAACCTTGGTGTGAAACTCGTGTAAAATGTTTTGAGCCGTATGAGATTTCTCCATGGCGAACATGGCTACAGTTGCATGTTTCCGAGTACCTTCAAAAATCGCAGCTGTGTCAACAACACCTCGTGCAGATAGTTTATCTTTAACCCCCACAAAAGAGATCCAGTGTGCAGTGATGCACATGTAATCTGTGGTTTGGCAACTGCTCCACATGTCTGTTGTCAGGTGGATATTGTGCACAGCACTCTTCTGCAAAGTGTGTCCAACCAATTCCAGCACATCATGATGTAGTGCCGGAACAGCAATTCTTGCGAAATAGGACCGGCTGGGAACTTTCCATTTCGGGCAGATGGCAGACACAAATTCAAGGAAACCCACCCCTTCCACAAATGAAAAAGGAAGAAGGTCCAGCGCTAACATTTTAGCCAGCTTCGCATTGTACAATCGTGCCGTTGGGTGGTTGCGTTGGAACTGCCCCTCCAACCTAAACATGCTCTCAATGGTAGGCTGGCTTACTTTCCTTAGTGGTGCTGTTTTCATTAACCCACTACGGCTCAACAACACAGATTGTCTCATTGAGGTACTCGCCGGTCGCCTTGGTGTCTCACCCAGACTCTGAGTATGGCTCTTACTGCAGTGCCACTCTGATGTTACTGAGGAGGATGTGGGCGTTACTGCACTACTGGGGACAGGGCTAGAAATGCCTCCCTCTTCTTCACCTGCCACTACAATAATATCGCTCTCTGATTCATCCTGACCAACTTCAATGGGTTGAGTTTTTCTACTTTCTTTTAACTTAAGTAGGTGATCCTCCCACACGATAGTGTGGTGTATTTTTAGATGACTTGCTTGTCCCCCGGTACCATAGTTTGTACCAAGCTTACCACACCGAACACCTTGCCGACAAATTGAGCATATAGCAACGTTCTCCTCCTTGGCGCTAACAGAAAAGAAGTCCCAAACTGGGGAGGAGAACTTTCTGGCACTGCTGGATGTGCCACTTTCAACAGCAGATGAACTAGAGGAGGTGTTTGAAAATGTGTGCCCCTGTGCACCTACACTGTGACTTTTACTACCACTACCTACTGAGATGGTTGAGCTGGATGTAGGTCACTGCCGGGCCTTGGAAAATATGGCAGCTGGAGGTAGTGGTGGTGTAACCTGTGTTGGTGAGATCCGTGCTACATCCCGCTCAGTAGCAGCCTTTCTGGATAGGGTGAGAATGTTGGTCTCCAATCCCTTTGGGGCGAGAGTAATGTGCGTGATGACTGGCTCGTCTTCATCAACATCATCACCCCCCTCTTCTACATCTACCTCCATAACTCCAAGTTTTTCTGGGACTTTCCTTTTCAGAAGCATTGCGTATATCACTCTCAGACCGAGCTGGTGGGACCCAAGTGTCATCACGATCATCAGAAGCAGGGCTTGAATAAGAAGATGATGGACTAAGCCTCATTTTCCTTGCTGGTGGTCTGGAAGACAATATATCTTCTGAAACAGTGGTTTGACTTTGCTCCACTTTGTCTGCAGGAAGCTCGAATTCCTGAAATGCCCCTACGTCAGGAGCAACAACTACTATGGTGGGCTGTTACGGCAGCTGCTGCTGTTCTTGTTGCGGCGGGTGCTGCGGTTCTTGTTGCGGCGGGTGCGGCTGTTCTTGTTGCGGCGGCTGCTGCTGTTCTTGTTGCGGTGGCTGCTGCTGTTCTTGTTGCGGCGGCTACACACTGATCTGCTGAGTTTGCGCCTGCGTTGAACTTGATTGTGTACTACTTTGCGGTAATGACATTTCTTCAACATCGCTGCTCGTTAGTAGACTGGCTACCTCTGCGACACTAAAGCCCTTGGGCCTAGGTTGGTGGGGTTGGACCGCTGTGCTGCTCCCAGCTTGGTTCCCGGACAACGCTTTGGTGCCAAAAAAAACATTGGCCGGCACACCACCAGTCGTGGTTAATGGCACTTCCTTTTTCTGTCCCTTCTTCTCACCGGCAACTTTCTTGGTACTGGACCTGGTACCTTTCTTTGGGGCCATCTTCTTCAGATGTCAGGCAGGATGCAGATGTACAACAAGTTCTGGTCACACGTGGACGTGATGCGCAGCAGGACTTCTGTCTGGCTGGCAGTACAACGGGTAGCCGGGTGATGCTGATGGCACCTCCTACTCTGTCTTTTGTGCACTTAAAAGCAAATAAGACAGGAGAAGAACATGAGTGAAATGTTGCATTTGTTGTTGTGGTTCAGTTACTTAGTACTGTACTAGTGCAAACAAAAGATAGTCTAGCCATTTATGACTTTTTTTTTTCACTAGAGCTATGTTATACTACTGTGTACAGCCACACACTACATTCTCAGGAAGGATAGGAAAGTTAATAATAACCACCAAAATAAAAATGTAATGAAAGTGGGGTGGACCATTAAATTATTTGAGCATCTCAGCATCCATGGAGCTTCTGCTGGCAAAGGGGGTGGATGGATGGAAGCAGTAAGCCAAATAGCCAATAGGAAAACCATGCAGGCCTATGGGAAAAGCAGGACACTAATAACTCACAGTCAAAAAAACACCAAAAAAAGGCCACCACCCACATGGACACTCACAAATCACAAACAAGCCGGGGGCCTGGGAAACACCAGGAGCTGACAAAAGGCCTCTTAAAGCCAGGTAAAGGATGCATGCTAAAGCACACTGCTCTGCCTTTTTAATGCAACAAAATGGGAATACGAACATTCACAGGCCCCAAAAAGGTCTGCAGGGTGCATGCATTGCACACCAACACACCAGACACATACAACAAAAGCATGTCTTTAAGACAACCAACATCAGAAAGGCCACCCCAAAAAACACACTTCCCCAACTCAATCCAATGCCATCCATGCCCTAAATGATGTCTAAATTCAACAGACCACACAGAAAACAAAACACTTGATTAATAAAGCTGTGGCTATCTGCTCTGATCCTACTGGATGAAAGCAGGCCTGTTGGCAGACAAGGCCAGACAAGCTTGCAGGCCTAGGCTTCACAATGGCCACCAGCCACATGGCCAGGCCCAACAACATCAGAAAGCCCACCCCAAAAAAACACACTTCCCCAACTCAATCCAATGCCATCCATGCCCTAAATGATGTCTAAATTCAACAGACCACACAGAAAACACTTGCTTAATAAAGCTGTGGCTACCTGCTCTGATCCTACTGGATGAAAGCAGGCCTGTTGGCAGACAAGGCCAGACAAGCTTGCAGGCCTAGGCTTCAAAATGGCCACCAGCCACATGGCCAGGCCCAACATCAGAAAGCCCACCCCAAAAAAACACACTTCCCCAACTCAATCCAATGCCATCCATGCCCTAAATGATGTCTAAATTCAACAGATCACACAGAAAACACTTGATTAATAAAGCTGTGGCTACCTGCTCTGATCCTAGTGGATGAAAAAGCAGGCCTGTTGGCAGACAAGGCCAGGCAAGATTGCAGGCCTAGGCTTCAAAACGGCCACCAGCCACATGGCCAGGCCCAACAACATCACAAAGGCCACCCTCAAAAAACACACTTCCCCAACTCAATCCAATGCCATCCATGCCCTAAATGATGTCTAAATACAACAGACCACACAGAAAACACTTGATTAATAAAGCTGTGGCTACCTGCTCTGATCCTAGTGGATGAAAAAGCAGGCCTGTTGGCAGACAAGGCCAGGCAAGCTTGCAGGCCTAGGCTTCAAAATGGCCACCAGCCACATGGCCAGGCCCAACAACATCACAAAGGCCACCCCAAAAAACACACTTCCCCAACTCAATCCAATGCCATCCATGCCCTAAATGATGTCTAAATTCAACAGACCACACAGAAAACACTTGATTTATAAAGCTGAGGCTACCTGGTCTGATCCTAGTGGATGAAAAAGCAGGCCTGTTGGCAGACAAGGCCAGGCAAGCTTGCAGGCCTAGGCTTCAAAATTGCCACCAGCCACATGGCCAGGCCCAACAACATCACAAAGGCCACCCCAAAAAACACACTTCCCCAACTCAATCCAATGCCATCCATGCCCTAAATGATGTCTAAATTCAACAGATCACACAGAAAACACTTGATTAATAAAGCTGTGGCTACCTGCTCTGATCCTAGTGGATGAAAAAGCAGGCCTGTTGGCAGACAAGGCCAGACAAGCTTGCAGGCCTAGGCTTCAAAATGGCCACCAGCCACATGGCCAGGCCCAACAACATCACAAAGGCCACCCCAAAAAACACACTTCCCCAACTCAATCCAATGCCATCCATGCCCTAAATGATGTCTAAATTCAACAGATCACTCAGAAAACACTTGAGTAATAAAGCTGTGGCTACCTGCTCTGATCCTAGTGGATGAAAAAGCAGGCCTGTTGGCAGACAAGGCCAGGCAAGCTTGCAGGCCTAGGCTTCAAAATGGCCACCAGCTACATGGCCAGGCCCAACAACATCACAAAGGCCACCCCCAAAAAGCACACTTCCCCAACTCAATCCAATGCCATCCATGCCCTAAATTTTTTTCTTCGAAAATGAAATACATTCAAAAAACAACAAAAGGAACAGTTGCTTCATCATGCACACACACACCCATGAGGCCATGCCCATGGCTAGCTCGGGCCTACTACTACTACTACCCACAAAATGTTTTTTAAAAAAAAGGAATGATGATAATTAATTATCAAAAATAAATTGTAGTTACAACAACTGCAATGCCCACAATCAAACAAACACAACAACCACTTACTTGTAAAATATCCTATTCCAAAAATCCTCAAATCCAATTGCAATGAAGCAGCAGACAAAAAGAGTGATTTTTCCAGCTCCAAATCCAAAGGTAGAATGAGCAGGAGATGGACAAAGCACTGGGAGGAGCCTACTGGACAGGAACAGGAAGTTGGAGATTCTGTGTCTCTCCTCCCTCTCTCCACCTTTTAAAAAAAGGACTCCTTGCACAAAAAAGGACAGCCAAATGTCAATGTAAGGAGTTGTTTTCATCCAAAATCAGCATTTGCAGAAGGTTTCATGCTGCTAGAGCTGATATTCCTCTCCAAATTGAAAATTTTACATGTTGAGTTCTCGAGCTTCACATTACTTCCGCCGGCGTGTCGAAAATGACATGATCGCGTTCTCTTTGTCCCTGTAGCGTTGGATATGACGTGTTTGGGGTCTCTTTCTCCTGTTCGCGTTCGATTAGACGTGCCCGTGTCCTCATCCTCTGGCTCGCGATGTAGAATGACGTGTTCGAGATCTCAATCTTCTCATACTCGCGCGGTGCATGATCGCGAGAAGAAGCTCTACTACTGGCTATTGACGCCAAAAAGGCTTTCGATCAAGGGCCCTGGCCCTATCTGATCGCAACTCTCAGGCGCTTTGCTGTGGGTGAGCGGTTCGAGAAATGGGATAAAAGCATTTATAGCACCCCTAGCACTGTGGAGTGAGTTGTGTAAGCTCGTTATTGAGAGCGGCATGAGGCAGGGCTGCCCGCTTTCTCCGCTCTTCTTCACCCTGCACATGGAGCCCTTTGCACAGAGACTGCGAGACAACTCTAAGGCGTCGGGCATTCTGTTTAGGGCCAATCATCATCTGATTAGTCTCTACACAGACAGTATAATTTTCTCCATCAACCGGCCCCGGTCCTCGATTCCAGCCATTGTCTTGGAGCTGAGCGTATTCATGGCCATTTCGGGCTGCAAGGCAATCTCGCTAAATTCACGAGTATTGAACCTTACTGCAAATTAGGGTATGGAGCACACTTTGCGATCCCAGTTCGACTTCTAGTGGGTTGTGTCGGACCTCCCCTATCTGGGACCAGTCCTGGTATGGAGTCTCACTAAAATCGTGCTGGCTAACTACGCCAGACTTAGGGCCACAATCCGCAGAGACTTAGACCAATGACAACACTTGACTCTCTTAACTGGGCAGAATAGCCACGGTGAAAAACGAATATCCTCCCTCGGGTTCTTTTCATTTTTCAGACACTTCCCTCTCTTCACCACCCAGTATGATTAGCAACATACAAAGTGAGATTGACCGCTTTATTTGGGGGAAGACAAAACCCAGATTGCACAAACAGTTGCTGCAACGAACAAAACAAGAGGGGTACCTAATGTCCAACGGTACTATCAGGCAGCGCAGCTGAGGTGTTTGGTGGAGTGAAATCACTCTAGTATGGAAAAGCACTGTGTCTTCATGAATCAAACAGTGGCTGGTGCTCATCTTTGGCACGAGGTCTGGCTTCCCTACACTCACAGATCGTGGGGTCTGTACTCGTCCCCAGTAACCAGTCTTACGCTGAAAGTATGGGATAGGGTGGCGCAGACTGCTGCGCTTTCATCTTTTCCCTCCCCTATGACACTTCTGTTCGCAAACCCAGAGTTTCCCCTGGAATGCAACCGGGCATCGCTAAGCACTGGGTGGCGGGTGGTTGTAAGTGGATCGGCTGCCTTTTAGACCATGAGGGTCTTATCTCACTTGATCAGCTTAAGACTCAATATTCCTTGCTGGAGCAGGACCTATTTACCCACACACAGCTGACTCACTGGTTGCTTAACTCTGAGATACGTCCAAAAGCCAGTAGACCCATGACTCCGTTTGAGAAATGGCTGTTTCTTAAAGATGACAATAAGAAGCTCCTTTCTGAAATCTATCACCACTTGATGAAAACATCCTGTATCCACAAGACCCCAGGCGAGCTGTGATGGGAAGCGGAACTTGGACGAACCCTTATGGATAAAAAATGGGGAGATATATTTTATAGGATGCACCACACAGCACACAACTCAGGACACACTGAATCAGCATACAAAATTAGCTCATATTGGTACTACACCCCTGCATGCATTAAAAAATGGAATGCACAGTGTGACGGCCAATGCTGGTGGGACAGTGGCAACCCAGTGACACAGCTGCATTTTTTGTGGCATTGTCCAAACCTGTCTAGATTCTGGAAGATGGTCCTGGAAGACATTGATAGCGTCTTTAATACTGAGATCCCTCGGTTCCCTGCGTATACCCTCTTGGAGCTCCCCGATGCACTCACATACCCACTTCACCAGAAACTGACAGATTGCTTTAGCCCTAAATACGGCACACTGGCTACTTCTGGCAAACTGGGGCTCAGACAAAGTCCCAGACCACAGACAATGGCCACACCAGCTTTGGTCTCTGATGGGCATGGAGAGGTTGTCGATGGCAATTGGTACTGATCCTACTGCATACGCAAAAATCTGGTCCCCATTCATTGCTATCCTATCCAAAGGGTTAAGGGAATTGACTTGCCCATCATACTTGGAATTCTTAGACTACTGCCCCTCGAGCAAGAGAAACCAGGGGCTGTGTGAATTCACCTACTCCTAGCAAATTCTGGCAGAGTCAGACACTCTACATTCAAAGGATGGTCTGGTCGGAAGGGGAAAGGATGGAGGTGGAAGGGGGAGTTTGTTCAATTTTGGTTAGTTTTCTTTCCTTGTTTTCACTGTTATTCTTTGGCATGCATAGCACTTAACTACAATCAGCGACACCATGCAGAGGCCGCGTTGAGTCAAAGTTGAACATGTAGGACATTGCACACCTTAATGAGTTTTGACTGGCCCTTTATCCCTTGTACCCCAAGCGTGGCTGGCCCATACTGGGTTGTAGCCGACATGCTGTGTATTACCGTGGCTACATTGCGACCACA